>NC_090649.1:212942472-213248722 GCF_040937935.1 Hyperolius riggenbachi | reverse complement strand
AGCTCATTTGAAAGCACAGGATGTTAACAATGTCTTCTAACATTGAATCAGGAAGTATAAACACTGGAAACTTACTTTAGGATTTGTATCAGCTGTAACAAAGAAATATTTTTCTTTAAAGTTATTATGATGTTGCATATCTTTTAGAGCAGAGAGGAAGTTCTGAGTTCAGATCTGCTTTAAGCCACCAGCAAGCAAGAAAATACTCAGAATAATTCTGACAGTACTTTTTTGCCTACTTTTTGGTACTTTTTAAAGTGGATCCGAGGTGAACTTTTACACATTGCATAATTGTGTTCCTTTCCTATTGTTTATAGGACATTCCTCAAGCCAAATACTTTTTTGTTTTTGTTTTAATACTCTAATTCCCTATAAACTAAAAAAGCCACGCCCACAGGTTTTCAGAGAGCCAAGGCAGTAGCAAGGGCTCATGGGAGCTCAGTCTGGGCAGGAGGAGTTGGTGTTACTAGCCATTGATTTCAGAGGCAGAGGGGAGGAGGGAGGAGGAGAGGGGATTAGGCTGATGGCTCAAGATACAGATATGCCTGCCTCTGTGTAATGTTTACAAACAACATGGCCGCTGTCATTGTATCACTGGAATAAATAATCGTATTCTATTAAAACTGTTTGCAGCTAGATTTGCTGTGTAAACCATCTAAACTTTACATAAGATATATAGACAAGTTACTTGTTATAGTTAGTTTTTCATCTCGGATCCGCTTTAAACTGCAAAGTGCTGAAAACGTATTTTAAATAGAAGATGAAAAATTCTCTCCTAGGAGAAAACTTAGTAGGTATACTTGGGTGCAGCGCTCAGCGTATATCAATCTCTCATACGACCACATGCATTGATGGGGACTCCATAAACAAGGGGGGTGTGTGTAAACACAATCCCCCCCAAAGTGGAAGGACTCACCAGATCAGCTGGCCAATTGGGCCCGTCTGCGCAGTAGGGGTATCGGCCACCCCTCAGCCACCTCAGGAGACCTCAGCTGGGCACTTGTATTGGCGATCCGTGTCACCTCCAAAAGAGAAGCCTCACCATAGCGTAAAAGAGTAAGGGATTGTTTCCCACGTTTATTTAAAAATATAAAATGTAAAATATATAACAAAGTCCAACATCGGATGTCGCAAGGGGAAGGGACTTCCGGCAAGCGCACAGCTCTGTGTAGCCTGCTCGCCTATTTGAAATTACCTGGGGATCCTACCACACGATATGCTAGTGAATTGAGGGAATTATTGAAGGTGGGTCTCCGTGAGGGGTTTTTGAATGACAGGGAATTTGAGCATTTGCTGCCGAGTGCGCCGCGCATCCCTGTCATTTATCAGACCCCGAAAATTCATAAAGATCTATCTGCGCCCCCCGGAAGACCAATCATAAGTGGGATGGGTTCTTTGACCCACCGGTTGGGGCAGTACCTCGATGACATGATGCAGCCCGCAGTGGCACTTATTCCTAATCTGTTAAGAGACACCAAACACACCCTGCAGGTCCTTCGAGGGGTGGAGGTGACTGGGAGCACGTTGCTAGGTACAGCAGACGTGTCCTCATTGTACACCATAATCCCCCACGATCACGGACTGCGGGCTGTGGGGTGCTATTTACGAAAAACAGATATGAAAATCGAGCAATGTGACTATGTTTTGGCCCTTCTGAGCTTTGCCTTGACACACAACTATTTTTGGCATGCTGGGGCGTACTACGTACAACGGCGCGGTTGCGCCATGGGTGCCAGGTACGCTCCCAGCTTCGCCAATATTTTTATGGCAGTGTGGGAGGAGGAGGTTCTCAGCAGACCCATATCACGGCCTGTGCTCAAATGGTCACGTTACATTGACGACTTGCTGATACTGTGGGAGGGGACCAAAGCTGAATTTGACAACTATATTATTAATCTAAATGATAATGTGCTCAATATAGAACTCACAGCCACTGCCAGTTTTGACTCAGTGGTGTTCCTTGACTTGGAAATAGTCAGGGAGGGTGACACCCTCTGGACTAAAACCCATTTCAAGAGCACTGATCGTAATGGCTACATCCCTTATGGGAGTTGCCATCATCCTAATTGGTTGAGGGGGGTGCCCAGAGGTCAGTTCCTCCACTTGCGGAGGAACTGTGCACGACTGGAAGACTATCACTCCCAGTCTGAGCTGCTGGCTAGCAGATTTATTGATAAGGGTTATGACCCTATCATGGTACATTCCCAGAGGGATGCTGTGGCTGCTATTGAGAGAAATCAAACGTTTGTTCCCTGTAATAGAGCTAAACGGAACATGGATTTTAGTTTCCTAACAGGGTATAATCAGCAACACAGACAGGTGGAGGCCATATTTCGTAGACACTGGGGGATATTGCGACGAGACCCTACATTAGGCCCACATATCCCTGACCAACCTCTTTTCACCTATAGACGAGCCAAAATCTGAAAGATTTTCTGGCACCTAGCTGTGTTGACCCTCCCCGTACCCTGACTAACGCCTGGCAAATGCCCGGCTTCTTTCCATGTAGAGATTGCCGGGCTTGCCGGAAGGGACTTACCTCTAGGACTAGTGAGGTGACTTCTAGAGCCAATGGGAGGACCTTTAAGATTAGGGAGTTTATTACCTGCCGGACCACCTATGTAGTCTATGTATTGTCATGTGGGTGTGGAATACAATATGTAGGGAGAACTACTAGGGCCCTACATAAAAGGTGGGGGGAGCATATATACCGTATAGGAAAGGGTTACCAACAACATAGTGTCTCTAGACATTTCTCCTCCCACCATAATAAATGTGTTAATGGATTAAAAATGTGTGGGGTTCAGAAGGTCCAAACGCACTGGAGGGGGTGTAATCGAACCCGCGAAGTTTCCCGTTTGGAAACCCAGTGGATACATAAGATGGATTGTCTGGAGCCTAATGGCTTAAATATAGACATTAATCTCAATTGTTATATTAACAATAGCTAAACATTATGCTTGTCCCCTAATGGACTCCTGCTAATAATTTTTTTCCCTATATGTTAATCCTTTAATTCCATGCCATGGTCCATGTATGTTAATTCTTTAATTCCATGCCATGTTTACATTCAGGATAGTAGCGTTTTTCACGCTGTTTTTGGCCGGCTGTTGACGCTATTCCTGAATGTATTTTGTTTAAATTTGTTTTAATGTTGCCATCTAGTGGTGAAACTTGTATCGCTCAACGAGCGTTTTGATGTAATGTATTTTATATGCTACATTATTGATGCCTGTAATTGCTCATCCCATAGGGTGGCTATGTGGAAGTGTAGCAATAATATATCCAGCTATGATCTTTTTAACACGTGTTTTTAATATGTGCTTATATGTATGCAAATTTCCCGGGGAGCGTACAGCTCTCTAGTGCGCATGACGCCGCGGAAACTACTATAAGATGTGCCGCCTCCTTGGCTCCGTAGCCCCTGATGAGTTGCCATAGCAATGAAACGCGTTGGGCGGAGCTACGGAGCGGCGCTGTGCGTGTGACGTCACCGGACGCGGTGACTATCCATACACGCTTTCCTTACACTTCAGCGTCTGTTGCGGGGATTGGAGCCGAAGCAGCCTTCACAGGCCAGCAGGCTACACAGAGCTGTGCGCTTGCCGGAAGTCCCTTCCCCTTGCAACATCCGATGTTGGACTTTGTTATATATTTTACATTTTATATTTTTAAATAAACGTGGGAAACAATCCCTTACTCTTTTACGCTATGGTGAGGCTTCTCTTTTGGAGGTGACACGGATCGCCAATACAAGTGCCCAGCTGAGGTCTTCTGAGGTGGCTGAGGGGTGGCCGATACCCCTACTGCGCAGACGGGCCCAATTGGCCAGCTGATCTGGTGAGTCCTTCCACTTTGGGGGGGATTGTGTTTACACACACCCCCCTTGTTTATGGAGTCCCCATCAATGCATGTGGTCGTATGAGAGACTGATATACGCTGAGCGCTGCACCCAAGTATACCTACCAATTTTGTTCAGCTTGTCACAGAAAGCAGTGAGCGCTCCACCTGTTACCACTGGTGTTTGCCTATATCAGTGTTGATGCTTGCATCCTTCAATTGACTTTATATAATTTGTGAGCGCTAGTATATAATTTTGTTAGGAGAAAACTTAGACAAAAAAGTGAATTGAATAATGGGCTGATATCCAACACATAAATGTGAGAGGAAACAGCTTGGCAGACCTGCAGTCTTTTAAAACAATAGGTTCTTCAGGATCATCCAGCATAGTTGAGTGAACCATTTCTTGCATGGCAAAGCTGCCCAATTACAAACAGCCTTTAGTATATTGGATCATGGAGTTAATACAGAGTGCAAACATCTGATTCTTCTCTAAAGTAATGTTTCAGAGATAATGGTTTTTGAGGTTCAAAACATTTGGCTACCCTTTGGTTCCAAGGAGTGCCTTTTATTACATAGAGCAGCCTTTCACAGCCTTTTTACCCTGGAGGAACCCTGCAAATACTTTTTGGATCACAAGGAACCCCTGCAAGTATTTTTGGGATCTCAAGGAACCCCTGGATTTATTTAGCAGGTGGTATGATCTTTAAAAGCTGGTGTTGCCGTTTATGCCCTATTACAATGCCCTTTATTATGTCTCTATTCTCTATTATAATGTCTCTATTTTAGTGCTTTTTCATTAATCCGTTCATTATTATTCTGAACACCAATTTAGTGCTTCTTTTTACATTACCCCCATTATAATATGCTCTCTATCATACATTCCCCAACACCCATGATGGGAAAAAATGCCAGGGAACCTCTGCACAGTACTCAGGGAACCCTGGTTGAGAAAGCCTGACATAGAATATTATCTCTTTTTGATGACCAGAATGTATACGGCATACCTTTGTGCATGTGGGCATATGCAATATGCTCAGTGTTTAATTGCTATGCCAGTCTTCAAAATCCTACAGCCTCAGCAGTGTTTTCATGTGCCAGTCAGATTGCTGATAACAATTAAATGCTCTGATTGGATTAGGAAATCATGTGACAAAGCTACTTGTAAACAAATATCATTGACTTTTTGTTTGATCACATAGTTTGTGCTTATTTTTTATCTTCTACTGACAAAGACTCCAATGTATCCCCCAAAACATTTACAATTTATGTTGGGGTAGTTCAAGCAAACCTGCATGGGAAATACATTTATGAGATGATTACCGGTAATTGTAAGTGTAGTAGTAATAGTACATCCTCTAAACAGTCTTATATTTAGGTTTTCAAATTAGGGAGTTAAATTTGAACTCATAAGTCTGCACAGTAGTCATTTCAGTGTGGCATACAATTAGGTTTATTTAGGTGCCAATAAAAAGAAATAATGTCCATTAAAACATTTTAATCTCTCTATTGTTATCAGTGTTTGCTCTGCCAGGTAAAACTAATTTGCGGCATTTGACTTTTTCACTGCTTCATTTGAATACAGAAAAAATTCCAACATTTGCGCTGGTGAGAATGATATCACGTAGCATTATTCATGAGGGGGTTAAAGAGACACTGAAGCGAAAAAAAAAATGATATAATGAATTGTTTGTGTACTATGAATAATTACTAGAAGATTAGCAGCAAAGAAAATATTCTCATATTTTTATTTTCAGGTATATGGTGTTTTTTCTAACATTGCATCATTCTCTAATATGTGCAGATTACACAACACTCAGCATTCAAAATGATTCTTTCAGAGCAGTCTGTGAACTAATGACCTCTCCTCTGGCAGAGAAAAAGTAAACAGTTGAGATAATAAAAGTCAGAAGACAGCCCTCTCCACGACTTTTGAAAGTCGCAGAGCTGAATTGCTTTTTTGCATAGATATAACAACTGGAGTTTCTTACCTCTTCCTGTACAGGAAACAATTAGACTGATGTATCTCATCTTAATGTTTCATTTCTTAGCTGTACTACACATACAAATCATAATATCATAATTTTTTTTTCGCTTCAGTGTCTCTTTAAAGGAGTACTGCTGCTTCCAGTATTTAGAACATATATTTGATGTAACATTGTATTAAAGCAGCCTCCTCTATAATCCATTGTCATTCATTTGATGTAATATTAAACCTGTAATTACTACATTATTATTTTTGAAAGTACACAATCAATTTTTATGCTTTCCTATATTGAATGCTTTGAGTGCTAATAGAGGACAGTAAATATAGATCTGCCAATTGTGCGAACAGTTTAAAACTTTGCCTAAACCCAAAAATATGCAAATGTAAAAACTTTTTGTCAAATCTGACAAGATAAGCTGCATGCTTGTTCCTGGTGTTATTCTGACACTACTACAGCCATACAGCCAAATAGATCAGCAGGGCTGCCAGGCAACTGGTTTTGTTTAAGTGGAAATAAATATGGCAGCCTCCATATTCTTCTCACTACAGTTGTCCTTTAACAAGTGACGAGCTATTCACAGTATACAATTTAGCTGAAATTACTGCTATTAACTTAGTTTTCCCTACAAGTGTCTCCCCATTCCCATACTGGATCACATTATGGCCAAGTATAGAAGAAAAGCTTCCCATATCAGAATTCACATTTATCTTCAGACGCAATGAAAGATTACCTTCATCAGTTCATTCTCTGAGGCAGCAGAGCAAACCACAAAATATTCTTTGAGCAGATTCTCAAGATAATAATTATTTACACTCACCATTTATAGTTATCCAAAATTAGTAATTTATGTACTTCCTATATATAATCAAATTCCAGTATATTTGTTTTACAATTAGCACAAGACTAAGGTCAGTTGGATGTAATTGAGTCATAAGAGTATCTTTGAGGTGAGTCACTGTGTGACCCAAAAATACAAATCAATATAATATATAAATCAATAATAATATAAAATACTACTACTGCTACTGCTACTACTACTACTACTACTAATAATAATAATAATTCGTACAAGCACACATAACTAGTAATAATTGTATTTGCTGTGCTCAGTTTCCTACAGAGAAAATCCACAGTGCATGCTACATCACCAATCCCATCCCTCCTCTTATCCCAAATCTGGTAGAGTACTATGCTCTAGAATCACCTCAGTCTGTAGTATGCAAATATTCAGAAGTGCACTATTGCTCAATAGTCCTTATAGTCCAGAAGCTCTTCTCTAATACTTACATTTCTACCTGATGGACTACACCATGAAAAATAATACATTGCTTATTATAGTGCAGACTTCATAGAATCAATAACAGATGATCCTATGTGTGTTTTTATGCTAAAGCAAACAGGACAGTGGCAATAGAGAGGGGAACACCACCAGTGGGCTCAGGCACAACCCCTTGTTCTCCCTGCCCACGGTTTGCTTTCTTGTATAACTGCACAAAAACAGCCACTAGGGCTTCCACACTCTTGCTCTAAAATACATGTTAGTCCTAAATCAAAGGCATATTTTTGCAACATGGTTCTTGAGCAGCCAAACAATTAGTGTCCCACCCCATTCATCCCAATTAGAGTATTCAACGAGTGTTAAAAAGTAAGGTCGGATCAAGAGTTGAACAGATATTCATTAACTACATGACCACCTTACAAAAACACTTCTTGCTGCATTTGATAGACAATTGTATTGCTTAATTACCATAAAGGATTTGTATGGGGAAGCTAGTCAAGGAAGATTTTGCAGGAGCATTGGTAAATACATGTAAAAGTGCACACAGGGCCATATGCAATTCACCTTTTCTCCATAGTTTTCGCCCAGGTGATATTTTTAGACTTGTCAATAAAATGCCTTTTAAGCCACCAGAAAGCAAGAAAATATTAAAAAATAATTTTGATAGTACTAATTCACCTACTTTTTTGGTACTTTCTTTGTTGAAAAGTGCTGGAAAGTTATTTAAAATTGAAGATGAAACATTTTCTCCTAGGAAAAAACTCAAGTGAAAAAGAGAATTGCATATGGCCCACAGTTTGAAGTAGTTGGGAAGTGATAACTACTCTGCTCTTAAGTAGTTCTTATGGCAGGCATGGGCAAACTCGGCCCTCCAGCTGTTACGGAACTACAAGTCCCACAATGCATTTGCCTTTATGAGTCATGACTGTGGTTGTCTGACTCCTGCAATGCATTGTGGGACTTGTAGTTCCTTAACAGTTGGAGGGCCAAGTTTGCCCATGTCTGACTTATGGGCTAATGTTGCATTTCGTTTTACTCCTGTATTGATACCTTGAATTTTTTTTAGATTGGAAGTTCACGAGGGTAGGGCTCTCTCCCCCTTTAGTATTTTAGGATTTGTTATATATTTTGATCCTCGTGTTACATTTGGACTTCTACCAGGAACACATTTAGCTTTTGCAAACTGCTTTTCTGCAATCGGTTTCCATCCTTCCATCACTGTGTCACATTTTTAACCCCTAGTGGGATATCGAACCACCAATGCAACCACTGGTAGATACTACATGCAGCATCTCAGAAAATGTGATTGGCCCTGGCGCTAACGCAATCGCTGGCAATCAATGGTAAACTCATTGAGATGAGTGCTCCCATTTATCTTAATGTGGGACGCGGTTGGTCACGGCGGTTTATGGCTGCTAGCAGTTGCCTGTGTGAACCAGCCCAAATTATGTTTATCTATTCTGTATTATGTACCAAGATCGATATACTCTGTATGCCATTTGTCTGTATTATGTACCCCATCACTCATTTTCTACTCTGTACAGCACCATGGAATATGTAGGCACTTTATAAACCAATAATAATAAATGATCATGTAAAACAAAGAATAATAGGATAACATAGGCAGTATGCTTCTGTGGAACAGTATTCATAATGGATTTTACCTTTTTTCATCTTCCACTTGTATTCCCACAGAACAAAATTCTCTTGCTTTGGTTTCTGTATCTGAGTCAGCTGCTTCCACCTAACATAGCAAAGAAATCAAGAACTACTTGTTAAACAGGTTATATATTAGGGCTGTCATAGAATTGTAGACATTGTAGAAATATTGCCAAGAAGCAAAAAGTATTGAGGCTAGGATCACAGTGGTCAGTTGCATAACTTGTGTTATAATGATGGTGAACTGCAATGGAGACTAGGCATAGACTTTACTACAAAGCCTGCATGCAGCGAGTTAGAATAATGTGAACTGCTACTGTGAACAGACCCGAATTGTAGAATTGTATGGGCAGTGAGTTGACATGCAGAATTATTCTGCAACCCAGCTGACCACCACTGTGAACAAGGCCTCAAGCTAACTCTTGTCAACTGATAAAGTTAAGCCATTTTACATACACATAATGAAACTGTTTCGTTTTGACTTCATTTTAACTGATGCAATAAAGTCAACCCTTTTGTTGACTGTACAAATTATTTTCAAGAAAGCAGCTAGATTAATCAAACCTGTCAGGTCACAAAAAAAAAATGACCAACCTAGCAATCATGGCAACATTTGCACATGAATGGCTGCACTAGGGATGAACAGTCAGACGTTTAACGTTTGATCTGTCTGAACTGAATCAGTTTTGGATTACTGAACTTTTCACGGGATTGCAACATATTTCACTATAAAAATTGCCTTTTACATTTTTGTGAATTGGGTGGTAGATTTTGGGGTGAAGTGCATTGAAGTTGATGGTGCCAACTTTAGTGGTTAATAGCAAAGCATCCATACATACTACAATCACTAGTTTTGCTAGGAACGTTAAAGAGAATAACATTGAGTTCAATACAATTCACAAAACTGTTTTTTTATGACAATTTGTGGAACCACCCGAAGTTTAAGGAAATTCTCTCGAGACTGCCAGAGGTGTTCTTGGTTATCCCGAACCTACAAGTACTTGTTTTAATGATGAAATTGAGAATTTTGCTCCCCGGGAGCCAGTGTGTACATGGTTTATAAACTGGAGACCTCAGCTTCTTCACATATTAGAGCTAAATCCATGGTACATGATATGCAGGGAACTCAGATGCTTCCCATATTAGAACTGGACGCCAACCCTTCTGGTGGTAAGTCAGACTGACTTCATTAAACTGTCTTAGATGACAGCTTACACCAGCCACTGATGCTCTTGCTGTGAACTGTAAAATGATTGGATAGGTTTAACTCCATACAGGTGGGCTTCATCCCACATAGACCAACATTCTAGGGTTACCTGGGCGAAGAGTGTTTTTTTCGAATTTTAAAAGATGGACTTGCAGAAAGTAAACTACACTGCATTCTGGAACTGGTGCTCATTTGGTTAATATAATTGTTATTATCTTTTATTTATATAACATCAACATCTGCCATAGCACTGTACATAGTACAAAACAGAGAAGAGCGGGGAGCATAGATACATGAGCAGTTCAACACATTGTACAAATAGGACTACCAGCAACAACATTGATACAATACAATACAATTGATGTTTAGTTTGAGACATTATCAATGCTGGAACATTTGATAAATACAACAGAAACAGGAAATGCTAGGTGAAGGCCCTTGCCCCAGTGAGCTTACAATCTTGAGGGTGGTGGGTGAAGGCAACAGAGGAGGAGACAAAAAATTAGCAGATGAGGCAGTGAGCTTCCAGTTCTAGTTAAAACAAATAATAAGCTAGTCTGAAGAGGTGTGTTTTAAGGGTGAGTTTGTAGATTTCCAGACTTGGAGCATGTGGGAGGGAGTTGTATAGGGTAGGTGACACTCCTGAGAAATACTGGGTGTGAGAAGAGGTTACCAAGCTGGATGATATTAGGGTTTTGGGGGAGGAGCAAAGGTTCCAGCAGGGATGGTATCTGGAGATTAATGAGTTAATGTATGGAGGGAACAACTTATGTAGAGCTTTGTATGATAGAGTTAGGTGTTTGAACTGGATCCTCTGGGAAATCAGCAGCTGGGGCAGAATCAGAGGATAGGGTAGATGAGCAGCAGAGTTCAACAGGAACTGGAGAGCTTGAGATAGCAGTAGCAGGAGGTTGTTAATGCTGTAATATGAGGTTTACATTAGTGCTCAGAGTCCAGAGTTAGCCCCAGACAGTAAGCATTAGGAGTTGAGGTTACTAGGAGAGAAAGAAGCTGTTAATATCACAATTTCAGTTTTATTCTTGTTAAATTTGAAGAAACAGGATGACAAAAATGCAGAAAAAGCATATAGACACTCGGGGACTTAGGATAAAAGTGTCAAGTGAAAGAGGTCAGGATCTGAGAGATAGATTTGGGCATCATCAGCATAGAAGTGATACTAGAAAACAAATGAATTTATCTATGTAACAAAGCCGTGAGTGTAGATGTAAAAAAAAGGAAACGATCAAGAATAAAGCCTTGTGGCACACTAACAGTTAAGGGACTAGTTAACCTAACAGCAAAAGATTTTGATGGGCTAAATTTAGTTTCCTCCCTAGGTCAGTAGAGATTTAGCATATTTGGTCAATACTACTTGTATAAATACAAACTACAAATCATCACTAGTAACCAACTGTTGGGGCTTATTCACATTGGGGACGATCACACCGTGCTTGGCAATGAATGGCAAATGCTAGTGCAATGTCTCTCCATGGCAGTATTCACGTTGCAGCTTTGCCATTTGTCTAAAATTGCAAATCAGTTGCATGCAGCATTTTGGAAATTATTCTGCCAAGATTTTAATTTTCTGAAAGATAATCGCATATCGCGATCACTGACAAATCACTGTGCAAAATATTTTTTCAGTGTGATCCAGGGCTAAGCATCTTTCAAAACTAAAAAAATAGGCAAAAAAAACAAAAAACCTCAGTCAAATGCTATTGTAATGCAACTTGCTTCTCATTTCCAGTATAGCTATTGAAACAACATTTTCCTGCAAATATATATATATATAACTTGGTGTAAAATCTAAGATATAAGCCTGCTTGTAAATGTAATACCTGGTCAATACAAGCTTCTATTTCTGGAGATATTTGTCATTTTCAGTCCAGTGAAGCAAACGGATTGCACAAGCTAGCTGATAGTGTTCCCCAAAGTGTCAAGCAAATGATTATTAATGAAGTCTTAAGTGATACATCTGAGTTTTTTAGAAAGCATCTGACCCAATAAAATCATTATTTATGTTGCAGCGGCTTTCGTTCACTTAACCTCAAGGAGTTTAATTATTAAGATTAATTACTAAAGCTTCAGAGGCTTTTTTTCTAGGGACGATTCCGATCTAATAATATGGCAAGTCACATATTTACGGATAGTTTCTATTTTTACTGTGTTTATTTAGAAGCCATGTGTAATTCATTAATAGCTAGTCGCACTGCTTTACCTGGGAATATTGATTTTTATAAAGATACTAGGCTTTGCTATGGGAAGTATAATACACCTGAGGGCAGCATTGTAACAACACATTGTGCAGTAATTAATCATTTAAATAGTGCTCCCTACACTTTGAAAAATGAAGGAAAAAAATTGTTGTGATTAAATGGGTCATTAAAATAGTTGAATAAATAACTGTATATTTATTGCTTATTATGAGAGCAAATGTAAGACAATAGAGTAGAGCAAGAATTTGAGAGAGAAAAGGTTATAGCACCTTATCTCTGGAAGAAGGAACCATCACCCTGCTGGCCTCAATTCACTAAGATCATGCTGGAGATAATAAGGCAAGAGAAAACTTACCTCCACACAGTGAGAGAGTTATCTTATCTCTTCATTCCTTACGTTACCTCTTCTGTAGTTAATTTACCTCCTCTGTAGTTAATTTACCTCCTCTGTAGTTATTTTCACACGCAGTTAATAAACAGACTGTCTTTAACTGTGGAGTTATTTTAAGGATTGAAGAGTTAACTTAAAGACTGAAGAGTTAACTTTAGGTTTACCCGAGGTAAAATGTTTCCTGAATACTACATGCCTCGTCACCATGGTGATAACTATAGAAACGTTATTAAAGACAGGAGATAAACTTAGTGAATTGAAGCGACTGTCTCATGACTAAGCAGCTAGTGCAGTAATGCTAGGTACACACTGTACAATTTTCTGGCAGATTTACCTGCCAGATCGATTTTTTCCAACATGACCGATCTGAATTTCGATCGATTTTCCAATCAATTTCCATAGAGGTGAACGGAAATCCATCGGAAAATCGATTGGAATTCAGAACAGACATGTTGGAAAAAATCGATCAGACAGGTAAAACTGAAAGAAAATTGTATGGTGTGTACCTAGCATAACAGGGTAAACTGCAATGTACAATAGAGTTGTCCCTTGACTACCTGTGCAGAGCGTGGCTGAGGTGACTGAAACACAAAACTCCTTTAGTAAAGATATTCTTTATTAAATATAACTTGCAATCCAAAAGACTCAAAAAAGCTCAATAGGCTAAATCTGTCCACACCACGGGGACTTTTCCTCGTCTTGAGCTGTACCTGTGCCATGAACAGATTTGGTCTATTGAGCCTCTACCTTGATAAAGGGATTACAAGTTTATATCCAATAATAATATCATTGCTGAAGAATTGTTGAAGATACGTGGCATCATTCACCTTTTTCTACCTAGTGACATCACCATACTCCTATTTTCTGTTCTTGAATCTGAAAACATAAAACTGCCTGGGGAAAAAAATAACAACAACACAATCTCGTTGGAAAGTCACATGAATTAACTTTCCATTGCCAGCACAGCATTATAAGTAAATCTAGTTCAAATGCTGCTCACAATTGGGGGCTGGTCACAAAATAGGATGCTGCTCTGTCTGTAACAATGTTCTGCTTGCAGTGCACGTCTTATTCAGGTTCTTTTGGTGATGATGTCACTAGTGTGGGGACCACTTATATGACATTGGCTCTTGGTTGATTATTAGAGTTATGGCACACGGCACTGTGACACATGGCACAGTATGGCACTGTGTGCTGCGAGGTACACTATTACACTATGCGAGGTATAATGCTTGGTACTCGACTAGCATGACTTGCTATGGTAATGTGTTAGTAAGGAGCATTACCATTAGTAGTGCACATTACCTTAACAATAGTCACGCTAGTCGAGTACCATGTGTCGCGCTAATAGCATAACTCGTGGTACACAGTGCCAGTAGTAATGGTAATATTGCTGTGCAATGTCTGGCCCCTAGTGATTTTAATGCTACAAATTGTAAAAGAAACACTCTATTATAGGAAATCTGAGACTGGGCATATAAAAAAAAATTATATATACCTGGGGCTTCCTCAAGTCGCCTTCAGGCTGATTACTCCCTTGCTGTTCTACGCTGCCTGGATCCTCTGCTATGCGGCCCATAATTTCCATCAGTCTGGAGCGTACTGTGCATGTGCGGCAGACTAGCCGGACTGCGCATGAACCTTCACTGAAGGTCTTTATGGGCCAAACAGCGGAGGATCAAGGGGGTGCAGGAGGACGTTGAGTCAGCGATCTGCCTGAAGGGGACTGGAGAAAGCCCCAGGTATGTATAATTTTTTTTATATCCTCTATCTCAGGCACACTTTAAAGTTTAAGCTTGGATTAGAGAGAAAATACTTATTCTTAAAGAGGGAAGCCACTGACTCCTGTAGTGGCTCCCCACTACATCCTCTTGTCCCCTGTTGCCGCTCCTAGAGCCCCCAAAGATTTCCAACAAGGACTTGTTTAAAATCTGATCAGGGCTGCACTCCTCTTTGTGCACTAGTGACTCCATGCTACTTAAACCACAATTTCATACAGCGCTCAGATGCCAACAACAATCAATATGATTTATATTATAAGAACATATACAATGTCTGCACCAATATGGTGTATACTCCGGATAGGCAATGTGTGTCACTCAGTTCCTGAGACTATGGGTGCGCTCCTAGAAAAAGGCTTGAGTCAGTCCTTCAATTCAAATGTAGTCTCTATGCCAGGTAAGCGCTTCAAACCATAAGTATACTTTTGTGGGAATAATACCACCACCAGGAACACCCTCAAGGATCCACACTCACCAATGTTGGTGGGCCAGGTATTACAGTGGCCTTATTGCGCCTCTGGGGTATTTTCAAGGCTCCCCACACCCTATGGCTGGTCTCTCCCAATCCAATCTGCCTTTTTGTCTTCTTAGAGTAACTTATACCTCAATGCAAACAAACACTATCATTGCGCAGATATCAGTAAAAAATGACACTTTATTAAAAAGGTTCCACTCACATGCCATCAGCTATGGGTAAGCTTGTGGAGTATTGGAACGGGCTCCACCCCGTGCGGCCTCCCGGGCTGACCGCCGAATCGATGTTACTGGGGTCCCGCTCGCTCCTCGCACCACCGCGTCCCACGCTCCGGCGTGTGTTACTTCCGCATGTGGCTCCTCCCTATCGATTTCGTCATAAATGACTCATTCAGGGGATGGAGCCACCATGCGGAGATGTTGTATGTATACCAGTCGACTCCTCCCCGTCCTCTACATCAGGCCTCCTTTCACGCGTGCGTACCCCATGCGTTCTTCCCATCGCGTCATGCGTGCATGTCATCGCGTTATGCGGACATGCCACACATGCTGGACGGCCTGCGTGCTCTGCGTCCCCCACGCCTATTGCGTTTCAGAATGCGTTCCGGAGCCCGGGAGTCTTCAACTTCCTAACCAACTTTATTGAACCATGTCCTCCTCGGACAACCTTGTTAATACATTTTAAAACCATTTTAAAATCACTCATTGTGACCCATATTATTGTCTACTCTTATACATTTTACACATTAGCCATATGCATTTTGTATTACATTTTAAATTGTACACTGCTGTACATTTACCATGTGTGTGGGCTCCGGAACGCATTCTGAAACGCAATAGGCATGGGGGACGCAGAGCACGCAGGCCGTCCAGCATGTGTGGCATGTCCGCATAACGCGATGACATGCACGCATGACGCGATGGGAAGAACGCATGGGGTACGCACGCGCGAAAGGAGGCCTGACGTAGAGGACGGGGAGGAGTCGACTGGTATACATACAACATCTCCGCATGGTGGCTCCATCCCCTGAATGAGTCATTTATGACGAAATCGATAGGGAGGAGCCACATGCGGAAGTAACACACGCCGGAGCGTGGGACGCGGTGGTGCGAGGAGCGAGCGGGACCCCAGTAACATCGATTCGGCGGTCAGCCCGGGAGGCCGCACGGGGTGGAGCCCGTTCCAATACTCCACAAGCTTACCCATAGCTGATGGCATGTGAGTGGAACCTTTTTAATAAAGTGTCATTTTTTACTGATATCTGCGCAATGATAGTGTTTGTTTGCATTGAGGTATAAGTTACTCTAAGAAGACAAAAAGGCAGATTGGATTGGGAGAGACCAGCC
Organism: Hyperolius riggenbachi; assembly: GCF_040937935.1. Classification (NCBI taxonomy): domain Eukaryota; kingdom Metazoa; phylum Chordata; class Amphibia; order Anura; family Hyperoliidae; genus Hyperolius; species Hyperolius riggenbachi. The sequence continues at coordinate 213,232,540 of NC_090649.1, read as the reverse complement.
ATAGAGTGTGGGGAGCCTTGAAAATACCCCAGAGGCGCAATAAGGCCACTGTAATACCTGGCCCACCAACATTGGTGAGTGTGGATCCTTGAGGGTGTTCCTGGTGGTGGTATTATTCCCACAAAAGTATACTTATGGTTTGAAGCGCTTACCTGGCATAGAGACTAGACTCCATGCTACTGCTCAGGCGCATGCTCGAAGAGAAGCATGACTCAGATCTTCTGGAGGGTCGCTGCAAGCAGCAGCAGGAGTGAGGAGGACACAGGAAGCCTCTATAACAGGGGTCACCTTTTTGGCTTAGAGAGCCATAAACGGCACATATTTTAATGTAATTCCGTGAGAGCCATACAATATGTTTCAAACTGGGACAGTAGGGCTCACGTCCCTGTTGCCATGATGATGTGTATACAGTTGATCCACCAGGCAGCGGCAGTGTCAGAAACGTCTTCAGCTTCTCTTAGGTTTCAGCAACATCAGCAATTTCCTGGAGAGCCAGACAGGATAAATTAGGTCTAACAGCATGTACAATTATCTAGCTGACTTGGGGGTTGATTCACTTTGTAGGATGATATGGCCCAAACAAAGTGCGGCAATCTCGTTCTACAAAGTCACTGGACCTGACGGTCCAGAGTGGGACAATTGGAGGAGCTGTTGTGGGGTTTTGGGGTAGCATGAGTAAGTTAGTAGTGCATGCTACAGCAGTAGCGTGCCTACTTTGAAAATGTTACTTGCGCTGCCACACTAAGCTGCGCTGCTTGAGCAGTGTAGCTTAGTGAATCAACTCCTACTGATTTGTGTGTGAGCCAGATGTAGCCATCAAAAGAGCCACTTCTGGCTCCTAAGCCGTAGGTTCCCTACCCCTGCTCTATAAGATCCAGAAGTTTCTCTCTTCTTAGGTAAGTATTTATAATTCCTCAGTCAAGCCTGCTAACACAGCTGTTGTGTCGTTCTGGTCTTACTTTCGCCCACCCAGTGACTCACCAACCAAATGTGTATAACTGCTCACCGCTGTTAAGCTTGGAGGTGTAATCTCCACAGTCAGCATGCAACACATAAGCTGACGTGAAGGAGGTACACACACCAGCACAAGGAATCAGGATATCCCCAGTTTAGTGGAGGAGAGGACTGACTCCAATAGGAGATTGTGGTGCACAGAGCCGGTGCAGATCCGAACAGCCACAAACAACACTTTCGTAATAACGTCTCAGCGCAAAGTAGCGCTGAGCGCATAAACCAGGACTGAGGAGATCAGGACAGGTAGACAGAATGAACGCTTGCTTAACTAGCCACTACTTAGTGACAGCAAGCGTCCACAATAAAACAGACTGGAATGAGGTAGCCAATGCGTTTGCAGCAATGGCGTGCCTCACCAAGACAGGACAGGATAGTCAGGAAATAGCAGGATCAAGATAGATGAACGTAACACAGATAAATATACAATAAGTATGATTTCCTAGCGTATTACAATTACAGCTATCAATGAAACTATTTGTAACGTCTGACTAACATATGTATATATCGGCAATGAACCAATATATGACATAAGCAGGAACTCTGACTAAGACTAGAGTAATACAGGGAACAGGACTCAGAAGGATTCGCTATCTCTTCGCAGAGATGAACGCAATCCACAAACAGGACCAGGAACAGGATAACTAGCTCAGCGTGCTGGAACGCTGACTAACGGAACACAGGATATAAACAGTTCGTGTACGTATATATCAGCGACACTGATGTATCAACGTAACACGAATACAAGGAAAATAATAAACGTGCAAGTATGCGTATATATTGGCGATGAACCAATATATGACACAAGACAAGCAAAGTAACAACTTCTAGAAACAAGAGCAGAACTAGGAGGACTCGCTGACCCCTTCGCAGGAGTCAGCGCAGTCCACACGGACTAGGAACGAGGTGGGGCACAAGCAGAGTAACAGACAGAATCTGAGACTATGGTAGCCTGTTGAGGCATTGCAGGAAGCAGTTCTTTATACTGAGGTCATCCAATGGGAGCAGACCAGCAGATTCCCACACAAGTGAATGGTAATTAATCACAGGCTGATAGCAGGAAAAGGCAGACAATGATATGCAGCCTGCAGGAAAGGGATTGCCCCTCCATTGCAGCAGACAATGTTTGTTTACACAAATGCATATTAAACTGTCATTAACTTCAGAGCGACTGCAGATGGAATCAGCAACTAGTTTAAGTGCAAACCAAACTATGCAAGCAAATGCATGTAATGACATTAGAACTGCTTGGTTTGCAATACCACTGCAGTCAGCAGTAAACGCTGCAGAAGTGATCATAACAGTACCCCCCCCCCCTTAAACGCGGCCTCTGGACGCCTATAAAAACTGACATATTTCTCCTGAACCACCCAAACCAAAAAATCAGAAGTGGGAAATCCAGCAAACTGATCTGACTGAAAATTCATGAAGGTCGGATCAGCCCGACAAAACCAAATTCCCGAATCAGTCTCACCAAAACTAGACCAATTGGAACCAGAACCTACCGAACCATGCCCGTCAGCACTACAAGCCTCAGTGTGATACCCATCAGAACCACGACTTCCAGAAAAAAACCCCAAGAAACTCTCTGAGCGATACCCACCGCCTTCCAGGGACCGTCCAAAAACGCCAAAGCCTTTGCAATGCCCACCGGAACTGTCCTTACCAACACAAAACCCACCGTTGAACCAGTCCAAGGTACCAGGACAAGTTTCCTCAGAGATCTCCCAGAACACTTGGAAGCTCCAAAGAGATCCCCACAGGTCAGAACGCCCCTTAGGCTCACATGGAGAACTATCAAGAACCCCTATGGAACCCAGGGCAACTCCAGAGTCAGGGTCACAAGGACAAACATCAAGATCAGGGCTTTTAGGGACCAGAACCATCTCCGGGCATGCAGGCCAACCGGCAACATCAGAACATGTCTCCACTAGGGAAGCACGTGAGCACGCTAACACAGACACACTTGGGCACTCTGGCATACGAAGCACATCTGGGCACACCGGCACAAGAGAAACCTCTGGGCATGTCAAGGAACTGCGAACCTCAAAGTCAGTCAAGACAGGACCGAAACCAGAACTGGGCAAAAAAAATTCATCATGACTAGACTTCACTGTTACTGGATTCTAACTAAAAACTGCAGGATCAGACTTAGATGTCGCTGATTCCAGCAAGGTTATTAACAAATCATGTTCAGGGGCATTTACAAGACAGGGCAAATCTTCTGATGTATGCACTGAACTAGACAGGGTTCCCATAGCTTCTTCTGGACTAGACAGAGACTCATCAAATACACTGGATTGGAGCTCATGAAGGGCTGCAAAACAAGTCAGCATTGCAGCAATCCCCACTGAACTAGGCAAAACTGAGAAACTCACTGGACAGGAAGGGGACTCTGGAACTACTGCCACACCGGCCAGAAAACCAGAATTTTCCAGGATACAGGGCTGGGTTTCAGAAACACTCATTAACCCGGACTGAAATTCTGAGATTTCTATTATTTTTTCCAGCGAGTCAGAATTATCCATGTTACAGGGCAATACTTCTGAAACATTCAGAGGACAGGGCTGAAGTTCCCTGACTACTGTGAGATCAGAGAGGGACTCAACATCTTTAGCTAAATCAGACTGTGTACAGGGCAAGGTATCAAAAACGCTTGCTGACAAAGACAATGTTTCAATAGCTTCTGCTTCACTGGGCAGAGATTCGTCAAGTTTTATTAGAACAGACTGTAATTCCAAAACAGCTGCTAAACAAGTGAATACTACTGCAACACCCACTGAAGTAAACAGTGCCTCAGACTCCTCTACTAGAGGATCTGAAGTATCCAAAGTACTGGGTGAAGCATAAGACTCTGCGACCACAGCTTCACTGGACAGGATCATTGAACAGGCCATATCGCAGGGCAAAACCATGGAAGCACCTGCTGGACAGCATAATGATTCTGTGACCTGAGCTTCATTGGGAAGATCTACTGCACAATTCATGGTACAGGGCAAATTTACTGGAACATTTTCTGAACAAGGTAATAATTCTACGATTTCAGGTTCACATAGCAGATGCTCTGAGCTATTCACGAAACTAGAGCGAGGTGTAGAGACAGGAAGATCAAGACACAAAGTTTGTGCATCTGAAGCACTATTCAATTGTAAAATTGGGAAATTCAGATACTGGGGTTCTGAGGTTTCTAGACAGGATTGCTGGGACTCAGAAACGAATGTAGTGCATCTATTGGCATCTGCTGGATCAGACAGGAGTTGAACTTTATTAACACAGGTAATTTCTGCAGAAGTGTTTGCAGAGACAGGCAAGATTTTTCTGGTGTCTCTTTCACTGAACAAAGACTCATGAGTACTGGCTAGGCTGGACTCAGAAGTCAACAGGACCTCTGGATTCTCTGCTGAGAAATTTGTGCAGGGCAAAGTTAAGAAAGTATCAGTGGCTTCTGTTTTACTGGGAAGTAACACTGAGTTATCCATGGTACAGGGTGGAGTTACAGGAACATTCACAAGACATGGCAGGGACTCAGTAACTGGAGAAGTGGGACAGTCTCCAATTGACAGTGTGTCTTCCCTGGTATCAACTGATTGAATCGCATAAAAATCGTCCAAAATCATTTTCCACACATCGATCAATGGAGCCACAAAGTCATACCCACACACACCAGTTTTTATTAGGTTATAGGCAGACTTAATGCATGCATTCAATACTAATTCACTTTTTGCACTGTAAAACTGACAAAATAAACTTGCATCTTTCTTCCATTCATAGACCAGGGCTTCCATCTCTCCTTTCTCAAATGGAGGATCCCATGCATATTTAACAGCTGAGCATTCAAGCTGATCATAGTTTGCAAATGTGTTAGTGGCAGAAACATACATTGGGTTATTTAGCAGGTGATTGGCCGATTTCTTATTCCTAAGGATCTCCAATACCTGTAGCAAGTGTTGAACTGTAGTGTATGCAAATTTCCCTTGCTGCACGGATAAATTGATCTGTTCAATACTCTGTAATATATCTTCATAATCATATTCAGATAATTAATTTAAACAAGAACTTTTATTTTCCCTGGCTAGCAATGAAAGTTCATTAGTAGTTTCATAGGTCCATTTGACTCCCCTGAATGGTGACTGAATTTCATTATCGGCTAATGGCGAAGTCTCATTACAGATCTGATGCGCAGTCACTAAGGGCAACGACTCCGCTGATTGTAACGCTTTTCTTTTGGAGCGTTTACGTTTGGCTTTAGACCCTGCTGCCTTAGGTGATTTATTCAAAGCAGAAGAAAAGTTATCAGAACAATTATCTGCTTGCTGATTATTTTTGTAGGCAGTAGAAGGAGCAGCTGATTGACAAGCTGCCAGGAGCTTATCAAAAGGGCTAGGCAAATCGGTTTTGCGCAGCCAGTTATGGATCACAAACGCTAGAAATTCCAGCGGTCTTTCTTTCAAATTCGTATGATCCAAGACATCGTACGCCCACTGGAACAAATTTCCCTTAAACAAAACATAAATTAACTGGGGGGCCCACGTTGAAACAGGAGTAGCCTGGAGCTCGGGATTGGCCAAAAACCTGGTACATTCAGAAAAAAACTAATTTTCTGTTTCAGAATTAAGTTTCTCAAATTTCTTAAAGGAACAGGAACCATAACAAACAGTGTCATTTTTGCTGGGAACCCCCCCCCCCCCCCACAATGGGGATTGGTAATGGGGCTACCATAATGTTAAGCTTGGAGGTGTAATCTCCACAGTCAGCATGCAACACATAAGCTGACGTGAAGGAGGTACACACACCAGCACAAGGAATCAGGATATCCCCAGTTTAGTGGAGGAGAGGACTGACTCCAATAGGATATTGTGGTGCACAGAGCCGGTGCAGATCCGAACAGCCACAAACAACACTTTCGTAATAACGTCTCAGCGCAAAGTAGCGCTGAGCGCATAAACCAGGACTGAGGAGATCAGGACAGGTAGACAGAATGAACGCTTGCTTAACTAGCCACTACTTAGTGACAGCAAGCGTCCACAATAAAACAGACTGGAATGAGGTAGCCAATGCGTTTGCAGCAATGGCGTGCCTCACCAAGACAGGACAGGATAGTCAGGAAATAGCAGGATCAAGATAGATGAACGTAACACAGATAAATATACAATAAGTATGATTTCCTAGCGTATTACAATTACAGCTATCAATGAAACTATTTGTAACGTCTGACTAACATATGTATATATCGGCAATGAACCAATATATGACATAAGCAGGAACTCTGACTAAGACTGGAGTAATACAGGGAACAGGACTCAGAAGGATTCGCTATCTCTTCGCAGAGATGAACGCAATCCACAAACAGGACCAGGAACAGGATAACTAGCTCAGCGTGCTGGAACGCTGACTAACGGAACACAGGATATAAACAGTTCGTGTACGTATATATCAGCGACACTGATGTATCAACGTAACACGAATACAAGGAAAATAATAAACGTGCAAGTATGCGTATATATTGGCGATGAACCAATATATGACACAAGACAAGCAAAGTAACAACTTCTAGAAACAAGAGCAGAACTAGGAGGACTCGCTGACCCCTTCGCAGGAGGACTAGGAACGAGGTGGGGCACAAGCAGAGTAACAGACAGAATCTGAGACTATGGTAGCCCATGAGGCATTGCAGGAAGCAGTTCTTTATACTGAGGTCATCCAATGGGAGCAGACCTGCAGATTCCCACAAAAGTGAATGGTAATTAATCACAGGCTGATAGCAGGAAAAGGCAGACAATGATATGCAGCCTGCAGGAAAGGGATTGCCCCTCCATTGCAGCAGACAATGTTTGTTTACACAAAAGCATATTAAACTGTCATTAACTTCAGAGCGACTGCAGATGGAATCAGCAACTAGTTTAAGTGCAAACCAAACTATGCAAGCAAATGCATGTAATGACATTAGAACTGCTTGGTTTGCAATACCACTGCAGTCAGCAGTAAACGCTGCAGAAGCGATCATAACAACCGCACAGGCATCAGGTGTTTTGTATGCTGCCAATAGTTTGTCCAATTAACCTGCCTTTGGATAGTGCCCAGTCATCTATTTGCTTTCTTGATGAAAGTCTTTCCAGAAGTAGGCCGGTTTCCTCTGTGAGCACTTTCTGAGGAGAAGCACATGGACTGACGGCATGCCAGTGGTGAGCCGCATGAATTTGCATTTGCTGCTTGCACCTTTTGTACATATACTGTGAATCATGTGAATCATGAGTGCTGAGTATCCTCCCTTCATCTACTGACTATTGTAATGCTCCAGATAAATTGAAATCTGCACAAGTAACTAGTTTGAAAATGTAGTATTTTTATCACGTACAATTGATCTGGGACACTGCTCTGTAAAGATCTCCTATGCTATAGTCTAGGCTACTGTTATATTCTATGATAGTAACAAGATCAATCCTTAGGCAGAACAGGGATTCTATAAGACCCCTTATACACATGGAGGCTAAACCTGCGTTGTGTTACCCTATTTTGCCACAAGGGGCCGTAAAAGCAATTAAAGTCTATGGAGACTTTTGCACTTACTGTGGACCCTTGCGGTGCGCTGGAATTGTTCGATCAGAGGCAAGGGCAACAGGGCAATACTGGAAACACTGCGCTTACCACATGGTGCTTGGGGTGATAGTAGTCTATGGGGACACACGTAGTGTAAACAATGGAGCACGGTGCATTGCGGTGCACATGCATGGACTGTTGGGAATCCCAGTGACGTACTTTCTGCGGAGCAGAGTGGGGGACAGCATTATGCATATAAACCTTGTGGGCACACTCTGCCGCAGGGTCATATGCCTGTCATTTTTTGTGCTTTTTGGTTGAAAGGAGGTGACAGGGAGCATGAGACACAGTTCCAACTGTTCTGTGTGTTGATCAAGTTGCTAGGCAACATGAATAACAACATAGGAAATCCCATCATGCTTTGCACAGCATCAGGGAAAAAAAGCCCGGGCAGTTTTCTTTGATGGGTGGAGCTTAGCTAAAAATACAGCTAAAAATTAGGCTTTGGTGAGAAAAACAAAGTTCTGATGCTGTGAAACTGTTAAAGAAACACCAAGCCTTTTCAGTTCTGCTGAGTAGATTTTTAGTCCGGAGGTTCACTTTTAAGAGGGACCACCTAGGGCCTCCATCAGTGTTGCATCTATACTGTTGTATTACAGCTAATGATTTATAAAGTATTCCCCATTCTATGCTCAGGCATTTGTCACTGCGGCTGGACTGAAGCTAGTTGTAGAAGGGAAAGAAGAGCTGGAGTCCAATTCTGATGGAGAGACCCAGATGTACTATGGGTACTGGAGCCCTTGGACCTGTAGTTACACCGCTGCCACCAGTGCACTGCTAACTTATATGAAGTGAATGTGGAAGACTTTGGCTTGACTGCTCACTCTATTCAGCTGTTGTAAGAAATACAAATTTATGAGATTATATCCTGGCTCTGGAATGTTGTGTCATGTGTGTGCATTTATTAGACCAAAAAAATTGCATTCAATTCTTCATCTTGTAGAAAGTTGTACATATTTTTGGTGCTAATGGAAATTGTATGCAGTTTCGAATTGTACCAATTAGATTCATTTACGACTCAATCTGATTGGCCTGATCTCAAGCTGCATACAATGTGCATGCAAGCTGGAATTATCTGCATCTTACTGACCATCCCTACTGCTCTGTATATAATGTTCAGAAGAGCAATTTGTTCCTTGAAAAGTACTTAGGCTGTGTTTCCACTACAGCGGTTGCAAAATGGATGCGGAGTGCACTCTATCCATTTTGCAACTGCTCCGCGATCGCCCAACGTCCGAAGACGATCACCGACCATCTGTACCGCCGCCAAATGCCTCTGCTCAGTCCCTCTCTGAAATCAGCCTGGAGGCCAGCAGAAACATGGAGCTCCTCATAGGCTGTATTAGGCCAGTTCTCTCTAGCACAGGGAGAATTTGTATTGGTTCATCATGAACCAATGATAATTCTCACTGCTGCTGAGGATTCCCATTGTTTTTTTTTTGCAGCCCAATGGGAATCCCCATGCTTCTTCCTTGCATACAGGGACCGAGCAGCAGCGATTTGCGTAGCCCGGGGCAGATGCAGACACATAAACCTGTTCAGGATTATCATGGACTTCCCTGAAGTGCAGTCTGCTTACTGCCATAGATCCTGCAGATCCATTGCAGAGCGACAAGTGTGAACGTGTCCTATGTATAACATGGGAGCTGCTCACTGTCCGGGAAGCAATGAGCGGAGAATGGACAAAAAATGTCCGTTCCTCGCTCCTGTAGGAACACAGCCGTATACATGCAGCAATGTTTTCTTGTCACAAATGCAGTTTATCTCTCGTATCCAGGCATAGAGCGGGATTGAGAGTTCTTGACACCATCTGAATTCATACTTTAGAGCTGAACTTGAAATAGAAGGTGTCACAACTATTTACTGTGCCTTGCTGATAACTTGGCATCAGCGATATGAATACAAAAAGAAACAGTGATTTTTTTTCTGCGTTGTCTTTAGATTTCCCACAATACACATCACCTTTGTCCACTCCACAAGACTGAATTGTTTAATTGGATTGCATGTATTGCAGTTAATGTTGACTAAAGACATCATCTTTTTTTTTTGTTCAAAGGATTCTGTTTTTAAATAAATTATATCATATTTATGAAGTGAATGTCATGATTTTCCAAGGCCAAAAATGCATGAATATTAGCATTGTCTTCACCACCAGATGGCAAAGATGTTCAAAAACAATGTAGCTGCAAGATGGAAAGATAATTTTAATGTTCTAATGATTTTTGGATTGATGCATCTAAAGGGGAATTGTAGCAAACAGGGGGAAAAAATAAATCAATATATTGAATTACAAGTGAGAAGTTAAAAAAAAATTGATATTTGCCATGTGATTTGTTCATATTGTTTGATCCACAATCAGCCTGCATGTAATCATCTTTACTACTGGCAGACATGAAAAACAAAACAGACAGTACCAACTGCCATTATCTATAAAGACATCCCCAAAGGTTGTTTTTTTGTAATAAATATACAGCACATATGCACGGAGGGAGATACTGGTTGCTTGGCAGTTGGAAATAGCTGTTATTTCCCACAATGCAACAATGCTCACAAATATAAAACTGTCAGGACCATGGCCCTGACATCTCACTGTGGAAGGGGTTTCACCTCAATATCATCCATACAGACCCCCCTGATGACCTATTTGAGAAAAGGTAAAGATTTCTCATGGGAAAGGTGTCAGTTACTGATTGGGATGATGTTCAATCCTTGGTTACAGTTCCTTTTTATTGTTTGGGTAACAAAGGCAGCCAAATGTATTGCTATCTTAAATCTGACAACACGGAAATATTAACGGTGAGAAATAATATATATATATATATACATGGTAAAGGAACCTGAATCCGTTCTCTTAACCTCCCTGGCGGTATGATTAGTTCCAGATTTTGTTGTTTAAAAGTGGTGCAATTGTTTCACAAGCTTTAGACCCTAAAATCATATTGGTAGATAAATCTATGACAGTCCTGCACATTACACACCTTCCATGGATCTAACTCGGAATTACTTCACTGAGCTACAGTTTTCCATCCCGAGCACCGGAGCTCTGCATGCCACTGGTCTTCTACGCCTGCAATGCCACTCACTGTACTTCCTGATTAGCAGAAGTACAGTGAGGGGCATTGGAGACTGAGAAGCTGATGGTACTTCAACTACCTAACGACCGCGTCACGCCAATGGACGTGACCACGGCGGCAGCCCCAGGACCGCCTAACGCCATTTGGCGTCAAGTCCTGGGGCCGGCTAATGCAGGATCTCCTGCTTGGGGGGCAGAGCTCCGCTCCGCCTTCAGTCTCCGAGCGGCGATCGCCGCTCGGGAGACTGTTAGACAGCGAAACCGCTGTCTTTCTACTAAGTACAGCGCTGCGATCTGCAGCAGCGCTGTACTGGGGACAGCCGTGTGACACGGCTGTCCTCCGTCACACAGGAGAGCTATCGGCTCTCATAGGGTGAAGCCTATGAGAGCTGATCGCCATGATTGGCTGGCTGGGGGGAGGGAGGGGTTTAAAAAAATAAATAATAAAATAAATAGTAAAAAATATTTTTAAAAAATAACAAATATTTATAAATTATATTTTCCACCTTCTAACTGTAAGTGCAACTTACAGAGCAATTCTATTGAATAAAAGGTTAAAACACCATCATAGCAATTATTTTGCTGTTGACCTGTTTTCTGTCTTATTAACTTGTGAGTGTAAAGACAAAAAATGAGAAAGCCTGAAAGAGCTCAGGTACCATAACATGTCATTAGTGGGATTACTAATACTGGCTTGGTTGGATTGGAAATTGTGACGTTCCCTCCTAGCTGAAGAAAATTCCACCAATTTTTCCTGTAAAGTCCTGAAAGTAACACATGCAACCACCCACCCTCCCTACCATGGTCAGTTAGCACACCCAAACAAACCAATTTTTACCCTAGAAAATACAAGTTTGAGAATTTCCATTATCTAGAGTTTAATGTTACTAAATGTCCAAACCACTGCGGTTAAAGCAGCCCCAATTGATAGCACTCAGCTTGGACAGGCTTCACTGAACAGCAGTGCATTTCTGCCAGCAATGTCACACTATTTATAGAGGAAATTACAGCTTTTTACCATTCTGTTGTAATAATATAAGCTGTAAATACATAGCATAAAGCTCTGTTATATATACAATACAATACAATAACATTTCTATAGCGCTTTTCTCCCATAGGACTCAAAGCGCTTAGGCTCTCTCAGATTCAGTAATTAGTAGGATGAAGTATTCACACAACAAAAGTTATATTTCTGCAAATGCCAAACTGAACAGGTGGGTTTTCAGTCTGGATTTAAACACGTCCAGGGATGGAGCTGTCCTGATCTGTTGAGGTAAGGAGTTCCAAAACGTAGGGGCAGCATGACAGAAGGCTCTGGGACCAAAAGTTTCCAAGTGGACTCTGGGTATGACTAGATTATTAGAACCTGTTGATCTGAGAATGCGGGGATTGCTACGCAGCAGCAACATATCTTTCATGTATCCAGGGCCTAAATTATTCAGGGATTTAAATGTCAGTAGGCCGATCTTGAATAGGACCCTCCATTCTATAGGTAGCCAGTGAAGGGAGTGCAGGACTGGCGTTATGTGGCAGTGACGGGGTTGGTTGGTTAGCAGTCTGGCAGCAGTATTCTGTATCAGCTGTAGTCGGTACAAGACCTTTTTTGGAAGGCCAGTGTAGAGAGCATTGCAGTAGTCCAGTCGGGATGTGATGAAGGCGTGGACTAAGGTTGGCAGATCTTCTGGGGGTATAAGGTGCTTGATTTTTGCAATGTTCTTCAGGTGAAAATAGGATGATTTCACCACAGCAGAGATTTGAGTTCTGAACTTTAAATCCCAATCAATTAGAACTCCCAGGCTACGCACATGATCAGAGCTGCGCAGATCCGTGCCTCCTATTCCCAGTGGTGAAGACTGCAAGTTAAGTTGTTTTGTTATCATGCTCTGCCCTCCTATCAGAAGGACTTCAGTTTTGTCTGCATTTAGTTTCAGCCAGTTGTCATTCATCCATTGCTGTAGTTCACGTAAGCAGGCGTTTATAGTTAGAGTTGGGTCTGTCACACCAGGCTTGAAGGAAAGATATAGTTGAGTGTCGTCTGCATAACAGTGGTATGTCAGGCCATGTTTTTGGATTAGTTTTCCCAGCGGTAACATGTAAATCGTGAAAAGCAGGGGAGAGAGGATTGAGCCCTGGGGCACCCCATACCTAAGTGATACAGGGGTGGACAGGAAGGGCCCCATAGACACTTTTTGGGTTCTGCCACTCAAGAAGGATTGGAACCACTGAAGAACTATGCCATCAATGCCGCAGTATTCCTGTAGCCTGTTTATCAAGATGTCATGGTCAACTGTATCAAAGGCTGCAGAAAGGTCTAGCAGTATGAGGATGGAGCACTCTCCTCTGTCTCTTGCCATGAGCAGGTGGTTGCATATTTGGATGAGGGCCGTTTCAGTGCTGTGGTGTTTCCTGAAGCCAGACTGGAATGGGTCATAACTGTTGTTTTGTAGGATTTTGGCTTCTAGCTGGAGGTAAACAGCTTTTTCAATTAGCTTGCCCAGAAAGGGAAGGTTAGAGACAGGTCTGTAGCTGGTCATTGCATCTGGGTCCAGGGAGGGTTTTTTGAGGAGAGGCCTGATGATTGCTTCCTTCAGTAAAGCAGGAAATATCCCTGATTTTAAGGAACAGTTAACAATTTTTAGGAATACCGGTACGAACAGGTCGGGGCAGTTCAACATGAACTGTGTTGGGCCAGGATCTAGGTCACAGGTAGTTAGGCGGACGTGAAGGAGGATGCTTGATGTGACTTCTTCATCAATTTCTATGAAGTTTGACCAAGGTGTTACATTGTCTCTGCTAATGGTCTTCGGCGCTATATTAGGCTCAGATGCTGTAAGTTGGATGTCGGACCTTATAGCGGAGACTTTGTCTGTGAAGAAATGGGCAAATTGGTCACAGAGGTCCTTTGAAGACTCGATGTTAAGTTTTTGACATGCCGGGTTGCAGAGTTTTTCCACTGTGCGGAACAGTTGGGGTGGTTTGTTAACTGCATTTGCAATCTCTTGTGATAGAAAGGATGATTTTTTTCCCGTGATTACCTTTTGGTAGCTCTTCAAGTGGAGGATTAAGGCATGTTTGTCTTCTGGGGACTGAGATTTGCGCCACAGTCTCTCAAGTTTTCGGCCTTGTCTTTTCAGCTCTTTTATAGCGTTATCAAACCACTGTGCATGATGGTGTGGAGTAAGATATTTGGTGCGCAGAGGAGCAATGGTCTCAAAGGTGGAGGACACACATTTGTTGTATTTAAACACCAGAGTATCAGGGTCCAAGCTGGAGTCAGTCAATTCATCAAAGCTAAGGTTATCTCGGATATGTTGAGGTGTTAGCCCTTTTAAGCGGCGATATTTTATTTGATTCTTGACCTGGTGTTTGACAGCTGGTATTGAGAGGGAGAAGTGGATAGTGTGATGGTCTGACCAGGCAACAGGATTAATTTCCACATTGGCTATTGACAGCCCAGTATGGAATATAAGGTCCAGAGTGTGGCCTTTCCTGTGAGTAGCAGAGCTGATTGATTGGAGGAAGCCCAGTTCATGTAAGGCACGAGGTAGCTCTATTCCAAGTTTTGAAGAGGAGTCATCCACCCATGTATTGAAATCTCCAAGAACAATCCATCTGGGGTGTTCCAGTGTTAGGTTGCATAGGAGGTCTACAAGTTCCTTAAGGAAGTCTGAGTGTTTTTCTGGTGGGCGGTAGATCAGCAATATGTTAATGTTTTTCTCAGCTGAAAGTTGCACCCCCAAGCATTCAAACGAGTTGGTAGGACCTACAGTAAATGGTCTGATTTTCAAAGCTGATCTAAAGCAAAGTGCAACCCCTCCTCCCCTGCGTTCTTTCCTGTTGCAGTATATCACGGAATAGTTTGTTGGCACGGCAGCCTCCAGGGTGGGGCCAACTGGTTCAGAAAGCCAGGTTTCAGTCAGGCAGGCCAGATCAGAAGACTCTATTAGATCATGTATGATTGCTGTTTTGTTGTTTATCGATCTGACATTACAGAGGACAGCCTTGATGGGGCTACCCTGGGAGCTAGGGTCTGAGATTGATGACTCCAAGACAGAACAGTCTCCAGATGTGTGGCTGTCATCTCTGCTGGATTGTGCTGGAGCTATTAGGGTTGTTGGCTGGGTGTACTCTGCAGATTTTGTCACAGAGTTATTTTGGTTCTGCGGTGAAGAATATCTTTTCCCACGTCCTCTCGAGCCTCTCTTTGTCTTTCTGAAGATTCCAACAGACTTCAGTAGAATTATTGTGGATTTGTCAATTGGATAGATATTTCTTGGTTGGTATACAGCTAGAAGTCTCTCTGCTGAATATTGATGTTTACACATTAGGATGGACAAGAGACAGCTCAGGGCTCCTGCTGAGATAGGTCCTATTTAGAGTCAAGGTGTGAAGTTTGTCAGCTGTGGCTGGTATCCTGCAGAGATCAAAGGGCCTGTATAGACTGAATTGTCCTTACACAGAGATGTATGGATGGACAGCATGAATTTGAAAACACACAGTTCTTTGTTTAGGAATTTGAAGATATAATGTATAATATATGTAGAAAAATATAGTCTATTGAGCATAGATGCTGTAGATAATCGATGAAAGTTACTCACAGGATGGGAGAGGGCAGGCACAAAGAGGCAGAAAGTCTTTAAGGTCTCAGGTCAATTCCAAGGAAGGTGTGCAGTGTTCAGCCGTGTGTGATACCAAGGAAGATCCAATCCAGCTTAAATCTTTGCCATCCCAAGTTATCCAGGTGTTCTGAAAGGTTATAGGTGTTGCTGGAGAAGTGCTACATTAGAATCCACTGAAATTTCGGTCCAGTCTTTTCATTAAGAGGTTTAAAGTAGCAGAAATGAGATGTAATGTCTGGAGCAGACTTAGAGAGCAGCAGCACCAGTCTGGGCGCGCTCTTGGAAGAATCTAGCTTCTGGCTAGTTAGCTGTGTTCTATATGGCCTATTCTCTTTAGTAGAATAAGAATTTCTTACATTTTAAAAGTCTAGCACATTTCAGACAGATTTCTGATTCCGGAAAGGGCACATCAAAGCAGCGATGTAATGTGCCTGCGAACAAGAATACGCTTAGAAGAGGGCGAGACATACATCTATCCGACTGCTTCATAAACTTCACAACTTAACCAGGAAGCCCTTTGTCCATGTGTTTGTGTCTAGTGAGGAGCAAATACAGCTATTTTCACAAAAAATGCAAATTTTCACACAATTGAAAATATTTGTAAACAAATATGGATGCACAAAAGCACATATTGCAAAATACATTTGAGCAAACTGCACTGAGAAAACTCACTTTGAAAATAGTTTTCATTTATGCAAAAATGTATATCGGGTGAAAATCCATTATATTTCTGTGAAAATTACTTTGCAGAAAATCTATCTCATCCCTGTTTGTGTCAGTGTGTTTGTATCAGTGTGTATGTGCAAGTGTGTGTATGTGCATGTGTGTGTGTGTGTGTGTGTATGTGCATGTGCGTGCATGTGTGTGCATGTGCGTGTGTGTGCATGTGCGTGCGTGTGTGTGTGTGTATGTGCATGTGCGTGCGTGTGTGTGCATGTGCATGTGTGTGCATGTGCGTGCGTGTGTTTGTATGTGCATGTGTGTGTGTGTGTGTTGTATACAAAACCTACTTATTTCAAGAATGAATATTCAGAATCAGAATCAGTTTTATTTCGCCAAGTACAGCAAGAGCCATAATCGGAATTATTTGTGGTACACATGGCATAGACAGATACAACAACACATACAATTTGAAATGCAGTAATCAGATATACAGGGGAGGCAGCGACGGGGACCAGCTGCCGACCCGGCAATTACGAGTGCAGGCCGGACCGGGGAAAGTCAGAGTTCAGTGACCGAACGGCCTGGGGAAAGAAGGTGTTCTTCCGCCTGGTGGTTTTGGATGGTATAGTCCTAAAGCGGCGGCCCAACGGGAGGAGCCTGAAGTAGTGGCTGCCAGGGTGAGAGGGGTCACGGGAGATCATGGTGGCCCTCTTACTCAATCTAGCGGAGTGGAGGAGATCAAGAGGTGGAAGAGGAGACCCGATGATTCTCTCTGCATCAGCTATGACTCTCTGCAGTTTATGTTTTTCACTGGCCAAACAATGACTGAGGAGCAGAGGATGGATTCTATGGTGGCGGTATAGAAGCTGGCCAGCAGCTCCCGTGGCATGCCAAATCTCTTCAGTTGGCGCAGGAAGAACAGCCTCTGTTGGGATTTCTTTTGAATTTTAGTGGTGTTCTGCCCCCATTTCAGATTATTGGTGAGAGTCGTGCCGAGGAACCGAACCGATGACACCATAGAAACTTCTGTTCCTCCAATGAGGACAGGCGAGGGGGGGGGGGGGGAGGGTTCCTCCTGAAGTCTAAAACTAGTTCAACAGTCTTTGCTGTGTTGAGAACTAGGTTGTTCTCCCTGCACCAATTGCATATTCTCTCGACCTCGCCCCGGTATTCATGCTCTCCGTTGCTTCCAATTAGGCCAATAATGGTGGTGTCATCCGCAAATTTGATGACCTTCACAGAGTCAGCGGATGAGATACAGTCGTTGTTATAAAGGGAGAACAGTAGAGGTGACAGAACACAGCCTTGTGGTGGCTCCAGTATTGGTGGTTCGAATGCTGGAGTAATAGTTGCCGAGCTTCACCTGTTGTGTTCTATTTGTCAGGAAGTCCTTGATCCATGCTCGGAGAGTGGGATCAACTCCGAGCTGTGTCAGATTGGTGATCAGGATGTCAGGGCAGATCGTGTTGAACGCTGAGCTAAAGTCTAGGAACAGGATCCTGGCATAGGAGGCCGGCCTGTCTAAGTGCTCAGTGATGTGTGCCACGCTGACATTGATGGCATCCTCCATGGATCTGTTTGCCCTATATGCAAATTGGAGCGGGTCTAAAAGGGCGTCAGTGGACCTCTTCAGGTGGGCAAGGACCAGCCGCTCGAGGAGCTTCATGATGTTAGAGGTTAGGGCCACTGGGCGGAAGTTATTGTGCTCGGAACTGCCTGTTTTTTTGGGAACTGGTACAATTATGGACCTCTTGAAACAGGAGGGGACTGTACCATCAGATAATGACTGCTTAAACAAGGAGGTGAGCACAGGGGCTAGCTGATCGGCGCAGGTTCGCAGGCAGACAGACGACACTCCGTCCGGGCCGGAAGATTTCCTGGGATTCAGCTTCCGGAGGTGCCGGAGTACCTCGGATTCCCGAACAGCGCTAGGAGCCAGTACGCCAGAGGTCGATGCGGATTTGCCTACGGGCTGGTTGGAATGTTGCTCGAACCTGCAGTAGAACTCATTGAGCTCCTCCGCCAGTCGAGGGCTCGGGGTCGCCGTTTGGGATGTTGGTTTGAAGTTTGTGGCTGCTCTCAGGCCCTTCCATACTTCCCGTGTGTTGGTGGACTGGAGGCAGAGCCCCATCTTCTCAGCGTAGGCCCTCTTTGCCGATCGGAGTTCTCTTTTCAGGGCGAGCCTAGCTTCTCTGAATTCCTCTAAGGAGCCAGACCTGTGCGCCTCCTATTTGCGTTTCCAAAGTCGGCGAAGCCTGTCGTTGAACCAGGGCTTGTTGTTGGGGTAGACCCTGAAGGACTTGGACGGGATACACGCTTCTTCGCAGAAGGTGATGTAGGAGGAGATGTTCTCGGCCCATTCATCAAGGGTAGGTGCCTCCAGCGCCGTCCAGTCGGTGGTTTCAAAGCAAGCTTGGAGCTGCAGTTTGGCGTCTGCAGTCCATTTTTTGACGGTTTTGGTAATGGGCTTTGAAGTCTCTAGGAGCCTCCTGTAGGAGGGGATCAGGTGTACTGTGTTGTGGTCAGAGTTTCCCAGGGGGGCTCCTTGGGTGGCTTTGTAGGCGTTCTTGTGAACCGTGTAGCAGTGATCCAGGGTGTTACCGCTCCTGGTAGGGCAGGTGATGTGCTGCTTGTAGAGGGGCCTCACGTGCCGAAGGTTCGCCTTATTGAAGTCGCCCAAGATGATGAACAGGGCCTCTGGGAGGGCTGTTTCCCACCGCGAGATACAGTCACTGAGTACATGCAGGGCGGACTTGGAGCATGCATCGGGTGGAATATAGACCCCAACGAGGACAAGGGAAGAGAATTCCCTCGGAGAGTACCGGGGCCTGCAGTTTATGGCAAGGAGCTCAACGTCTGGGGTGCAGGCCTTGTGGAGAGTGGTGGTGTTGGAGCACAAGGAGGTGTTTATGTAAAAGCAGATTCCGCCGCCTCTCGTTTTCCCAGAGAGGGCTGCATCACGGTCTGCTCTTAGGAGGTTGTAGCCTGGTACCTGTAGGGAGTCGTCGGGGATGCTTACGCACAGCCAGGTCTCGGTAAAACAGAGAACAGGGGTGTTCTTGCTGATCTGGGGTTTGCTGTCGAGAAGGAAAAGCAGCTCGTCCAGTTTGTTGGGGAGCGAGCAGACGTTTGCTAGTAGGATGGCAGGGACAGGCGAGCGTAGGCCTTTCCTCTTCAGTCGGACCTGGGCCCCCGCCCTCCTTCCTCTGTGGCGGCGCTTGTTTGGTGCTCGCTTGGTGGAGAGGTATTCGATGTGTGCAGTGACAGCATCCCACAGGGGAGAGCCCGGTGTTGGGTTGGGGCTGTCCGGGGGTTCCCATTCAAGAAGGGCTTCTCTGGAGAGGGTGGCGGTCCGCTTCGCGCTCATGGTCCAATTTCCTCAGTAGGTGGCACAGTGTGTGGCCCCGGTAGGTGGGATAAGCAGGCAGCACAGTGAAGGGGCGACCAGAAGATGGAGGTATTATGTGGCATCTGTTTATTTATACATGAATTAATCTCAATTTATGCATTTCATTACATTTGGAATGTGTGTTGATACATCTCAGATTCCTAGTGACATATACAGGCACTCAGTCTACATTCTTAAAGGACAATTGACCTGAGAGCGATATGGAGGCTGCCATATGTATTTCCTTTTAAACAATGCAAGTGGTTGTCATGTCGATCCTCTGCCTCTAATAATTTAAGACACAGACCCTGAACAAGCATGCACAGCAGATGTTTGACTGAAGTTTGACTGGATTAGCTGCATGCGTGTTTTAGGTGGGTGATTTAGACACTACTGATGTATAAAAGATCAGCAAGGCGCCAGGCAACTGGTATTGTTTAAAAGGAAATAAATATGGCAGTCTCCATATCCCTCTCACTTCAGGTGTCCTTTAACTTGTAAATGTTTTAACTTCTTTTTGGAAAGTTGTTAATTTCAGATTAGCTGAAATTCTTGAAGCTGTGGAAAATGTTTAGTTTAGTTTTATTAGCAAGAACTAAGAACATTTGCATTTGATGAAGACTTCATTCTGTCATCTTGTAAATTTTGTATAGGTTTTAATTTAAAGCTTATGACTATCTGTGGTATTAAATTACATCACATTCCCATGGGATTTGTAAAATTAGAAAGCACTCAGATTTAATCCACCTTACTGCAACTTAATATACCCTAACACTTAGCAGAAATATACTCAGACCTTACGGTACTAGAGAGCCAGAGACTTAAAGAGAATCTGTACTCTAAAATTCTTACAATAAAAAGCATACCATTCTATTTATTATGTTCTCCTGGGCCCCTCTGTGCTGTTTCTGCCACTCCCTGCTGCAATCCTGGCTTGTAATTGCCATTTTTATGCAGTGTTTACAAACAAAAGACATAGCAAGTGATACGCTGAGAAGAGCTCAGTGTGTGAGTAAGTACAGGTAATGTATTGCCGCTAGCGTCGGTCATCGGGCATTCAAACGCCGCTATAGACGCACTCTCGACCCGCTGGCGATCGAGCGAAATTTTCCGCACGGACAGGAATGACAGGAATCGACGGAAAATGAGCGATTTCGGGCGGAAATCGATTGTTCGGTCAGCGTTTGCGCAACGATTTCACAGCCGATTCGATCACAGTGATCGAATCCGCTGTATATAAGGCAGAAAAATCAATAAGTGTATGGGCCACTTTAACCTCCTTGGCGGTTATCGCGAGTCAGGCACAAGGTGGAAAAAATCATCTCTAAATGTGTGGAAGGAAGCTGTAAACCAAGCGCTGCCCATGTTTAAAATCACTCATACTAGTAGGGGATGCCCACAAAAATTTGACAAAACATGGGGTGCCTGGAATTCTGAACCAGATACAAGTGGGTCGATAAGACAATAAAAAAAAATAGGGGGGGGGGGAGAGGGCATGGACCTTTACTACCCTTTCTTCTTCTTCCGTCTCTCTTTTATTTCTCTTTTCTTCTTCTTTTTCCTACAGCCATACAGCTCCGTGATAGAATCTAACCTACATGCCTGGCAAGATACAGCTACACAAAATGGTGAAAAAAACTTCTGTTTTTGAATAAGCTTGTTTGATAACTATGTTAACATAAAACACTCAATGTAACTAGAAGTGAAAGCCCTAATCTAACCGCTACGATGACGGGTATTAATGTGTGTCATATTTCTCGACAGCACTGCGTTTTTATTGCCATGTATGCAGGGTGGCCCCAGTTGTTGAATGTTAATTTTGTTGTTTTATGTCTGCTCTTTTCTTTATAAAGACAATAAATTTGATATGTTAAAAAAGTACCTTCTCACACATAGAAACATAATATAACAGAAAAGTAAAACAGTATAGTATAATTAAAAGTACATTTGCTCCTTTAGCAGTTATAAACCAGAGTAGGTGGATCAGATGATATCCTGCTGTTCGAACAAACAACTAATTTACCATTCAACTTTAACCCTTAGGAAAAGCAGTAATATATTTAAAAGGATTATAGCTATTGTAGTTCTTATAATTCAGTCAAAAATACAGTACCAGATGGCATAATGTCCAACACAGAAATGTCACATTACTTTTGTCTATGATAACACACTCTAATAGCATATTATGCAACGATCATATATTTCCTTTTCCTGGAGGAAGGAGGGAAACTAAGTTGCCCTTACAAGGCAGCTCTTCCCATGAGGCAGCAATCATAGTTAATCAAGCAGACTACATCTACAGTCTAATTTTATATGACATATCCCTTTATTTTCATGTGCGTTTCCTTGTAAAGGATAACTGGCACAGAGAACGCTGGCAACTAAAAGCAGTTTTACTCCAATAACAATGACTATGATTTCATTCCATTTTGAGAGAATTATGAGTACTGAGAACCGCATTGAGCAAATTGTTCATAAGTTAGTTTTGAATTGTTTCTCAACTCTTGTTTTGTTGGCTGTTAAAGCATGTTATTGTTTGCTGCCAATGTACTGTGATAATGAGAACACTGAACGATGCATCCTAAAATAGCTCACCATTTACATGTCCTTACTATGGTGGGATCTGACTGGCAAACAGGAATGTAAGTAATTTCTTTTTAAGTGCTAGTTAACTCTTTTTTGCCAATTTAAATAATCCAATTTAATGCGCGAGTGGTAATTGTTCAGCTTTGTTTTGTTTTTCTCTCCCCAGTTTGTGGATCTTAAATGTAGCTTCCCTATAAATGTTACTCTCTGGGATCTACTTTAGAGCTGGAGCCCACTACAGCATATCCTGTAGCACTTTCTGGTTTGCGATCGGCAACGCGCTGCAACAGTGGAACCATATTGGTTTCCATCAGTAGCACTGCAATCACAAAGCAATCACAAAACGATGCATGCAGCAGCATTTTAGGAGCGGTCGCATTCAATGGCTCCTGGGCCAAATCATGATTGCTCCGAAAATCATGTTTAAAATTGTGGAATTCTGAAATCACAAATGGTTTCTGAAATCAGGAACACACTCATAGTGGGCCCCGGGCCTTGCATTCAATCCATTTGTGTTTTGTCACTGAGAGAATATTTATTTTCTCTAATGCATTTTTAATCTTAGTACCCTCCCCTTACTGAAGTTTACATTCCACTGTTCTTATTCTTGTCGCAATCATATGCTATATACCGACTAAAAAAAACAGTGTAGGTTATCCATGACAAGTTTATTCAAGGTTCTAGTAGTAGAACTAGTAGTATGGTACTACCACGGAGATATCTATCATCATTTGTTTTATCCCAGATGAGGTGAAGTTAATTACTCTCAAACGTGTGAAGATACACACAAGGGGACAGATGTCTGCTCCCCTTTCCAGGCGCTTGAAATGAAAATATAGGGACCACTTATCCATCCATGTAAAGAAGTGCATAAAAAAAACAAAAGTGGAACTGTTTAAAGCAGCAGGGATAGATACTATCTCAGGAAAAAAACATACCTGTATATAAGTAGATAAATACTTGTTCTACTTACATAACATATGTATTGTACTGCCCACATTTTAATTTCAGTGAATTTAATATAGTAAATAAAAAGACAACGGTTCCAGGCATTTTCCATCTTTACCACCTCTGACCAAAGGCAATCCTGTCATTTCCTCCCTTACTTTCTTTCTCCTAGAAACTGCATTGTCATATCTAACTTGCTTTGTAAACATGTGAGCACAGATCGTATTTCTGAAGCTTTTGCAGAGGAGTGAGGTGTATATTTCCTTTCTCAGTCTGGTGTAACACTGAACTCCCTTCAGCCAATCAGTGAGGAGCAGGAATGTGGGAGGGGAGATAACAAGCTTCCCTCTCCCCAGCAATGTACCAGAATAGAGCCAGGCTGACTGAGATAAGATTCTTTACAGCAGAAACATTTATTACTACATAATAAACACAAAGCAATGGGTAAATGGAACTTAATTTTATGGCTGACAATCCCACTTTAGAAATGGGTCAATAAAAAAAGAGGTCCCTCATGTTCCATCTGCATGCTACCCTCTGCCACAATACTGAAACAAAGAGTCCTGGTATAAAAGAATTATACTGTATGTAGATATCTCATTTTGAAATTCTGACAGAAGGCATTACAGAATTTTAGATCTCCTCTTGATAAAGATACAGCTCAAAGAATTAAGCACTTGCAGTTCTATCCACACTATATCCACACTATCTTTGCATAAACAATGTTCACTCTTTCATCTAGTTTAATCTTTCATCAGCTGTCAAATCTTGCTTGCTAAAACCTTTTAAACCTGTGTTTGGCATGACAAATGTTTGACTTTAGTGGAATTGTGATTTGAGTCCTTCAGAAACACGAACCTTGCAATCAGTTTGGATGGATAGCACTTGAATAGACCTGAGGCCATTTTGACCAACACTGCTAAGCAACCCAAGTGTTTGGCTAGTCTTGCAACTGTAGGCTTCAGTTCAGTGGCGTAACTACGATTCATGGGGCCCCCAGAATAACATTGGTGCCCCCCCCAATGTTCTAACCCCTCTCCTTGCCTCCTCTTCACCGCCTTGCAGCCCATCTTACCAGGGTCATAAAAAAGTGTGGCCGTCATGATCTTCACACCCATAACAAGTGTAGCCATAAAAACACCTGATCCGAAGTATAGTCACTTGTATTGAAGGAAGGAAATGTTAGTATTTTGGGCCCCCACAGCTCTGGGCCCACCTCCAATCACAGGGGCTGCTCCCCTCTAGTTATGCCCCTGCTTCAGTTACTTTTAGCATATGCCGATCTACTTCTCATCAACAGTGGAACTTCATCCTAAAAGACAACTCTCCAAAAATAGATTTTTCCCAGAACGTAATTAGAGCATTGTCAAAAAGACTGCAGCTTTACCCTTGTTTAACCTGAAACTGTGTCTCATAAAAGTACTGACAGCATCAGAACTGCAGAATAGCCCATGTTCACAGGTAACACCACCCTGCAAAGAAATATGTGGCACAATCTAATTACTGCCCCGCCCAAGGTGCTCTGCAAACTCTGTGATCGCAGCAACGAGATAGTCAGAGTCTCTCTCTCTTCACTCTCACCTTAGTGCTTCTAAATGCACATAAGCAGAGCCTTCTGATTGTTCGCAGTTGCCATCTGAAAACATCCAATCAGAGGGCTCTGCTTGTGCACATACACATTACGGCACTTGTGAACACTAGAGCAGCAAGAGTGGTTGTGCCTACTGTACTTCTTTATGAGTTAAAACAGGTATATAGCAATAAAATAAAGTTTTGCCCTCAGTTTATCTTTTTTTTTTTCTAGGAAAAACTGGTGTATTTTAAGTGACCTTTTTCACATTGTACATATTGTCAAAATCTTTCATACATGAGCTAGCCTCTTATTGCATGTTTGCAAATTTACAAACTAAAGAGTTCTCAGTACAAAGACTTTATAAAGTTGTTTATAGAATCTAAAGCATGACCATCATCCTATATAATAAAACCCCATTTGTCCCTGTGTCATCCTCCTGTCCCTGTGTCCCGTGTGTTTTGGCTACTGCGTATGTGTAGCCTTTAGGACAGGAGGAGGATGGGGCCAGGGGGGCGGGAAGCTGGTGGTGCACACGGCGAGAGCATGGCCATTCGTGCATGCAATAGAAAGCGTAGTGGGCAGCGCGGTCAGGCTCACGTGCTGCCGGGTGTGCGAACAGCATGGAACACAGGCTGCGCCCTGGGGTCGCATCACAGCCCTAGCGTCCATTATTTAACGGGCGGGCTAAATAGCTAGTTAGTTATATTACATACATAAAAGGTTACCTACCTGGATTCCAATTGAAGCACGCCGCTTTTTAAGGAACTCATCTGTCCTGCTCACATGAACAGCCTTGTCACTGGTGCTCCGGACAGAACTGCTTTTACTCTCAGAGGTGTGACGCTGAGCTGCAGCAGACTCCAGGGCAAGATTCATGGCCTTGTTACTATCCAGGCTGTCTGTGGAATTGTAAAGACCCCGGCCATCTAGAGGCCATGGGGACATCCTTTGAGTCCGACTGTCATGATAAGCATCCTGTGTCGATTCTGTGCTGCTTTGTGCTGTCACTGAGATGAGCGGCTTGGAAGTAGAAGTGGTGCGCGGGGGTACTGGTGGAGGCGTTTTCTTGTAATTTGGGTACGATACCGCTGAAAAGGAAATAATCCAAATATTAACATAAGTGATATTTCTGAAGTACCAATAGTACATAAGTACAGTGCTATTTATGAGTTTATACGTTTTCAATAGCTTGAGAAAGAGTTATGCAAAGCAGGATTATTCACCAGGCAACCTAGGCAGGTGCTTGGGATCTAGAGGGTATCAAAGAGCCCATCTGCCACCTTCTCTGACCTCTCATCACTGCAGCTTACCAAAAGGACCACAAGGGGGCACCAATCTACTACCTTGCCTAGGGCCCCATTACAGGTTAATCCATCTCTGGGGTTAACATTGTGTCAAGTGTTTATCAGAAGCTGTGTCCTGACAAATATTTCCTTACTTGCTGCCCCAGTAATGCTTTCCACCTGGACAAGTAAGGAAAAGGCAATTTACCCAACAACAACAACATTAAAAGACACTGACAAATTGCCAGAGCCCAATTAAGACTGTACAGGGCCCCAAGCAGAGCAATAAGTTTAAACCCACCCCGCCCCACAGTTGAAAGGATGTCTCCCCAGCATAGAGTATCTCACAAAAGTGAGTGCACCTATCACATTTTTGTAAATATTTTTTTTATATATTTTATAATGTAAAGTAGTCAGTGTACAGCTTGTATAACTGTGTGAATTTGTTGTCCCATCAAAGTATCTCAAAACACAGCCATTGATGTCTAAACCACTGGCAACAAAAGTGCACATCCTATGTTAAAGGTATACTATCGCCAAAACGTGTAACATTTAAAATACATGCGTTTTAGGTGTACATTTGGCAGGGGTCGAGTAGGGCGTACACGTGGGTGGACGACGTCCTCTTACTTTTTCCTGAGCGTGGACGCCATCCACCCTGGCATGCGTGGAGGTGAGCAGCGCAGTGGAAGGAGAGCTGTGAGCAGAGGTGGAGAAAGGGGGCCATCTCCCCCCCCCCTTCCCTCACCTTAGGGCTCTCCGTCCCTCGCTCTTCCCTCCAGAACTAATGTGCGGGCAGCCGGCAGCAGGCGGGACTTACCTCTTCCTCGTTCCGGCGCCGGATCTGTGTGCCGCTGCTCTGGTCTAGATCAGGCCAGACTAGCGGCAGTGGAACAAGGAGAGGTAAGTCCCGCCGGCTGCCTGCACATTAGTTGTGCAGGGGAGAGCGAAGGATGGAGAGCCCTAAGGTGAGGGAAGGAGGGGGGAGATGGCCCCCCTTCTCCACCGCTGCTCACAGCTCTCCTTCCACTGCGCTGCTCCCCTCATGCTGGGGGGACACCCCCTGACTACATATATTGGGCACATATACACTTGCCTACATATACTGGGCACATATACCCCTGCCTACATATACTGGGCACATATACACCTGCCTAGATATACTGGGCACATATACCCCTGCCTACATATACTGGGACATATACCCCTGTCTACATATACTGGGCACATATCTCTGGCTATATATGCTGGGCACATATACCCCTGCCTACATATACTGGGCACATATACCCCTGCCTACATATACTGGGCACATATACCCCTGCCTACATATACTGGGCACATATACCCCTGGCTACATATACTGGGGACATATACCCCTGTCTACATATACTGGGCACATATACCCCTGGCTACATATACTGGGCATATATACCCCTGCCTACATATACTGGGGACATATACCCCTGGCTACATATACTGGGCACATATACCCCTGGCTACATATACTGGGCACATATACCTCTGCCTACACATACTGGGCACATATCCCCTTGGCTACATGTACTGGGCACATATACCCCTGCCTTAATATACTTGGCACATATACCCCTGGCTACATATACTGGGCACATATACCCCTGGCTACATATACTGGGGACATATACCCCCTGGCTACATATACTGGGGACATATACCCCTGGCTACATATACTGGGACATATACCCCTGGCTACATATACTGGGCACATATACCCCTGGCTACATATACTGGGACATATACCCCTGACTACATATACTGGGCACATATACCTCTGGCTACATATACTGGGACATATACCCCTGGCTACATATACTGGGCACATATAACCCTGGCTACATATACTGGGCACATATACCCCTAACTACATATACTGGGACATATACCCCTGACTACATATACTGGGCACATATACCCCTGGCTACATATACTGGGCACATATACCCTGGCTACATATACTGGGCACGTATACCCCTGGCTTCATATACTGTGACATATATCCCTGGCTACATATACTGGGACATATACCCCTGACTACATATACTGGGCACATATACCCCTGCCTACATATGTGGAGATATATTGGGGTGCTGATGCTGTGGTGTAGATATGCAGACTAGATTCCTGGACTGTTCATGTATTTGTGTGGGTGGGTCACTAGACCTACATTTGCATCTAAAGAGGTCTTCAGTGAATATGACCAGTCACCTTCTATAGGCAAGGAAGCAGCTCATTAAGCCACTAGCAGTCACTTTTGATCTACTGTCCCAGGTGTGATTGTCTGCGTCTGTCTACAGGATTACAGGCAAACTGCTACCTGTAACCAAAATTCAATCTTTTCATGGATGTGCTAAAATACACTTTAACCAAGGAAATAATGTGGAGGAAGCTTTTTGATGTCTGCAGAATTCAATGGGTGAGATTGTGTCCTGCCGAACTTCAAGAAGCTAAAACAGGAACCCCCTTTGAAGTTTGCATATCACAAGAAGGATTATGACAAGCGTTCGGTGATGTCACAAACGGGGAAACTGCATTAGTTCCTGGGGGCTGGACATTAAATGCCCCAGGGGACACTTCGGACTATTTAAGGTGGCCCAGGACAGCCACCGGTATCTTCTCTCGGAGGTAGCAAATAGCTAGGGAGGATCGCGACTCCTGGTCGAAACGGCGTCCTCCCGTCAAACAACGTTCTAACCTAAGCTGGTAACGTTCTTTTTTCCCCCGTTTATTTTTACGCAAATATCCGTGTGTGTTATCTTTGTAACCTCTTATTTTTGTAACTTTTATCTTGTAACATTTTTGCTTTGTTTTTTGTAATCTTTTTGTATATATTAAGTTCTGCATTGTTCTATGTTTTTCTAGGATATTAAATTATTATTTAATAAGTTTGACTTCTGCCGTACTAAACTAACACTCATAGCCTAGAAGAGACTGAAGTGTAACCGTGTATAAGTTCATGCCTAATTGTACGCTTGAGCAACACTACCGTATGAAATTGTAATTGCATTGTGTGTGGGGGCGTTTGTCATACGTTGGCCTAAGCGCGCAGCTGACCCAACGTACGAACAACGCCAGTGCGAGTAGCGACAGCAGAGTGGCTAACAGTATCGTTCGGAACGACTGTTAGTGGGTCTTTGCTTCACGACAGTGTAAGATTGCAACTGTGTGTGTGTGTGGGTGCGTGGCGTTCCCGTATTTGGCCTAAGCGCAAAGCTGACCCAAATACGAAAACGCGGAGTGCGCGCTGAGGACTCGACAGCAGAGTGGAAGTGTCTAGCGAACCGCTAGTGGTGGCAGTGAGAGGTGTTCTGAGGGGTCCCAGCCTTGTTTTAGCTTGACTAAGGCTGCTTCCCCTCTCAGTCTGGTCAAACCCGCAGTCGGGAACCGTATACGCAGGCGTGCCGCGGGCCGGTTCCTGACATAATTGGCTGGCAGTGGTGGCATCGTTTAGTACATTAGTACGCAGTTTAGCTTGCTATTCTGAGTACTAAAGGCTGGAAGCTTGCTAGAAGCAACTAGCCTACAGAAGTCTACTCAGTGCAGAATCTATATACGTTTTTTTTTTTGTTCAAAGATACACACTTAGTGTTTGCTTTCCCCTCCCCCCTTTTTATTTTGTTGCAACACGATGGCTCAGAAAGCATCCAGCTATGCAAGGCAAAACAAAGAGATACTACTCAACCTGTGTGAGCACAAAGGCATCGAGACGGTGAGCGACCAGACTAAGGAGCAGTTAGTTCGTGCGCTCGAGGAATATGATGAGGCAGAGCGAGCCCGTGCTTCAACGTCAGCGGATGCAGCTCACGACACGCCAGAGGAGGAATCGCTCCCGCCACAGAATGCGAGTGGAGACGATGTCCTGGACGATCCACCAAGCAGGGAGATGCCATCTCTGGAAGCTGATCTACAGCTACTGAACTCGGCTGATCCTGAACTGCGCCTAAAGCTGATCCTACTGCACCGACAGGCAGAGAAGGGAAGAGCTGAACGGCGACGCCAGGCCGAGAGTGAAAGACGCCAGGCCGAGAGTGAAAGACTCCGGGCAGAGGAGGGAAGAGCTGAACGGCAACACCAGCTGGAGCTGGCTAAACTTCAGCAGCAGAACCGGTCTGCTGGACCCGCAGAACGCGAAGGTGAGCGAGTCCACCGAATCCCCCTGGATAAGTTCCCCGCTATGGACAAGGACTCTGACATAGACACTTTCCTACAGGGGTTTGAAAGGACTTGTCGGCAGTATGGGGTGCCCCGTGAGCAGTGGGCAAGATACCTCACACCAGGGCTGAGAGGCAAGGCCCTGGAGGCATTTGTGAGTCTCCCCCAGGAGGAAGAAACAGACTTTGAGGCAATTAAGAAAGCCATCATTGCACGATACCACCTCACGCCAGAGGTGTATCGAAAACGTTTCAGGACAGTGCAGCGAGGTCCTAATGACAGTTACCTGGATCACGCGTGCAACCTGCGCACTGCCTTCCAGCAGTGGTTAAAAGGACTGTCAGTCAAAACCTTGGATGCCCTGCAGGAGCTGATGATAAAAGACCAGTTCCTACACACCTGTCCTGTTGAGGTCCGGCTGTTTGTGCTGGATCGAGAACCAAAGACAGTGGATGAGGCTGCGGAAATGGCCGATTCCTACACCGCCCATAGAGCACCTGAATCCCGGAGGACTACTACGCAGATGGACTGTCCACTGAAGGGGCAGACGGCACCAGTCCGGGTCTTCCCCCTTCCGATGTTTTTAAGGCCAAAGGTGATGTGGTTTGTGATACGTGTAATGTGGACGCTCCCTCCGCTGCAGTGGTAACCCGCAGCGCTAGCGGGTCTACAGCACAGGGACTGTCCACCGAAGTGGCAAATGTTGCTGGGTCAGCCACATCCAATCCGGAACCTGGCCTGGAGGGCCCAGGAGCCTCTCCGTCTGCAGCCTTCCTGGAATGTGTGACAGGCAGCACTGAGCTCTCTGTGGCTGTTCGATTTGACAGCAGCCTGGAAGAGCTCAGGGGGCTAGCCAGCAGGTCACCAGCTGGCAGGGGCGGGCTGAGAGGGTCCTGGGAAGTTATTCCCTCTGAGCTGTCCGAAGTGGAGGAGGCAGACCGGCAGATAATCGTTCCCCAAAGGGACCGAGAGATAGCTCCTGCCACTATAGAGGAAGTGCGTGTAGCGACGGTTGGAACCCTTCCCCAGCTGCAGCACTGTCTCTATGGTCGCCAATTCACGGTTGTCACTGACTCACATTCCCCTGGTTGGTTACGTCAGGTTGCCAAGGGCAACGACACATTGCAGCAACCTGACCTAGCTTTCCACTCGTGTAGCTTGGAGCTAACTGACAGGTGGGGAACCCTCCTGAGAATGCTAAAGGGTTACCCCACCCGGCCAGGCCGTCAATGTAGGCTTTGGCAGGATGCTTCGTTAGAACCACCTGCCAGTGCCATCTGGAAGGGGAGCAATCATGGGAATGCTGATGGACTGTCCCGTCAAGCAGAACCAACAATGTAGGTGCTGGCAGGATAATCTGGGAAGATCATCTGCCTTGCACCAAGTTAACGGCGGAGGTGTGGAGATATATTGGGGTGCTGATGCTGTTAAGGATAATACAGTAATATATTTTCATTTTCCCATTTTTATATCTGCTGTGGTATGTCAAAGGTGTAGATATGCAGGCTAGATTCCTGGACTGTTCATGTATTTGTGTGGGTGGGTCACTAGACCTACATTTGCATCTAAAGAGGTCTTCAGTGAATATGACCAGTCACCTTCAATAGGCAAGGAAGCAGCTCATTAAGCCACTAGCAGTCACTTTTGATCTACTGTCCCAGGTGTGATTGTCTGCGTCTGTCTACAGGATTACAGGCAAACTGCTACCTGTAACCAAAATTCAATCTTTTCATGGATGTGCTAAAATACACTTTAACCAAGGAAATAATGTGGAGGGAGCTTTTTGATGTCTGCAGAGTTCAATGGGTGAGATTGTGTCCTGCCGAACTTCAAGAAGCTAAAACAGGAACCCCCTTTGAAGTTTGCATATCACAAGAAGGATTATGACAAGCGTTCGGTGATGTCACAAACGGGGAAACTGCATTAGTTCCTGGGGGCTGGACATTAAATGCCCCAGGGGACACTTCGGACTATTTAAGGTGGCCCAGGACAGCCACCGGTATCTTCTCTCGGAGGTAGCGAATAGCTAGGGAGGATCGCGACTCCTGGTCGAAACGGCGTCCTCCCGTCAAACAACGTTCTAACCTAAGCTGGTAACGTTCTTTTTTCCCCCGTTTATTTTTACGCAAATATCCGTGTGTGTTATCTTTGTAACCTCTTATTTTTGTAACTTTTATCTTGTAACATTTTTGCTTTGTTTTTTGTAATCTTTTTGTATATATTAAGTTCTGCATTGTTCTATGTTTTTCTAGGATATTAAATTATTATTTAATAAGTTTGACTTCTGCCGTACTAAACTAACACTCATAGCCTAGAAGAGACTGAAGTGTAACCGTGTATAAGTTCATGCCTAATTGTACGCTTGAGCAACACTACCGTATGAAATTGTAATTGCATTGTGTGTGGGGGCGTTTGTCATACGTTGGCCTAAGCGCGCAGCTGACCCAACGTACGAACAACGCCAGTGCGAGTAGCGACAGCAGAGTGGCTAACAGTATCGTTCGGAACGACTGTTAGTGGGTCTTTGCTTCACGACAGTGTAAGATTGCAACTGTGTGTGTGTGTGGGTGCGTGGCGTTCCCGTATTTGGCCTAAGCGCAAAGCTGACCCAAATACGAAAACGCGGAGTGCGCGCTGAGGACTCGACAGCAGAGTGGAAGTGTCTAGCGAACCGCTAGTGGTGGCAGTGAGAGGTGTTCTGAGGGGTCCCAGCCTTGTTTTAGCTTGACTAAGGCTGCTTCCCCTCTCAGTCTGGTCAAACCCGCAGTCGGGAACCGTATACGCAGGCGTGCCGCGGGCCGGTTCCTGACATAATTGGCTGGCAGTGGTGGCATCGTTTAGTACATTAGTACGCAGTTTAGCTTGCTATTCTGAGTACTAAAGGCTGGAAGCTTGCTAGAAGCAACTAGCCTACAGAAGTCTACTCAGTGCAGAATCTATATACGTTTTTTTTTTTGTTCAAAGATACACACTTAGTGTTTGCTTTCCCCTCCCCCCTTTTTATTTTTTGCAACACGATGGCTCAGAAAGCATCCAGCTATGCAAGGCAAAACAAAGAGATACTACTCAACCTGTGTGAGCACAAAGGCATCGAGACGGTGAACGACCAGACTAAGGAGCAGTTAGTTCGTGCGCTCGAGGAATATGATGAGGCAGAGCGAGCCCGTGCTTCAACGTCAGCGGATGCAGCTCACGACACGCCAGAGGAGGAATCGCTCCCGCCACAGAATGCGAGTGGAGACGATGTCCTGGACGATCCACCAAGCAGGGAGATGCCATCTCTGGAAGCTGATCTACAGCTACTGAACTCGGCTGATCCTGAACTGCGCCTAAAGCTGATCCTACTGCACCGACAGGCAGAGAAGGGAAGAGCTGAACGGCGACGCCAGGCCGAGAGTGAAAGACGCCAGGCCGAGAGTGAAAGACTCCGGGCAGAGGAGGGAAGAGCTGAACGGCAACACCAGCTGGAGCTGGCTAAACTTCAGCAGCAGAACCGGTCTGCTGGACCCGCAGAACGCGAAGGTGAGCGAGTCCACCGAATCCCCCTGGATAAGTTCCCCGCTATGGACAAGGACTCTGACATAGACACTTTCCTACAGGGGTTTGAAAGGACTTGTCGGCAGTATGGGGTGCCCCGTGAGCAGTGGGCAAGATACCTCACACCAGGGCTGAGAGGCAAGGCCCTGGAGGCATTTGTGAGTCTCCCCCAGGAGGAAGAAACAGACTTTGAGGCAATTAAGAAAGCCATCATTGCACGATACCACCTCACGCCAGAGGTGTATCGAAAACGTTTCAGGACAGTGCAGCGAGGTCCTAATGACAGTTACCTGGATCACGCGTGCAACCTGCGCACTGCTTTCCAGCAGTGGTTAAAAGGACTGTCAGTCAAAACCTTGGATGCCCTGCAGGAGCTGATGATAAAAGACCAGTTCCTACACACCTGTCCTGTTGAGGTCCGGCTGTTTGTGCTGGATCGAGAACCAAAGACAGTGGATGAGGCTGCGGAAATGGCCGATTCCTACACCGCCCATAGAGCACCTGAATCCCGGAGGACTACTACGCCCAGCTGGAGGGGAGAACAGAGTGCTAAACCTGTGTCACCCAGCACCCAGAGGAGGCAAGCACCGCTGTCTCCTGGAGTCAGGCAACCAACCACTGACACTCGGAAATGCTTTGTATGTGACAGGGTGGGTCATATAAGCACGACTTGCCCAGAGAGGAAGAGGGAGGCCCCAAAATCCAGTGAGGCCTCAAACCTCAGTGAAGTCCCAACTGCTCTGTGTGCTACCAGGAATGCCACTGGCTATGCAGAGAATCTGCAGCGTGTCACGGTTGGGGGTACAGTTGCCACTGGGCTGAGAGACACTGGAGCAGAAGTGACTCTCATACATCCCCAGCTTGTGAACCCAGAACAGTACATACCTGGGAAAATGATTGCTGTCAGAGGAATTGGGGGTGTCACCCCAGCCATACCCACCGCCTTGGTCCACCTGGATTGGGGGGCCGGCAGCGGACTGAAAGAAGTTGGGGTAACTGACAAAATCCCCACCAACGTTTTGCTGGGTACTGACCTGGGACGGTTAGTGGCCCGGTATGAGCCTACTCCAAACCCTGTGGGGCCTGCATCCCCAGCAGAAGTTCAGGACTCTTGCAAGGTACTGTTTGATAATGCTGTGCAAGTGGGGAGTGCTGGTGAGGCCCCAGGGGCTATGGACTGTATACTAGGAGCCAGCCCTAGTGATTCTCCAGTGCCTAGGCCTGGAATGGGGCCTGTTGATCCGGAGAATGCCGAAACTGATGATGTCCTTTATGACGCACGGACTATTGAGGCGATCGATGCAGGAACTGTTGATGATACTTGTGAAGTGCTGAGTAGCAATGTGTGTAATGATACAGATAATGTGGATGTTTTATGTGATGTTATAAATGTCAATATGTATAAGACGGACAATGTTGATATCATATGTGTTGTGCTACATAATGATGCTTGTCCTGTGGACACTCCGTCGGCTGCAGGAGTAACCAGCAATGGTCGCTGGGCTGCAGCAGATGGACTGTCCACTGAAGGGGCAGACGGCACCAGTCCGGGTCTTCCCCCTTCCGATGTTTTTAAGGCCAAAGGTGATGTGGTTTGTGATACGTGTAATGTGGACGCTCCCTCCGCTGCAGTGGTAACCCGCAGCGCTAGCGGGTCTACAGCACAGGGACTGTCCACCGAAGTGGCAAATGTTGCTGGGTCAGCCACATCCAATCCGGAACCTGGCCTGGAGGGCCCAGGAGCCTCTCCGTCTGCAGCCTTCCTGGAATGTGTGACAGGCAGCACTGAGCTCTCTGTGGCTGTTCGATTTGACAGCAGCCTGGAAGAGCTCAGGGGGCTAGCCAGCAGGTCACCAGCTGGCAGGGGCGGGCTGAGAGGGTCCTGGGAAGTTATTCCCTCTGAGCTGTCCGAAGTGGAGGAGGCAGACCGGCAGATAATCGTTCCCCAAAGGGACCGAGAGATAGCTCCTGCCACTATAGAGGAAGTGCGTGTAGCGACGGTTGGAACCCTTCCCCAGCTGCAGCACTGTCTCTATGGTCGGCAATTCACGGTTGTCACTGACTCACATTCCCCTGGTTGGTTACGTCAGGTTGCCAAGGGCAACGACACATTGCAGCAACCTGACCTAGCTTTCCACTCGTGTAGCTTGGAGCTAACTGACAGGTGGGGAACCCTCCTGAGAATGCTAAAGGGTTACCCCACCCGGCCAGGCCGTCAATGTAGGCTTTGGCAGGATGCTTCGTTAGAACCACCTGCCAGTGCCATCTGGAAGGGGAGCAATCATGGGAATGCTGATGGACTGTCCCGTCAAGCAGAACCAACAATGTAGGTGCTGGCAGGATAATCTGGGAAGATCATCTGCCTTGCACCAAGTTAACGGCGGAGGTGTGGAGATATATTGGGGTGCTGATGCTGTTAAGGATAATACAGTAATATATTTTCATTTTCCCATTTTTATAT
The DNA here is from genome assembly GCF_040937935.1 of Hyperolius riggenbachi. Taxonomy (NCBI): domain Eukaryota; kingdom Metazoa; phylum Chordata; class Amphibia; order Anura; family Hyperoliidae; genus Hyperolius; species Hyperolius riggenbachi. The sequence goes on along the minus strand of NC_090649.1, from coordinate 213,196,610 downwards.
CTGCTGTGGTATGTCAAAGGTGTAGATATGCAGGCTAGATTCCTGGACTGTTCATGTATTTGTGTGGGTGGGTCACTAGACCTACATTTGCATCTAAAGAGGTCTTCAGTGAATATGACCAGTCACCTTCAATAGGCAAGGAAGCAGCTCATTAAGCCACTAGCAGTCACTTTTGATCTACTGTCCCAGGTGTGATTGTCTGCGTCTGTCTACAGGATTACAGGCAAACTGCTACCTGTAACCAAAATTCAATCTTTTCATGGATGTGCTAAAATACACTTTAACCAAGGAAATAATGTGGAGGGAGCTTTTTGATGTCTGCAGAGTTCAATGGGTGAGATTGTGTCCTGCCGAACTTCAAGAAGCTAAAACAGGAACCCCCTTTGAAGTTTGCATATCACAAGAAGGATTATGACAAGCGTTCGGTGATGTCACAAACGGGGAAACTGCATTAGTTCCTGGGGGCTGGACATTAAATGCCCCAGGGGACACTTCGGACTATTTAAGGTGGCCCAGGACAGCCACCGGTATCTTCTCTCGGAGGTAGCGAATAGCTAGGGAGGATCGCGACTCCTGGTCGAAACGGTGTCCTCCCGTCAAACAACGTTCTAACCTAAGCTGGTAACGTTCTATTTTCCCCCGTTTATTTTTACGCAAATATCCGTGTGTGTTATCTTTGTAACCTCTTATTTTTGTAACTTTTATCTTGTAACATTTTTACTTTGTTTTTTGTAATCTTTTTATATATATTAAGTTCTGCATTGTTCTATGTTTTTCTAGAATATTAAATTATTATTTAATAAGTTTGACTTCTGCCGTACTAAACTAACACTCATAGCCTAGAAGAGACTGAAGTGTAACCGTGTATAAGTTCATGCCTAATTGTACGCTTGAGCAACACTACCGTATGAAATTGTAATTGCATTGTGTGTGGGGGCGTTTGTCATACGTTGGCCTAAGCGCGCAGCTGACCCAACGTACGAACAACGCCAGTGCGAGTAGCGACAGCAGAGTGGCTAACAGTATCGTTCAGAACGACTGTTAGTGGGTCTTTGCTTCACGACAGTGTAAGATTGCAACTGTGTGTGTGTGTGGGTGCGTGGCGTTCCCGTATTTGGCCTAAGCGCAAAGCTGACCCAAATACGAAAACGCGGAGTGCGCGCTGAGGACTCGACAGCAGAGTGGAAGTGTCTAGCGAACCGCTAGTGGTGGCAGTGAGAGGTGTTCTGAGGGGTCCCAGCCTTGTTTTAGCTTGACTAAGGCTGCTTCCCCTCTCAGTCTGGTCAAACCCGCAGTCGGGAACCGTATACGCAGGCGTGCCGCGGGCCGGTTCCTGACAACATATACTGGCACATATACCTCTGGCTACATATACTGGGCACATATACCCCTGGCTACATATACTGGGCACATATACCCCTGGCTACATATACTGGGCACATATACCCCTGGCTACATATACTGGGCACGTATACCCCTGGCTACATATACTGGGCACATATACCCCTGGCTACATATACTGGGCACATATACCCCTGGCTACATATACTGGGCACATATACCCCTGGCTACATATACTGGGGACATATACCCCTGGCTACATATACTGGGGACTACAATACTCATGGCTACTTATACTGGGGACACCTATAGACCTGGCTACCTATGCTGGGGGTACCTATTTTGGGGGAACTGCTGTCAGATTATCTGCATTTTTGTGGAACCACTGTTATGTATTTTGGGGAACAGCTGCCAGATTATTTGTATGTTAGGGGAACGGCTGCTGCCAGATTACGTGTATTTTGGGGAACAGCTGCCAGATTATGTGTATGTGTATGACCACGCCCACATTATGCTTGACCATGCCCATTTTGGCGCCCCGTTTCCAGGTGAGTCCACTCACCTCTTTTCCCAGGACTAGACCCCTGACATTTGGCCCAGAGTAGAATGCGCTATAATTTTTTTTCTATGTAGCTGTCACTTAAAGCAACTATTAAACATTTGACAGATCAGATAGCTTGGCCTGGCCCATGCCCTCATTGGGGGATTTTCAGTATGTTCTTTATTCATTTTAAAAGCACTCCCTGGAAAGGGCCTTTATAATGGTGCTGAAAAGCAAGTCTACTGTTCTCACCAATCTAGCAGTTAGAGTCTGCCACTACTATTCAAAGTGTGCTTCTGAAAATAAAGGATTTCTGACAATCCCTCATGAGGAGATGGATTAGTCCAAAATCTGTAAAAACTGTCTACTGTCTTTTGTAAGTGTGAGAGGAACATAGTAACAAGTAATTTATAGTGCATTCCACTCTGGGACAAATGTACAACAAATACAGGTGTATTTTAAATTTGTAACATTTTGGTGACAGTGCTCCTTTAAATGTTTGTGTCACATAAAAAAGTCATAGAGCTAAAAGCTTATACAAGCTGGGTTTTTACAAAAATGACATGTGTTTGTACATGAGGTCTGACATAGTCAACTATTGTACATATTAGGGCAACATAAATGGCAGCATCTAAAAGCAAGTAAATTTACTGCTGGAAACATTAATGATAAACAATATGTTTATAAATCTGCTGTGGATGGAATTGTGCTTCCTGCTCTGAGTATGTAAAGTCTGATGTGGGTAAATGATCTTTATGGTTTATTAACAAGCTGGTAGGAGTTTTATTTGCCTTCAGTGTCTGTTATATTTCCTATATAATTTACAAGGAAATGACTTTGATAGAACATTTCAAGTGAAATGTGTTTATTGTGTGTTTTCTCTGCTTACTACGGACAATCTCCAGTCTCCCGTTTACAGCTCAGGCTTTATAGACACAGGCAAGCAGAGTTTTTAGTATCTGATAAAATGCTTGTTAATTACAGTCATTTAAAATGATTCCAGCCAGGCTCTTGCCAGATGCTATTGAAAACCCCATTTTCTGTTTCTAATATGTAAGGGAGACATTTGTCTATCATTTGCTGATTTATTTAATGAGAATAAAACATAAAATAAGACTTACTTTAATTTAAAGAGTTCAAAGCTAGCATAAGTATCAGGGGCGTAGCTAGAAGTCATGGGGCCCCATAGCAAAATTTTGATTCCCCCCCCCCCCCCCCCAATTTTTTTGTAAAGTACCTATATTCCACTTAGCCTCCAGTATAGGGAATTAGATATACCTCCCAATGTTAAGTTGACCCCCAAGTGTATGTAGAGACATAAGTAAATACTTATGACAAGTGTGGGTGCAGGGAAAGGGAGAGGTCATTAAGGGTGCTAGTAGAGGACAGTGAGGGTGCTAGGAGAGGAATATGTCAGTATCAGTAAGGTTGCTTGGGGAGGGAGAGGTCAGTGAGGGCACTGGGAAAGGGAGAGGTCAGTGAAAGTGCTGCTAAAGGGAGAGGTCAGTGTGTGCGCTGGTGGAGAGAGATGTTAGTGTGTGCGCTGGTGGAGAGGTCAGTGTGGATGCTGGTGGAGAGAGAGGTCAGTGTGTGCACTGGTGGAGAGGTCAGTGTGGATGCTGGTGGAGAGAGAGATCATTTAGGGTGAAGGGAGAGGTCAGTGAGGGCGCTGGGGAAGGGAGAGGTCAGTGAGGGCGCTCGGGAAGTGAGAGGTCAGTGAGTGCGCTAGGGAAGGGAGAGGTCAGTGAGGACGCAGGGGGAGAGGTCAGTGAGGGTGCAGGGGGAGAGGTCAGTGAGGGTGCAGGGGGAGAGGTCAGTGAGGGTGCAGGGGGAGAGGTCAGTGAGGGTGCTAGGGTAGGGAGAGGTCAATAAGGGTACTAGCTAGGGGAGGGAGAGGTTGATGAGTTTGCTGGGGGAGGGAGACAGTGAGGGTACTGGGTGATAGAGAGGTCAGTGTGGGTGCAGGTGGAAGGAAAGGTCAGTGAGGGTGCAGGGAAAGAAGTCAGTGAGGATGTTGGGAGACTGAGCTGCCTCTCCGCTCCAAATTGCCCTGGACACAAAACTTACCTATGGCAATGGGTGGAGCTTTGAGTCAGAAGTGGGCAGAGCTTCATGGTGGCAGTGGGCAGTGCTTAGCGGCGGTAGTGGGCAGGGTTTGCACAGTTGCAGTGGAACTTCGTTTCTTGAAAATTTAAAAAGTGCACACAGGGAAAAGAGACAACAAAGGTTGTGACACCAGCATAATGACAACATTATTTCCTACCTGGTTGTCATGCAGTTGGTTGTCCTCTCTCTGTCGTTTTCTCTCTATCCCTTTCAGTGCTCTGGCTCTGCACGCAAGTGCAACAGAGGGGGCGGAACCTTTTGCAGTACTGCTCTATACCTGATCCAGCTGGAACTATAAAGATATTGTCAGGAACAGAGCTCTTCCTGTCAATGCGCTGTGAGGCGGCAGGTGAAAAAATAGTCCCCTTTCATCTGCCTGCCTCCAGCTTCAGTGAGCCTCTGTGGGGAGGGGGTAAGAGGGGGATAAGAGGGGGTTAGGGTGGGGACCAGTGGGATATATAAAAAAAACAGAAAAAAAGAGCAGGCAGCCAGGAGCAGTGGAGCCCCTTGGTGGGTAAGGGTCCCATAGCAGCGGCTATGGCTGCTATAGTGATTCCTACGCCACTGATAAGTCCGTAGTAAAATAGTTTTAAGTGTTACTAATGTATTAGTAGACCTCTAAAACTCCATATTCAAAAGGGGGACTGTGGCTTGGTATCAGTTGTAGGGAGTTGAGGTGTTTTGCGGTAATGATGCAGGTGCAAACAGTTGACGCTCACAAGCCTCTTTGAGCCTCATTCAAATGGGAGGCTGAACTACATTACTTGTTGGTCAGTTCAACCTCCCATCTGCAGTCCATTAAGCCAAATTACATCTTTCCCCACTGTCAATGGCGGCCTGGAAGAGGAATAGTAATAAACGCCACCGAGACTTGTGCAGGAGCAGGGTGAGACTTTTTTGGCTTTACCCTGCGCCCAAATTTCCCAATGCCTTAATTAAATTGATGCCCTTTGAGTCCCTTCCTATGTGCTGCTGCCCTCTTAGAAAGAGCTGTGACTGGAGCTCTAGTCACAACTACTGTGCATGCGCAGTCCCCTCCCTGCTCCTCCTTGATTGTGCTTCCATTGACAGGAGCATTCTGTGCATGTATGATACAATTATTTGAGAAACCTGCAAAATGCTCCCAGCGACGGAAGCGCAATCGATGGGACACATGGATCAATTAGCTGCAACTAAAGCTCCAGTTGCCTATTTTTCTGAGTGGGGCAGTGGCGCTTAGGAGGGACCTTACCGATTACGGGGGGCTGGAGGTAGCCTCAGGTAAGTAAAAATTCATTTTTTTGCCACAGTTCAGATGTGCTTTAATGCAGCCAGGTGGCAGCATTGTAACCCCACATGTCACTGTTACCAGCAAGAAAGTGCATTATGCCACATCTAAATCCAGCAGTGGCCATGCTCAAATGTGACTCAATACAGCGGGTGCTTCTCCACTGCCTGTGCAGAGCACATGCAAGTTCCTGGCCAGTGCATGATAGCAGCTGACAGACAGTGAATAAGTCCTAACAAATATACAGCAGCAATATTCTCTGAGGATTCCGTAATTCCTTGCAGAGCCATTACTCTATTTTCATTATTTTTCTATTAAATAATTCCTTAAGTGAGCCAAGAAAACAGAGGATTATTTATTTCCTGTAAAAATACGCCAGTTGTCTGCCTATCGTGCTGGGTTTTTTTGTCTTTACTAGTATATGCCATGCAGCCAGGGGAATCTGAGTCTGAGGCTCGTAGTGTCTACTCTGCATGCACATGAGTCACTGAGTCAGTAAGTCTGAAGATGTCAGGAGTAGAGGATCAGTACAAAATCTGGACAAGTATCATTTCCAGTAGACAATCAGAAATGGCCTTATCTTGAATTTTCTTTGCTCCATATACTGACCCCATCTTTGTATATTGCACACTACCACTTTGTACTACCACACTACTCACATGCACGTCAGTAAAATGTTATGTTTCACCCTAATAAACTTATACTAGTGATGGGCATGTCTAGGAGAACTCATGAAGAAACATGTACGGTAATTAGTTTGATCAGCTGATAGATTTGCAAACCTCTGATTTTCTGTTACTAGCAAATCAGAGACTTACATATATACCACCTGGCCAAATTGATCACATGCTTCTCCATCTAGAGTTCTTCTAGGTATGACCATTACTGCCTAACACTATCAACCTTATTTTACCCTAACTATGACCGTTAACCCTAAATTACACCTAAGACTTATCTACACTACAGTATGCTTAACTCTAACCCTAAATCAAGATAAGTATTATAGAAAAGACAACATACATGGATTGTGGTGTTTATTTTCTGTGGAATTCCTAATTGGCACACATGAATGTTGCTGCAGGACATTTTCCTGTGCTCAGTTAGATATATCGGGGAGAGAAGAAAAGCTGTGTGATAAGGGCAAAGTGTGTGCAACACAAGATCAGAGAGTGTACTAAACACTGCTTATACAGGTAGGTGGTATTTAAAGACTACATAATGCTGTTACATTGTGGCAGCTATAGAGGGACACATAAAGGCAAATATTACACATCTTCCACATTTTAAGAACCCTGCATAATATTTTGATACATTTAGGTGTTAAAAGACCTCAAATACATGTTGCCTCTGCAAAAACTGGAGACACTCGTATTGAATGTGCAAAGCTTTTCCATGAAAACTGGTGAATATTATGTTTGTTTATAAAAAGTCACAAAAAGAGTTAAAAACCTCACCTCTTGAAAAAAAAACTTTCATTGGGCATTGCCCTTACTTTTCTGGCTCATTTAACTGGTAAACTAATGCTTGAGAAAATTCATTTTACAGGGAATTAATTGGTGGGTTCCTAGATCAGGGCTTAGCAAAGCAAACTTAAATTTGACTAAGGGGCTGGACCAGGGTAGAAAACCAATGTTGCCCCCCCCCCCCATTTTGGTAGCCAAATGTGCCTCTAGTTTTAATTTGAATAGCATTTTAGGTAGCTGTTGAACTTATCCCCAGTATAGGTAGGCAGGTGTATCCCCAGTATTAAGTAGCCCCCTACATCAGTGTATGTAGGCACATGTGCCCCCAAGTATTAGGCACCACCCTCTCCAGTTTAGGTAGCCAGGGGTACCACAGTATTAGCATCATCCTCCCCAGTTTAAGTTCACTATGTGCCCCAGTAGTAGCAGCCCCCTCCCCAGTTTAAGTTCACTAGTGTGCCCCAGTATAGCAGCATTAGTGGACCCCGAAATACACATAATTGGCAGCATTTTCCATCAAAACACACATAATTAAGCAGCAGTTTCGCCCAAAATACTCACAATGTGGCAGAGTTTCCACCCAATACACATAATGTGTCAGCGTTTCGCCCAAATACACATGAAGCGGCAGTGTTTCCACCAAAATACACATAATGTGGAAGGGTTTCCCCAAAATACACATAACGTGGCAGTGTTTCCCCAAAGATACAAATAATGTGAAGGTGTTTCCCCAAAGATACACATAATGTGACGGTGTTTCCCCCCAAAATACCCATACTACAGCAGCATTTCCATCCAAATACACATAAAGTTGCAGCGTTTCCCCCAAATACACATAATGTGGCAGCGTTGCCCTCAAAATACACATAATGCAGCAGCGTTTCCCCACAAAATGTGACAGTGTCCTCCCCAAATACACATAATACGACAAGGTTTCCCCCAACAATACACATAACGTCGCAGCGTTTTCCCCAAATTACAGATAATGTGGTAGCGTACTCCCAAAAATATGCATTATGCGGCAGAGTTTCACCCAAAATACACATACATTACAACAATTACTCCCGCAAAAAATACATATAAAAACATATACGGTGGCATTTCCCTCCTACACATTAGACAGCATATACATATATTAGCCTTATTTAAAATAATGTACATAAGAAGGGGCTAATATAACAAAACATGATTCAACAAAAAGTGTTACTATGCTGAGCCTATGAGATATTTCCACATGTAAATGGAATGAAAGCATATGATGCAAGAGAGACAACAGGATGAGGATTACAGGATGGAATTGATAATTACTAATATGTAGTCATTGCATAATAAAGTGAAATTATTGTACTTTGGTAGGTAACACAAGCCATGGATGACTGCAAACTGAAAGGAATGGGAACCTAACACAGTCTATACCACAGAATGACTTGTATGACAGTTATATATCTTTTAATATTTTTTCACAAAGCGCTTCATTGGAATAAGTGCATAGTGTGTACCAATTTAGGATGAGCCTTGTGCCTTTATAAGATGCATGCCTTGCAATATGGAAGAGAGATGAACCTGACTGGCAGCTTCTTATGGTCCAGCAAAAACATCCCTAATGACTCATTTATTCATATACTATGAATGGCAGCTAGTGATGTATTTCAGTACAATTACTGCAGGCTCCGCATATTCTCTTCTGGCTTACTGATGCTTAAATGACTTTCTAACACTTTCCCAGCTCACTTTGTGCTGAAGATGTCCCAACACGCTCACAAGGTAGATGTCATCACTAGTAAGACTGCTGCTAAGTTTGCTCTAGGGATGCAGTAATGCTGTACTCCTGAAAATAGCCTTCCATCTGCTTATTAATTGCACTTATGTATTATTACCAGGATCAGTTTTGATTATCTGTGCCCTTTGCAGTTTTTGGCCTAGGAGTGTGTTTTTTAACAACCTTTTTCTGTCCATTTCTTTAATTTTTCGATGACCTATACAACGAATAGGCTTAAGTGCACATTTTTCATCATCTTCTGTCAGGTAGAGTGATGCTGCCTGTTGTGACAGATTGCAGCCACTTCTAGTTATATGTAATAGCACATCTGACAGACTGCGACAAATATCTGGACACTAATAGCTAACAGGAAAATAAGAAGCACATCTAGAGGAAGTATACTTTATGTATTTCGTTTGGTACAGATAGTAGCATTTTTAATCTAAAGAACACAGTTGTGCTATTGCCTGTTGGCCCCAATGATAACTGAGCTTTTTGCAGCGTGGACATTGGAACTGAATTGTGGGAATATGCATAGTCATTTTAATTAGCAAAGTCATATTGTTAGCGGTTGACAATGGCCTATGCGCTATGTTGATGAATTTATTGATGTTTATTATGTAATATTGCACTTTAGCACGCCAGCACTAGGCACTTTTTTCACTCCTGATGAAGCTTCCAATTAAGGAAGTGAAACATGTTGGGTTTTTTCGGTGCAGGGTTGTGTATATTTACAATGCAATGATACTTAGGGAGACAGCAACTACTGTGGTTTTAATCCTTTTATATTAAAAGTTAAAGAGACATTGAAGCGAAAAAAAAAAGTATGATATCATGAATTGGTTGTGTAGTAGGGGTAATTACTAGAACATTGGTGGCAAAAAAAATATTCTCATATTTTTATTTTCAGTTATACAGCTTTTTTTCTATAACATTGTATCATTCTCTAATATTTGCAGTTTACACATTACTCAGCATTCTAAATGTTTTTACAGAACAGGCAGTGAACTTTTGACCTGTCCTGAACTATTCTCTGCAAAAGAAAAACACAATACAGTTGAGATAACCTAATCAGAAGTCAGAGCTCTCTGTGACTTTCAAAGTCGTGGAGCTCAATGGCTATTTGCATAGATGATAACTGGAGTTTCTTAACTCTTCCTGTATTGGAAACAAATATTAGACTTATGTCTCTGCTCCTAATGCTTTATTCCTTAGCTGTACTACACAACCAATTTATTATATCAACATTTTTTTCCGCTTCAGCGTCCCTTTAAGTTTTAATATTTAGTCTTCCAATAAGGCTACTTTGTGTATTTGGCGGATTCGGCAGAAACCGGACCGAATCTGCAGAGTTTCCCCGCAGGCGGATCGTGTGGGGAAACTCTGCCATAGGACACAATGGCGCCGCTGGCCAAATCGCTTGCCTTAGCGATTCAGCCGACATTGCCATCAGTTTCCGTGCGGGAGACTGCGAATCCCATAGCCGTGCATGGCTTATGGGATTCGTCAGCGTTCCCGAAGACCAGGAAGTGCCGCCGAGCGGCACTGGTGGAAACGGGCCCTTAATCAGGTTTTCGTAGTGAACAGTGGCTGAGTAGCTTGTTTGCACAGTGATTGTTTTTTACAAAGGAACTTAACTAAATATAACTTTATTAATAAATATTATTTTTCTTATACAAAGTTAGTTTATAAGTTATTTAGTTGCTGTTTGCGCAATTTAAAAACAAATTACTTACTCTGATTTACATTCTTCAATTAATCTCAGGTGATGTTATATTTACTACTGGTATGTGCATCACTGCGGAATGTTAGCATGTTGTGTGGTCCGAAGCTTTAGAAACAACATATGGTCTCACAGAGTCCACTAATGGTGGCCATACACTGGCAGATGGCCACCCGATCTGACCAACAGATGGATCCCTCTTGATTGAAATCTGATCAGAGAGGGATCTATTACTGCCACACACCACTTTTACACACTTCTTGCTTTTACTGATGGCTAACATGACTGCTTCTGTCACACACTACAAATAGATTTTTAAATAGTCTTCAACTTGAAATCTATTATAAATCTATGGAACCACCACCGCTGCAGTGCGGGGACAACTGGCAGGCTCCCCAGGTCTCCCCCCATCTAGTGCTCCCCAGGGCCCACGCAGAGTGTTAGCAGTGGAGCACACTTACCTGTCCACCAGCGAGCTCCTCCCTCCTGTGTCCTGTCTTTATCTCTGCTGACTGCCTGTTCCTGTGACTTGGCGGTATGTAACTAGTCATGTAACATACATGCCAACGGCTACAGGCTGCCAGCAGGGATGGAGACAGAACACAAGAGGGAGTGTGTCGGCAGATAAGCGAGTGTGCTCTGCAGACATCACTCTGCAATAGCTATGAGGGATCCTTGTTTTTGATGGAGGAGACCCCAGGAAGGGTCTGTTGGTCAGCCATTGATCTACTGCCATGCCCCTGACCCCCTGCGGAGGGCCACAAATGATGTGCTGCTAGGGCTCACAAAAACCTTAGTAACACCCCTGCATCACAGGCTAAACAATCGCAAAATTCTTAAAAACGTATTGGGTGGAATACAAAAGGCGGTGGGTAACTGGAGTAAGTCCACACCTCACTGTCTTCCACTCAATATGTTTTTAAGAGTGTTTTCATTGTTTTGTCTATGGCATGCACTTTTGAATAAATGGACATTTTGCATAGATTGCCAGCAGTGTTGGGACTCCCTCATCTTCCTGTTACTTTGGCTGAATTTTCATGCGGCCAAATGGCAGTGTCTGTAACCACATGGGTGTCAGCGGGGCATTTACATGACAGCAAAGAACCACCTCATGTCATGTCTGGGTGCCTATTTGTCCATGCTCAGATGGGCCTCCATGAGAAACATGCCTCTCAACTGCCATATCAAGCATTTCCAGGGGCAATGGAGCAGCTGACGGGTGGTGGATCTACAGCCAGAAGCTGCCCACGTGAAACCGACCTTATTTTCTGTGCACCTTATAAATGCACATTGGAGCTGAGATATAATGTCTTCCTGACTTAACATCCTGTTGCAAACTGAAATCTTATTGGTTACTCCAGTAGACTGTAGTAAATTATTTAGATACCCACTTTTATGTTAATTATCATGGCTTCAGCATCAGAAACACTTCATATACTGTATCTATATACAGTATATTGTTATGTATCCCCACCTTCACTGTGGTGCTTAGCCAAGGGTGTTTATTATGCAGAATTCTCCAACTAGAGCATTCTGGGAGACCAGGGTCCATATGCAAGTATTTTTTTCACCTTCTTTTTCTCCTAGGTGATATTTTAAAAATTGTCAATAAAATACATTTAAAACCACCAGCAAGCAAGAAAATACTCAAAACAATTTTGATAAAACATTTTCACCAACCGTTTGGTACTTTTTCAGTTGCAAAGTGCTGAAAAATTATTTTAAATAGTAAATAAAAAATGATCTCCTAGGAGAAAACTCAGGTGAAAAAGTGAATTGCATGTGGCCCTATGTGTTATTTCTGCTAGTTTTAAATACAGAGTAAACAAACATCCTGTAGTAATGAACCTGCCAGTAATAAAGATGTCACCACCTGTGATATATTTCAGAATGAAAGTCAGGGTAAGGAAACATACCGTACAATAAGCAAACATTGACTAAATAATTTACAGTATAAAGTAACATAAAAAAAACAATTTTATTCAGTTCTTTGTACTCAGTAAAGTTCCTCTTTAAGGTAAATTATTATTTAAAGGCCAAAAACAAATATTTTCAAGCATCAAGATAGTTATTTTTTGATCAGTATGTGTATTCTTAGAAGCATTCCAGTGCTTGACTCCATGAAATAATTAGCCAATTAATAAAATTAATTCTTAAACAAAACAAGCTCACTGTAAGATTAATTAGATGACTATGTAAGCAAGTTCCAGGAAGCTTTCCCAATCAATTTCTATATCCATTGACTGTATTTAAGTGTTTAACATTTAATCACTGAAGTACTTCTTGAAGGGATCAGAATATTTGTACTAGCACTAAAATGACAGAGAACAACCATATCCGTTTTGTTGGCTATATATAAAATATCTGCATGTTGAGTTATCAACAAGAAGGCAGTAAACTAGATTTCACAACATGCAGCTTACTTTTAGGGATGATTTAATGAGTGATAAAGGAGAACTTTCACATCTTTACCTAAAATATCAACAGAATCAAGTAAACAATAGCTATGAAAAGCTGCCATTAATTATAATAATTACAATTGTTCTCACCTTCTTGGCCAAGCTCATGTCAGATATAAAGATATTTCTAATGCCTAGTACACACCATACAATTTTCTGTTAGATTTTTCTGTTAGATTTCCTGTTAGATTTTATGTCAGATTATTTTCTGTAAAGTCCTGGTAGAGACTGGTCATTATCTCTGGTGCATTGGCCTCAATTCACTAAGATCATGCTGGAGATAATAAGGCAAGAGAAAAATTACCTCCACACAGTGAGAGAGTTATTTTATCTCTTCATTCCTTAAGTTACCTCCTCTGTAGTTAAGTTACCTCCTCTGTAGTTAAGTTACCTCCTCTGTAGTTAATTTACCTCCTCTGTAGTTATTTTCACATGCAGTTAATTAACAGCCTGTCTTTAACTCTGGAGTTATTTTAAGGATTGGAGAGTTAACTTAAAGACAGAAGAGTTAACATTAGCGTTGCCTGAGGTAAAATGTTTCCTGAATACTACTTGCCTTATCACCATGGTAACAACTCTAGAAATGTTATTAAAGACAGGAGAAAAGCTTAGTGAATTGAGATGTCTGGTTATCTCCAGCTGAGTAGAACAATTCCTAATTGCTAGGCAGATGGATGGTTAGATAAATAATTTCCCACATGTTGAAAATGAGCTATCTGGCAGGTAAATCTAATGCTGTACATACACGGCCCAGATTCTTCTTATCGATTCCCGGCTCGATCCCCGCGGGTGGACAATAGGCAAAAACAAAGCGCTGATAAGCGCTGAGAAGGAAGTGCCCGCGGGGACGAGCGGGAATCGTTCCGCGTGCACGCGCGGTGACGCGCCGTCATCCGACGCATAAACGTGCCATGTATGTCCAGCATAACAGAAAATGGTATGGTGTGTACTTAGCGTTAGAATTGAAGAATATACTGCTGTGCTGAATTACCCTACACTTATCTCTACTTATTGATGTAGACTTGGCAATGCTATGGCACCTGCTAGAATGGTTGCAAGCTGACTGTATTGGTACAGGTGGCATTATTTTAGACAATTTCAATCATTTCCAATAATGCTGATTAAAGGGAAGGGAAGTGAGAGTGATATGGAGTCTGCCATATTTATTTCCTTTAAAACAATGAAAGTCGCCTAGCTGTTCCCCCTGATCCTGTCTCTCTAATACTTTTAACTATAGATCCTGAACAAGCATGCAGATCAGGGGCTCTGACTCAAGTCTGACTGGATTAGACACATGCTTGTTTCAGGGATGAGAGTCAGACACTACTGATGCCAGAAGATCAACAGTACTGCCAGGCAACTAGTGTTGTTTAACCACTTGCCGACCGCACACTCATACCGTGTGGCGGCAAAGTGGTAGCTGGAGGACCAGCGAGGCACATCTGTGTCGCCAGGTGCCTCCCTAATTAATCAGGAAAGGCCGCTCGCGCGAGCGGCCATTTCCTGTTAGATCACGGAGCGGCTCGCTGCTACAGCAGCGCCGTAAGGCAGATCGGCGATCCCCGGCCAATTAGCGGCCGGGGATCACCGCCATGCGACAGAGGACAGCCTGTCACAGGCTGCACAGGACGGATAGCATCCTGTGCAGCCCCGATCACCAAGGGCGAGAGGGAGGAGAGGGAGGGGGGGAATTTCGCCGCGGAGGGGGGCTTTGAGGTGCTCCCCCCCCCGCAACACCCAGGCAGGCAGGAGAGATCAGACCCCCCCTGCACATCATTCCCATAGGGGGGAAAAAAGGGGGGCGATCTAATCGCTCCGCCTGCAACCTGATCTGTGCTGGGGGCTGCGGAGCCCACCCAGCACAGGTCATAAAATGACACACTGGTCCTTAAGGGGGGGTAAAGGCTGAGTCCACAAGTGGTTAAAGGACAACTGTAGTGAGAAGAATATGGAGGCTGCCATATTTGTTTCCTTTAAACAATACCAGTTGCCTGGCAGCCCAGCTGATCAATTAGGCTGTAGTGGTGTCTGAATCACACCAAAAACAAGCATGCAGCTAATCTTGTCAGATCTGACAATAATAACAGAAACACCTGATATGCTGCATGCTTGTTCAGGGTCTATTGCTGAAAGTATTAGAGGCAGAGGTTCAGCAGGATAGCCAGGCAACTGGTATTGCTTATTAAGGAAATAAATATGGCAGCCTCCATATCTTTCTCACTTCAGTTGTCCTTTAAATGGCAATACATATGGCAACCTCCATACACTTCTCACCGCTGGTTCACTTTAAAATGTAACATCACATTTGTTAAGAAATAAACAATCTCCTCACTTAAGCTCAGCTCAATGCTAGAATTGTTTCACTTTAAACATGATTGCATTCTTACTATATGAAAACACACCAGACAACCAAATGCAGCAATATGATCAAAAGGTATTGTACTGCTGGCTGATGCAGGCTATGAAGTGTACACTGAATATACGATAATCGAGGTCATATCGTCAACACGTGAAGTCAGAGATATGAGGTGCACAGAGACTGAGGTAATCAGATGGCTAAAGTACAGTAGGCTAAGACAGGTGCAAAAACGTTATACAGGCCGAAGTCATACACATATTTCAGATTGCTGAGGTACAGTTAAGGATTAGGCAGCGGCAGGGTCGTTAGGCTAGCCGAGGTCAATATCGAGTATCAGATGACAGTAGTACAGAGGGATGAGACTTTAATCAAAGTGGAGGGCTTTCCGGGTCATACACAGAGAACAATCACAATAATACAATATACAATACTAACTAAGAATAGATATATATCGCAATGACTGCATATATATCTATCTCAGAAGAACTTTAACTTTAACTAGACTGAGTAGCAAAGCAAGGTCCAGCGCTCAGTGACCTGATAGCTATAACGGACAGCGAGTAACTGAATGCCCAGGGCTTATATAGCAGGAATAGAGCACAGACCAAGCTGCCAGGAAAATCAGACCAATCAGCAACATCCCTGCAGCAAGTGTCAGCTGACAGCAGGAATCAGCTGACACACTTCAGACACGCCTCCTTAACCCATTCGCCTTCCGTCGTTTTCACTTGAGCAATGTTCACCTCCCATTGATTAGCCTATAACTTTATCACTACTTATCACAATGAACTGATCTATAGCTTGTTTTTCCGCCACCAATTAGGCTTTCTTTGGGAGGTACATTTTGCTAAGAGCCACTTTACTGTAAATGCATTTTAACAGGAAGAATAAGAAAAAACTGAAAAAATTCATTATTTCTCAGTTTTCAGCCATTATAGTTTTAAAATAATACATGCCTCCATAATTAAAACTCACGTATTGTATTTGCCCATATGTTCCCGGTTATTACACCGTTAAAATTATGTCCCTATCACAATGTATGGCGACAATATTTTATTTGGAAATAAAGGTACATTTTTTCCGTTTTGCATCTATCACTCTTTACAAGTTTAAAATAAAAAAAATATAGAAATATTTCATCTTTACATTGATATTTAAAAAGTTTAGACCCTTAGGCAAATATTTACATGTTGTTGTTTTTTAATTGTAATGTTTTTTTTTATATTAAACATTTTATTTGGGTATTTTTGGGAGGGTGGGATGTAAACCATAGTTTTTAATGTAATTGTGTGTTGATTTTAATTTTTTTTACTTTTTGTTGTAGTTTTACTTTTTGGCCACAAGATTGCGGCCATGAGTTTGTTTACATGACGTCACTCTAAGCGTAACACATGCTTAGAGTGACGCATCGGGGAGGGAACAGCCAGAAAAGGCGCAGCTTCCGAGAGAAGCTGTCGCTTTTTCAGCGGGGGAGAGGAATCAGTGATCGGGCACCATAGCCCGATACACTGATTGCCTGGCTAACGAACCGCGGGCCGGGAGCGCGCGTGCACGCGCGCGATCGGACGCGGGAGTGCGCGGTAGCGCGCATGGTTCCTGGACGTAGTTTCTACGTCCAGGAACCAAAATAGGTTAACCTATAAAGGCAGCTCTGAGCTGTGCACATCCTTCTAAAGAGACTATGCTGACCCACATCTACAGGGGAGCCGGGGATGAGAACAATCTGATTCATGTCTACAGGGGAGCCAGTTATGCGAATGACCAAAGAGGAAGAGGAAGCTTCCTCCAGCTGCTCCACGCTATCAGAACAGCCTCCAGAGACCACGCCAGATACGTTTGTTACAGGTATGTAGAATGAAAAAAATATATATCATATTTAAAATGTGTATTTCAGTTGACTTGACCACATGATCATATTGTTTAAATTGTATGTGTGAATTGGCATATGTGGTTGTCATAATCTAGTCAACCACCCTTTCCCAATGATAGAAAGAGAAACTAGGCAGAATCAGAGCACATAATATATAATGCATAATAAATAAAAAATATATAATAATAATAATAAAGAGGTAAAGACAGGATGAAGAAGCTAACATATAGGCCCTTGTGCAATTAACTTTTTCACCTAGGCAAAATCTTACAAATTGTCAATAAGATGCCCTTTAAGCTACCAGCAGGCAAGAAAATACTCAAAATACATTTTATAGTACTTTTTAACTTACTTTTTGATATGTTTTAAATGGCAAAGTGCTGAAAAGTTATTTTAAAGTGAAAATGAAAAACTACAGTATCTTCTAGGAGAAAACTCAGGAGAAAAAGAATGGGCCATGGATTTTAACCTCCTTGGTGTTAATCCTGAGCCAGGTTGAGGATGAAAAAAAAATTGCTGGGAGTGGTAATTTTGAGACAGGCTCGGGGTGGCTGCCGGGAGTTATAGGAAGGCAGCGCAGCACGGCGACATTCGTTCGTAAATGGATTGTTCATGGATTCCGGATGCTCGCATCTTGTCTTTTTCTGGTCCTCAGAAGCTCTCGATCCCTCAGGTGAGATCGACATTTGTCACAAATCGACAACTGGCAATTTAAAGATAGGCATAGAGCAGCACCCAGAGGACAGGAGCAATAATTGCAGTGCTGTATCCAGAGGAGGTGAAAAATGTACAGGGCTGCAGTATATATATATATACAGGGAGTGCAGAATTATTAGGCAAATTAGTATTTTGACCACATCATCCTTTTTATGCATGTTGTCTTACTCCAAGCTGTATAGGCTCGAAAGCTTACTACCAATTAAGCATATTAGATGATGTGCATCTCTGTAATGAGAAGGGGTGTGGTCTAATGACATCAACACCCTATATCAGGTGTGCATAATTATTAGGCAACTTCCTTTCCTTTGGCAAAATGGGTCAAAAGAAGGACTTGACAGGCTCAGAAAGGTCAAAAATAGTGAGATATCTTGCAGAGGGATGCAGCACTCTTAAAATTTCAAAGCTTCTGAAGCGTGATCATCGAACAATCAAGCGTTTCATTCAAAATAGTCAACAGGGTCGCAAGAAGCATGTGGAAAAACCTAGGCGCAAAATAACTGCCCATGAACTGAGAAAAGTCAAGCGTGCAGCTGCCAAGATGCCACTTGCCACCAGTTTGGCCATATTTCAGAGCTGCAACATCACTGGAGTGCCCAAAAGCACAAGGTGTGCAATACTCAGAGACATGGCCAAGGTAAGAAAGGCTGAAAGACGACCACCACTGAACAAGACACACAAGCTGAAACGTCAAGACTGGGCCAAGAAATATCTCAAGACTGATTTTTCTATGGTTTTATGGACTGATGAAATGAGAGTGAGTCTTGATGGGCCAGATGGATGGATTGGTAAAGGGCAGAGAGCTCCAGTTCGACTCCGACGCCAGCAAGGTGTAGGTGGAGTACTGGTTTGGGCTGGTATCATCAAAGATGAGCTTGTGGGGCCTTTTCGGGTTGAGGATGGAGTCAAGCTCAACTCCCAGTCCTACTGCCAGTTTCTGGAAGACACCTTCAAGCAGTGGTACCGGAAGAAGTCTGTATCCTTCAAGAAAAACGTGATTTTCATGCAGGACAATGCTCCATCACACGCGTCCAAGTACTCCACAGTGTGGCTGGCAAGAAAGGGTATAAAAGAAGAAAAACTAATGACATGGCCTCCTTGTTCACCAGATCTGAACCCTATTGAGAACCTGTGGTCCATCATAAAATGTGAGATTTACAAGGAGGGAAAACAGTACACCTCTCTGAACAGTGTCTGGGAGGCTGTGGTTGCTGCTGCACGCAATGTTGATGGTGAACAGATCAAAACACTGACAGAATCCATGGATGGCAGGCTTCGAAGTGTCCTTGCAAAGAAAGGTGGCTATATTGGTCACTGATTTGTTTTTGTTTTGTTCTTGAATGTCAGAAATGTATATTTGTGAATGTTGAGATGTTATATTGGTTTCACTGGTAAAAATAAATAATTGAAATGGGTATATATTTGTTTTTTGTTAAGTTGCCTAATAATTATGCACAGTAATAGTCACCTGCAAACACAGATATCCCCCTAAAATAGCTAAAACTAAAAACAAAATAAAAACTACTTTCAAAAATATTCAGCTTTGATATTAATGAGTTTTTGGGGTTCATTGAGAACATGGTTGTTGTTCAATAATAAAATTATTCCTCAAAAATACAACTTGCCTAATAATTCTGCACTCCCTGTATATATATATTGCTACTTTTAGGGTCTAAAAGCACATGAAAAAATGGTACTTTATTTTGTGGACATTGCAGATGTCCCAGGAATGGTTCCACCATAACCTGAGACTGGATCTCATCATCATGAGGGGAATGTACAGGTATATTTACTGGAACACACACTGACTCCCTAACTTCATTCTCACTGTACCCAGAATTCTGTGTGGCAGTCAAACTAGCTTGTAACTCCAAAACTGCAGAAAAACAAGTAAAAATAGCAGCAATATAGCAGGGCAGGAGATATTGTACAAGGCAATGTTGACTCATCCAGAGTACAGGGTGGAGAGTCAAAACTTCCCTCAGAGCAAGAAAGGGACTCACAAATGTCAGTGTGATTGGACATCATATTGTTATTCATGGTACAGGGCAGGTTCAGAGAAAGCGTCTCTGAATAAGGCAAAGAGGGTTCAGCATCAGATTCGCAAAACCGAAGCGCTGTCTCACTCTTAGATTCGGCTAACAATGTCGAATCCGAGGAATCAGAACGCAAAACCTGCGAATCAAAATTCACTTTAGGTTGTGAAACTGACGCTTCTATAGCGCAAACCTCCGCGATCTGCGGAGCAGACTGCAAGGCATCTAGGACCGAAACGCTGGAGCAACTGTCCCCAGGCAACGGGCCCTTACAGGTGTGAACAGGGTGAGACAGAGACTCATCTGCAGAAGAAATAGTGACATCAAAAGGACAAACTTTATTAGGCATATTAAATTTACTTTTGACGCTGCATAGTCGAGAACTTTTCCCCATAGCAGGGTCACAGACGGAAGATCTCAAAGATCTGTTTCTAAATGACAAAGGATCCCAAACATCCTTGAGGAAACCGGCAGACTCATGCCGATCACAATCTGCAGGAACATCCGAGAAACAGGCATCAGATCGCACAGATTCAAACTGCACACTGTCAGGAGCGAATCCTTCAGGATTCGCACAGGAATCAACCACAGCGGCACACTCATTCATTTCAGATTGCACAAAGTCAAGGCTCACATGCTTTACCCCAGAAAGGCAGGAACAATCATCCGACAACGATGTCTCTTTATTGGAATCAATTGGTTGGTGTGTGTGCAACTCATCCAAAATCGTTTGCCATACATAGATCACCAGATCCACATCATCCTTGTCACATTCATCGGAATCAATCAGAAGGTACATAGAGTCAAGACAAGCATTCAAGACATCTTCGCTTTTTGCGATGTAAAAATTGCAAAAGGCTTTCCAATCAAAATTGAATTCCTCCAGCAAGGCCCCAATATCCCAGGAAGCAAATGGGGGTTCAAACAGGCCAGTATCCAGATAATCTCCATAGGGTTGGAGTTCAGGAACAAGAACAGATTTTTTAACTGCTTTAATGTAGTGTGCGATCCTACCTATAGCAGGATCCACATAAGCTTTGGATTGGGGCAAAAAAGCCGGAGACGGAACAACATCATTACAAACATCAATAGGAAGTGTTTTATTCCGATGCTTGCGTTTTTTAGTTTTTCTCTTTTTCGCCACTTTGCATGTCTGCTGTTTAAAACCTGAAGTGGCAACAGACACTTTGAACTGATTGTCATACTGAAAAGTTTTGTATGGAAGGGAAAGATCAGCTGACTTATCAGCAGCTACACACTCAATCAGAGCAGGTGGTAAGCCAGGCAGTTTAAACAAGTGAGAGAATATCACTGCAAGCAACTGCAAACTGCATACATACAGATTACCATTCCAAGAATTGATTTTTAACAGATTATATGCCCAGGTGAACAAATCGTCTTTTAAGAGCACATAGGCAAAAAGAAGAGCCGACGTGGACGGATCAGAAATCTGAAAGGTGGGATTCAGACAAAACCTCACACATTCAGAAAGAAATTCCGCCTTGGTCTCTGAATTTAGCCTTTTAAAGCTCTTAAAGACACAGGACCCAAACTCGACAAAATCGTACAAATCGGAAATTCCCTCTACACTGGGGTTTTGGGTTGGGCTGTTCATACTGTAACGATTGTGGAACTTTCCCCGTGATCAGCGCACAACGCGTGCGCTGACACGGCGGAAATCCTCCACAAGCGTATAATTTGCAGGAACCCAGCAAAAGGTGCTACGCACCCGTAGAGGGAAAATTCCTGTCGGCAGATGGCGCTGGGGAGTGCAGAGGAACCAATCCTCTGTACCTCCACAAATGCCAGACAGGAATTGTACGAAACGCAGAACGCAATCGCAAGAGAGGCGATTGCGAATGAGAATGAGCAAAGGGACAGGTTGTATGTGTGTGCGCCAATCCAGTCGCCACCCCGCGACCGCACACACACACAACAGCAGATATGAAATAGGAACGCGATCGCGAGAGGTGCGATCGCCAGACGAGACACAAGGCAGATCAGGACAGAATACGAGGTTAGCAAAGGCACAGCAAATAATACAATGAGGAGATACGGAAAATAACAAACGCTAGCTAACCGCGAACACCGCACTCATTCGCAACAGTGCACGCGGTTATGCGCGGTCTCGATGTGATAAGCACAATAGAGACAAGCACGCCTAACTAACCATTAACAGACAAACATGAAACAGAGGACGCGAGCGCTTGTTTAACGGTTACCTCACCGAGCCTCCAGCAAGCGTAGCAGACAGACACACGAAAACAGGGACAAGCGAGAGATAGGATCCACAGCACTAGCGAAAAGTGGCTAGCGCGATCCAAGTACACAGTAGCAGAACAGAAGGATCCCCAGCGCTAGCGAAAAGTGGCTAGCGCGATCCCAGAAGACAGAACAGAAGGATCCCCAGCGCTAGCGAAAAGTAGCTAGCGCGATCCCAGGAGACAGAACAGAAGGATCCCCAGCGCTAGCAAAAAGTAGCTAGTGCGATCCCAGGAGACAGAACAGAAGAGATAGCTGGTAGCAACCGCTGCACCAGCTATACTCCAAGAACAGAGATCAGAACCATTTCCTGTCAACCACCATAGGGACAGGACAATGGCAACAGGCAAGACAAGACAGAACAGGCAATACAGATAATACAATCCTAACTGCACTAGGGAAATCTGCCTAGCGCAGATTCAGGAATTACTCTAAGCTGATGTTCAAACAGAGAGCAAGGCTGACACCCCACCAGGAGTGTTACATAGCACGAAATCCTTATGAACAGCGAAGCATTGTGGGAAAGACATAGTACTTATAGTACACGCCTCCAATGAATGTGGCCAGGCAATTTGCATGACAACGTATGCAAATTCCTCTGCAAGCACAAGCTGCAAAACTGACAGAAGCTCTTTTTTCCAGAGTCCTGCAGCATGCAAACCTACACAATGGTCAAAAGGCTGGCTGCCTGCACAGGCAGCTGAGCAAATCATCACAGTACCTCTTTTAGACCCTAAAGTTAGGCAAAAATCATACAGCCAGCAAGGTTAAGAAGAAGCCACATAAATGGAATCAAATAGAGTAGAAGTGGGGAGGTAGGCTAGTATGGCAGGAACAGCAATAGTAATTTTAGTAAACATTTCCCCTTCCAGGGCATATAGCACATTCTACTTTAAGGCTACTTGCAGACCAAGACGTTGCATTAGGTGCCACGTTAAGGTCGCATAACGTGCACCTAACGCATCGAGGACGGTAGAGTGAGCCGCGTTAGGCGGCTCTATCCCTATAAGGTCTCCCAGAGTGGCGCTGATTGGCCGGCGGGACCACGTGATGCGGAGCGAGACACTCCACATCACGTGGTCCCGCCGGCCAATCAGCGGCCGCCAGTGCAGTGAATATTAAGTAGCCATGTGCGCGGCTACTGTAGCTGGCTCCCCCCGCCTCCTCTCCGCCCCCCACTGCGCATGTGCAAACAGTCTAACGCGGCTATAGCCGCTCTAACGCCGTAGCATGCTGCACTTTCCCGACAATGTGCAGCGTTACATGTAACGCAACGTGGGCTGTGTGAACAGCCCACTTGTGTTACATTGCTGTGCGTTGGGGGAGCGTTACAGGCGCACTAACATGCGCCTGTAACGTCCCTGTGTGGAAGCAGCCTAAAAGTAAACAATCAATATAAAAATGTAAATCAACTCCATCCAAACAGATTTTTTTTTTGTCTTATTTTACATAGCATATTTTGATGTGTCTGGCTGAAGAGGGTAACAGGCAGTTGCTATTACAGTCAGATTTGTTATGTTGTACTTTTAATATTAGATTAGTAACTCTGCCACATACTGTGTTTAGTAGGCAGAGTATTTAATTCACTTCAACAGTCAACAATGGTTTGCATCCAGTATAATGACTTGTTGTGGGTGTACCGATATGAAAACAAGGCAGTACAAGTCATTTTTATACATATTTAATAAGAACCAGATCAATGTAGGGAAAATGCTGTATGCATTGAATAACAGGCATATTGCTTAATAGCTAAATGCTTAGCTGGACAAAACATGAAGTATTGATATCAACTTAAATATTAATTACTGCGATCCTTTTTACCACAAGGGAATCTGTCTACTTGGTATTTACCTCCCGTCAAACTATATGGTGAAATGACTAGGAAATTAATTCATGTTTGAAGTTACTGTGGCTTAGCCGAGGGATATTAGATTAATTGTACACCTGCTCTATATATAACTAATATGCCTTAAGGAGACTTAAGGCTTGCATGTGTCCCAGTTTTTCTTTATACATTCCAGGTGATACCCAGAGTATTTACTATAACACACCTGGTTTACAAGGTATACTGGGAATAAGCAACCATAACTTGTCTGTGGGTATAATAGCCAAAAGAGTACTCTCCCTGTAGTCAAAACCTTGTGTGGCTAAGTTATAAGCGCACTAGTGGACTAAGCTGACAGCCAGGAAACACTTCCCATAGGAATGCCTGTGTTCAGCCATTTTTACATTGATCCTTTATTAATGTAAAGGAATTCAAGTTCCATAGAGTTAAATTGTGATTTTAAATTTGCTGTATGCACAATACATACATGCTTATTAATAATGCATTTGCACTGTACGAATACCTGGAGGGATATTACTTAAAATGAATTGCTATTGTTCAGTGCTGGCTATTCCCAATGATGGTAGCCTACTGTGTAATCAGTGTTGAGGCTTACTATTAAGCCTGTGTCTCTTTATGTAGCCACAGATGGGGTGGTGAGCAAGTACCAGTCATATAATATCTAACTAGAGTATCAGTCTACTTTTTAAAACAATATTGGACCAAAACTCATCAAAAGCAGACCATGGCATCAGTGTACTTTCAAAAAGGGTGCCATGGTAATTAGGGGGCGAGAGAAAGCTAGTAGTGGAATGTTGGTAAAGTAATTGATATTCCACTACTTAAAGTGAACCTCCGGACTAAAAATCTACTCAGCAGAACTGAAAAGGCTTGGTGTTTCTTTAATAGTTTCACAGCATCAGAACTTTGTTTTTCTTACCAAAGCATCACTTTTTGCTGTATTTTTATCTAAGCTCCACCCATCAAAGAAAAAAAGCCTGGGCTTTTTTCCCTGATGCTGTGCAGAGCATGATGGGATTTTCTATGTTGTTATTCACGTTGCTTAGCAACTGGGAGGGGTGATCAGCACACAGGACAGTCGGAACTGTGTATCATACTCCCTGTCACCTCATTACAACCAAAAAGATGGCTGCCATCATGAAATCAAACATTTGCCTGTTCTTTTAAAACAGGGTGGGTAAGAGATTATATTACCTATCTATTTTAATTAACATAAGTAATGTAACTTAATGAAAGTATGTTTGTTTAGGCTGAAGTTCCTCTTTAATTCCAACAGTAAAATATTGGTAATATTTACTAATATTTTACCAACACCTTGCTCTATTCTCACACCAGCCCTCCCTCTACCGATGCCTAACCCCCAGCCACAAAATGCCTAACCCTAACCAACCCCCAAATAATGCTTAACTCTAACTGATACCCCACTGCAAATGTGTAATCATAGCAGCCTCCTGTGAGAAAATGCGGAAAAGCCGCCGCAAGTGCTCAGAGCAAGGCGGCTGATTCCGCGTCCAACGCGGCAGGTTGTGCGCATGGGCCTACATGTGCTAGCATGACTGAACATGGAGAAACCGTCACATGTCCTGAGAACAAGGCGAAGGATTCCGCGTCCGACGCGGCGGTTTGCACGCATAAGCCTACATCTGTCAGTATGGCTGAACGTGACATGCTCTAATAGCGGCGCGGCTGGTTCCGCGTCCAGGACAGCGGGTGGTTTACAACACATGTCTGGTGTGGCTGGGACTGATAGTCCACACAGGTTCAGAAGGACGCGCGCGCGCGCTGAGAGGCAGAGCTTTTATGACAGTCAGAAGGGAGTCAGCTGACCAAGCCGGTCAGCTGACAATTCAACCAGTTCCCATTGGTCCAGCACTTAGGGGAGGCGCTGGAGAGCGCTATAGTATATATACTGGGTGCTGGTCATTCCTCTGGTGTCTGTCGTTGCGATCACTACGTGGTAGCACTCAGACCTTTTTGTCAGTATCTGTGTTACTCTAGACCAGTTCCAGGGTGTTGATGACCAAGGAGCTCACACCCAGACTAGGAATTCTGCATATTATCTGTGTTATTCTCTAGACCAGTTCCAGGGTGTTGATGATCACGAAGCTCACACCCAAGACTAGGAATACTGTGTATTATCTGTGTTATTATTCAGACTAGTTCCAGGGTGTTGATGACTACGGAACTCACACCCAAGACTAGGAAATAGCTTTACCATCTAGTTATTTTCAGAGTAGTTACAGGGTGTTGATGACTACGGAGCTCACACCTAAGACTAGGCATTGTTGATTATTTGTTATGACCTTCTGCTTTCCTGACCATTCTCCTGATCTCTGATTTGGTACTTCGCTATATCTGATACTCTGTTGCCAAACCCTGCTTGCCTTAGGATTCCGTGTCTGTCTCCTGTCTCTGTATCTGATCTGTCCGTGTGTTGCCGACCTGACCTGTCTGACCTCGAGAGCTATCTCTCTCGTTAAGAGATAGTTCACAGTCTGTTAGTGACATCCCTCTATTGGTGTCACTCACACTCTAGTCCTTCCCACTCTCAGCCTGACTCCTCCCCTTGGGGAGTCTCAGGCCAGTGGAAGGAACCTGCTCTTTGGGCAGTACCCTTTACTACCTTGCACCCTTTATACGGGTGCTCTCCTCAAAGTATTACTGTTGCACCAAACACTCTTATTACTCAGGTGTCCAGAGGTTAGATATATATCTGATTATCGGTGATACTGCAGATCATCAATAATCGGGTATATATCTGTATTCTCTGTGATACTGCAGATCACCGATAATCGGATCCTCTCTGAGTTACACTGATCGTTACACCTCCCAAATGAAGCTTAACCCTAACTGATCCCCGCTGTCAAATGTCTAACCCTAACCATTACCCGCCCCCAGCTGATGCCTAGCTGCCTCCTCTCCCTACTGCAATTTCTGCATCTTCTGTGCAGATTCATTAAACATCGGTCGTGATAGTTTGGGCACTAGCATAGGCCCAATTGTGGCTATTAACATGTGCACCTATGGAGTCCAAACTGCTGCAGTGCCACCAGCGCCCAAATTACCTGCTTTGTCACGAAGAAACGATGGCTCCTATTTATCAAAAAACGATGGCTCCTATTTATCAAACATGTTTAGAAAATCTTTCTTAATCCTCCATTCCTCCTGCTGGATGATGTCACATCGTTTTTTTTTAAATAGCTAAATCTCCTAAAATAAAAGTACTGTTAAAATTGGTTCTGCAGTCTTGCAATACAAAATGATCTACATCTATGCAGTTGTTAAGTTCTCAAGACCAGGGGACTTAAAAGCATTAACATATAAATGACCCTTTGTATTAGGATGTTTGTACTGCCATTCTGCCTGATGCCTCTCTTTCTTCTCATCAGCATAGTGGAGTAAGTCCCTTATTCAAGCAATGGGAAAACCAGACTCTCAAGAAGCCACCTGAAACTCAACCTGGATGCAGAACCAGCCTCACCCATCTCCACCACAAAGTGACAATGATTCCCACCCACCTTCCCCTCTAAGACCACAGGAAGGGGAAGGTGAGTGTGGACTGATGTCACACATTTAAATTGTCAATATGCATTGTACCAAATTCCAGTCTGACTTTTTTATGTTTTTCTTTCAGCGATTCTCCTAGATGTTCTCCCATTAAGCTTCTTGTCACTCAGAAAGCCATGAAGGGTGCAAAGAGACACTTTGGTGGAATTTGGACTTGAACTTTATCTTGTCTCTCTCTTAAGGCACCATTTTGTCTGACGTCAGGGCCGGGACAAGGCAGAGGCTGGGCAGGTTGCTGCCTCTGAGCGCTTCCCTCGGTTGCATTCCTCTGCACTTTTCCTGCCTGCCCCATTCATTTGCCTTCTCCCCTTCTGCTCTGCGATCTCCCCCACTAGCCACTAAACTAATCTCCCCGAGTCCCCTGATATATCCCCCTCCTGTCTGGCAAGGAGCATTCCCATTTGCCCTGGCTGAGCTGTAACAGCCACACTGTCATCAAAGAGATGACAGGCACGGCTGTGTGCATTAGGTTGCTAGGCAACAGCAGGAAGCCGACTTCTGCTGTAGCGGAACTGGCTGTCGGCTTCCTGCAGAGTTGCCTGTGTGTCAGATAGCTGGACTGGACGGGGGAGGCCCTCTCTCAGGCAGTAGTGAAAGGACAGATAACGACCAAGTGTTGTCATGCCTGGGATGAAGCAGGTATGGTGGGGGAAGGGGTCTTTGAGAGAGGCAGATAAATGAGTGTGAATCGTATTGAATAGCTGTGTGTGTCTGTGTGTATACTGTGTGTTTAAATCATGTGTATGTGGTGTGTGTGTGTGTGTGTGTGTGTGTGTGTGTGTGTGTGTGTGTGTGTGTGTGTGTGTGTGTGTGTACAGAGTGTGTGTATACAGTGTGAGTATGTGTACAGTGTGTGTGTGTACAGTGTGTGTACAGTGTGTTTGTGTGTACAGTGTGTGTACAGTGTGTGTGTGTGTATGTGTACAGTGTGTACAGTGTGTGTAAGTGTACAGTGTGTGCATGTGCACAGTGTGTGTACAGTGTGTGTGTGTGTGTGTGTGTGTGTGTGTGTGTGTGTATGTGTACAGTGTGTGTACGTGTACAGTGTGTGTATGTGCACAGTTTGTGTGCAGTGTGTGTGTGTATGTGTACAGTGTGTGTACGTGTACAGTGTGTGTATGTGTACAGTGTGTGTACGTGTACAGTGTGTGTATGTGTACAGTGTGTGTGTATGGTACAGTGTGTGTACAGTGTGTACAGTGTGTGTACGTGTACAGTGTGTGTTTGTGTATGTGTACAGTGTGTATACGTGTACAGTGTGTGTACATGTACAGTGTGTGTATGTGCACAGTGTGTGTACAGTGTGTGTGTGTGTATGTGTACAGTGTGTGTACAGTGTGTACAGTGTGTGTACGTGTACAGTGTGTGTATGTGTACAGTGTGTGTATGTGCACAGTGTGTGTACAGTGTGTGTGTGTATGTGTACAGTGTGTGTGTGTGTACAGTGTGTGTACAGTGTGTATACAGTGTTTGTGTGTACAGTGTGTGTGTGTTTAGCTCACTTGACATCTTCCCAGTTCCCTCGGTTGCATTGTTGCCAGCCCTGTAAGTCTATGACGCTGAGTTACAGACTACTGTGAATGTGTAGTCCCGGCCAGGGCCGGGCAGAGGCAGAGGAGGCACCAGGCTCAGAGCGCTGCACCCTGAGGGCGGATTTCTCATTCCTGGCTGGCCACCGCCTGCCTCCCCTCCCTTCCCGGAACCGATATTACCTACAGTAACGGAAGTCTCGAGCCCCACAACCACTGCCATCCGCCACCACCATATGGGTAAGAGGCCACAGGAGCCATAGGTAAGTACTGCCTATTATACCAGCTCCCCCCCAGTGGGACACTGAGGTGGGCTTGTTTACTTTCCGGGGGGGGGGGGGGCACTTTGGGATCTCTGCCTCTGTTACCGGAAAACCTCGTCCCAGCACTGCCTGATGTTACTATAATTTTGCCCATTCCCATTCTGTGGTCAACTGTCATGCAGTTTTATGGACCTTAAACTAATTCATAATATTTGTAATTGTTGTCACAGTACTTGTTTATATGGCCTTTACGCTTTACGTTTGTCTATAACTGATGTTAAAAAACAACAAAAT
This sequence comes from Hyperolius riggenbachi, assembly GCF_040937935.1. NCBI lineage: Eukaryota > Metazoa > Chordata > Amphibia > Anura > Hyperoliidae > Hyperolius > Hyperolius riggenbachi. The sequence goes on along the minus strand of NC_090649.1, from coordinate 213,167,208 downwards.
GACTTATTTTTCTATTTAAATATATGTAAAAAGACTTACTGCATGATCAGAGACATGCATTATATACATTATATATACTGTATATACAAGAAAACAACTATGGTAGTTTGAAAATTATTTGTGATCTTTTTTGGGTGTACCAACAAATGTGTCCATACCAATTTAGAATATTTTTGTAGGATAAGAAACATCTATTTCTTTTCATGCTAGTTTGTTTGACATGATGACATATTGATGGCATGCAGATATACATGAGACAATTCCTTATCATCTAATCACTTTTTAGGGCGCATCTGACGGCGCGGCGGCTAGTTCCGCGTTCAGCCCGGCGGTTTCTGCGTGGCGACATGTGTCTGATGTGGTTCAGCCTTCCTGTGCACATAGGGTGAGGAATACGCGCGTGCACGCCGAGAGGCAGAAGCTTTATGGTAAGCAGAAAGGGGTCAGCTGACTCTACTGGTCAGCTGATCCCAGAACGAACGTAGGTTGGCTGAAGGGGACTGGGCGGCGCTGATCTGCGCTGCACTATATAGCTGCTTGTCCTTCAGTCTCACGTTGTCTGCCGTTGTGAATGCTTATGTGTTGGCACACAGACCACAGTCAGATCCTACAGTGTGTTAAGAGCCAGGTGGACCTTGGGATTCACACTGAGCTAGATTACTCTTGTGGCTTTACTGTTATGCTTTAGACCAGTTCCAGGGTGTTGTGACTACGGACCTCACACCCAAGACTAGGATACTGTGTCAGTTCTATGTTATGCTTTAGACAAGTTCCAGTGTGTTGTGACTACGGACCTCACACCCAAAACTAGGATACTGTGTCAGTTCTATGTTATGCTTTAGACCAGTTCCAGGGTGTTGTGAATACGGACCTCACACCCAAGACTAGGATACTGTGTCAGTTCTATGTTATGCTTTAGACCAGTTCCAGGGTGTTGTGACTACGGACCTCACACCCAAGACTAGGATACTGTGTCAGTTCTATGTTATGCTTTAGACCAGTTCCAGGGTGTTGTGACTACGGACCTCACACCCAAGACTAGGATACTGTGTCAGTTCTATGTTATACCTTAGCCCGGTTCCAGGGCATAGAGAATAGGCCCTCACACCTAGTTAGGGCAAGTCTGTTCATATTAGCAGCAGGGCTTCCTGCAACCCAGCCTGGGTCCCTCTTCTAGGGAGTCCTCAGGCTACAGGAATATTCCCCACAGTCAGGGGAGTATTCCTCAAGTCACTCAGGCCACCGGGGTCCCTGGTGGTCTATGCTCAGAGTTGTACTGTTACACCAAACACTCACATTATACTGGTGTCCAGAGGTTAGACATACCCGGATTATTGGTGATACTGCAGATCATCCATAATCTGGTGTATATCTGCATTGCGGGTGATTCTGCAGATCACCAGTAATCAGATTCTCTCTGCGTGTTGACACCCATCCTTACAGCATCAAGCACTTTAACAATCAGCTATAAGGATATTAACACTTTTTCTATGTCTGTATAAGGTTTTTGAGCAGTACAGTAGCTCCAGTTCATTAAAAGCTTTCAAGTCTGTGCAGTTCTGCTCCTTGATAATCCACTGCGCTGTAAAAAAAAGTCTGCAAGTTTTGTTTTTTTTTCCCCTCATTTCTATTCTTGTCACTGAAATGAAGAAAAAAAAAATCTGTCCAGTGTGTTGCTTTTTTACTTTATGGCCAAAATTCTGTCTATTAGTTAATTAGTTTGACAGCATATTTTTTCAACTAAGGGTCTGGAATAACCTTCCTTTTATGCTAACTAGAACATTAAATTAAACACTAAAAGTCGTAGTGCTTCTTTATGATCTAAGCTGCTTTAAAATCAGGTTTGAAGTCCTTCAAAAAAACTTGCACTTCCAGGTCCCCCATCAGGAGTTACAGGAGGATCTGGAATACTGAGCCTGGAGCTCTCCAGAAGCCTAAAGGTGGCCATACTCTATACAATGAAAGATGCAATTTTTCACCAATTCGATAATTTTGATCAGTTATCCCCAAAAAATCGAGAGCTTTTCTTTGTTTTCATTCGATAAATCCGATGTTGGAAATTTCAGACCAACTTTATCAAGAATTGTGTGGTGTGTGATGGATTGTCAATTACTTGATGTACAGTTCCAATTTTTTTTTCTGAGCTTTCAATTATGCTATTCATGATGGGGAAAATTTGAACATAGGTGTGTGGTACAGATTTTTGAATTGTTAAAATCAGTCAGAAAAATTGATTGCTATTCTTGGATTAAAGAGAAGTTTAAAAAATTGTATGGTGTGTGGCCACCTTAAAGGGGCGCGACAGCGAAAAACTGTAAAATTTAAAATATGTGCAAACATATACAAATAAGAAGTACATTTTTCCCAGAGTAGAATGAGCAATAAATGACTTTTCTCCTATGTTGCTGTCACTTACAGTAGGCAGTAGAAATCTGACAGAAGTGACAGGTTTTGGACTAGTCCATCTCTTCATAGGGGATTCTCAGCAAGGCTTTTATTCTTTATAAAGATATTCCCGAAAAAGTATTTAAACAATGATGCTGGCCAGCCTCCCTGCTCCCTACACAGTTTTTTGGCAGTTGAACAGAGCAACTGCCATTCACTAAGTGCTTTTGAAAATAAATGAATCCCCGAGAATCTCCTATGAAGAGATGAACTAGTCCAAAACCTGTCACTTCTGTCAGATTTCTACTACCTACTGTAAGTGACAGCAACATAGGAGAAAAGTAATTTATGGCTCATTTTACTCTGGAAAAAATGTACTTCTTATTTGTATATGTTTGCCCAAATTTTAAATTTTACAGTTTTTTGCTGTAGTGCCCCTTTAAGGGTCCTTTTACACTAAATCAGTTGCTCTCAGTTATAACTGAAAGGACAACTTATTTTCAGAGTAATGTCCATGTTTTCCTATGGCTCAGTTCTCACTATACATGTTTTAACTGAAAGCATTTTCGCAATGCACTGCTATGGAAAAAAAAAAAACGCATACCAACGCATTAGGTGTAAAAGGGCCTTAAGGCAACAGATAAAGGGTACCATAAAACTGCTGCAGAACACACTTCCTACCCCTTGTACCGCACAATTACACTTTGCTTGTAGCCACTGGTACCTCGGCCTCAACTTCCTGTTTCCACCACTGCCAAGTAACCAATCACTACCAAGCATCCTCAATGACTGAATGTGGATCAAGGGAGGAGCAGCCCAAACAGAGGGAGCAGTGTCGACATAAAGTCATGAAATGCAGCACGAGATCGGAAATGGAGGTAGGTAATGGGCTGCCAGCATGTAGTCTTTTGTTTGTTAATGGGATCTAATCAGTTATTGGGGTATGTTACAGTAGTTTTATCTGTTACAATAAATGCTATCTGATACTATTTTGGACAATTCCTCTTTTGCTATGGATAGCTTTGTTAGTTGATACAGTTTTGTCCCATTCACGCATGGCAGTATGTTGTATACTTCTTTGTTTCTTGACTCTATTATTTTAATAGAAAATCTGTCCTGTGCCTTGACAACGTTTTCTCAGTCTCTCTGAGGCATAACAGAAAAGAATGAAGTTTTGTACAGCTACGATATTTCCAAGTGGACAACCAATATAGGTGTGATAATAATGTTTACATTTACACATAACTGTGCAGACTTTTGTCTCCATCCTCATTTACAACAGGAAGAGTCATCAAGCAAAACAAATTATTTTATTATGTTTGGGAAAGTGAACAGTTCACCTCAAGGAAAAAAAAGGTTATGTTTTTTTATTTGAGTTTAATAATGGCTTTACATAATAATTTTTTCATCTACCTTCCTTCAAGGCATATTCAATTATCTTGAAAAGAAATCATCTGCTGCCGCTTTTGGAAAAATCTCACAGACCATTAACACTCAGAATCAGACTAAATTCAGCTTAAATTGTTTGACTGGTGCCAGCTAGCTTTGTAAATGTCATTATAATTAAAGAGGAACTCCAGTGAAAATAATGTAGTAAAAAAAAGTGCTTCATTTTTTACCATAATTATGTATAAATGATTTAGTCAGTGTTTGCTCATTGTAAAATCTTTCCTCTCCCCGATTTACATTCTGACATTTATTACATGGTGACATTTTTACTGTGGGCAGGTTATGTAGCTGCTCCTGTTTTGGCTGTTAGAGACAGCTGTAAACAGCTTATTCCTGTCTGTGAACATTGTTACATTGTGGCAGTTTGCCCAGAGTACCGCGGTACTCAGAGCTTCTTGTGGGAGGGGTTTCAGCACAAAATCAGTCATACAGCACCCCCTGATGGTCTGTTTGGGAAAAGCATTCTTTTTCTCATGTAAAAGGGGGTATAAGCTACTGTTCAATTCTAGGTTGGAGTTTCTCTTTAAAGCTTTATGAATAAATCTAGTTTCTAAATCTACTGTAGATGAAGAATTCATGCAACTGACTCTTTATTCTCTGGTTGAACTCGATGGACGTATGTCTTTTTTTCAACCCAAATAACTATAACTACCGGTATGTAGCTTAAAAAAAGAGAAAAAAAACTTGCTTAAAAGACAGTATAAAGTAAGTCATAATAACAATTATTGCAGAATAAGACATAATTAATAGAGTCAGAAAAATAGGGTTTATGGATTATTGGTGCCATTAAACCTGGACAAGATGCTGTGCCAGCCAATGCTGGGAGGGAGTGCGCAGAATAGTGGTGAGAAGATTGGTGTTCATCACCATTAAAAAAGTCTACATATTTTTTATACAAACGGGACTGTTTTTTTTAAATGTAGTCTATACCTTTTGGGTATAGAAACTTCCTCTCACTTCCTGTCCCTATTACAAGAAGTCACCAAAACCAAGATGACCACATTTGCCGTGACAACAGGGAGTGCTGATATTGTTTAAAGGGGCACTATGGCAAAAAAAATTTAACATTTAAAATATGTGCAAACATAGACAAATAAGAAGTATGTTTTTTTCAAATGAGCCAGAGTCAAATGAGCCATAACTTACTTTTCTCCCATGTTGTTACAGTAGGTATTAGAAATCTGACAGAAGTGACAGGTTTTGGACTAGTCCATCTCTTCATAGGGGATTCTCAGCAAGGCTTTTATTCTTTATAAAGATATTCCCTAAAAAGTAGTTAAACAATGATGCTGGTCAGCTTCCCTGCTCACCACACAGTTTTTTGGCAGTTGGACAGAGCAATTGCCATTCGCTAACTGCTTTTGAAAATAAATAAATCCCTGAGAATCCCCCCAATGAAGAGATGGACTAGTCACTTCTGTCAGATTTCTACTACCTACTGTTAGTGACAGCAACATAGGAGAAAAGTAATGTATGGCTCATTTTACTCTGGAAAAACATACTTCTTATTTGTTTATGTTTGCACATATTTTAAATTTAAATTTTTTCACCATATTGCCCCTTTAAAAGTAGCCACCCATTCCAGTGACAGCTGTCAAAAGCAGGATTTACCTTCCCTTTAGGGAGATATTTTTAAAGTCTCGTGACTCACTTTTTTCTCCTAAGTTTTCTCCTAGCAGATAACTTTTAATCTTCTGTTTAAAATAACGTTTCAGTACTCTGCAATTGTAAAAAGTACCAAAAAGTAAGTGAAAAAGTGCTGTCAAAATTATTCTGAGAATTTTCTTGCATGCTGGTGGATTAAAAGGCATATTATTGATAAAGTGTGAAAATAACACATAGGAAAAAACTTAGGAGAAAAAGGGAATTGAGTAAGGCTGAGGAACTGAGAAAAATATCAACAATGGAGTCACTAAGAGCACTGAAAACCAGCAAAGGTTGTGATGATTCCTAATTGTATCAAAAACAAATAGAAGCGTCTTGGCAAAACATTCACATTTAATAATAGCTCTATTATTACTGTGCTGGTTGATGGTGGTGGCAGTAGTGGGTGGGGATGGCCTTGCAGGGTGATTTATTTAAACTTAGCAAAGATTAGCTCAAGGTGATTGACACCGTTCCAGCCCCAAAATACCATGAAGGTGCAGCAAAAAGGCCTGTTCTCCATGGTAGCCAGTGCAAGTAGTTGAACAAATCCACAACTCTTCAATGGCTCCAATAAAACAAACCTTGACTTGTCCAAGATGTGTAGAAAGAGGGAAAGTGAATACCTGAAGTTATCCGATGATGAGGGGAAGGGGGAGATGGAGATCTTGAGAAGAAATCACTGCAGTCGTAAGTGCCTGATTCTCATTTGTGTTAGTGTTAGACTTTTGTGTTTACTGTTTAGTTGCTTTTTTTGGCCTTCATGTGTCAAAACATCAAGATGTCAAGAATTTGGCTGGAGATATGGACAATGTTTATATTGTTCTACTCGTCCTTTTCTGTATTAATCAAAGCATGTATAATTCTTTACCTGTACCTGGCCAAAAATTGTTTGTATAGTAAATATGGCATGGAAGTTTTTGCTGCATGATATTTTTACAAATGTATCTGTATATTTATTGTGCAATATCATGAATAAAAATTATGTTTAAAAAAAAAAACTCTACCTGTATTAAATTGCAAAGCAGGACAGACAAAATGGCTGATGCGTTTCAGAGAGCGATGTGTCTTTAGTCATAGTCTAGACCCTAGGTTCTGAACATGCGGTACGTGTACCCCAGGGGGTACTTCTGATGGTTCCAGGGGGTACTTTGGCTTGATATAATTAACCAAGTATAACAAATTTAGAGTTTTAGAAAATGATAAATCCTATATAAACAACACCAAATTAGTATTTTAGCTAATTAAAAGCAACAGTAAATGCTTGGAAATTGTTTACAACCAATTATTATGTACTATGATTAAAAATATATTTGTCAAGGGGTACTTGAGATAATTTTTACTATGGCAGGGGGTACTTGGTGAGTACAGGGTTTTAAAAGGGGTACATACCAATAAAATGTTGAGAAACTGTAACGATTGTGGAACTTTCTCCGTGATCAGTGCACAACGCGTGCGCTGACACGGCGGAAATCCTCCACAAGCGTATATTTGCAGGCACCAAGCAAAAGGTGCTACGCACCCGTAGAGGGAAAATTCCTATTGGCAGATGGTGCTGGGGAGTGCAGAGGAACCAATCCTCTGTACCTCCACAAATGCCAGACAGGAATTGTACGAAGCGCAGAACGCAATCGCAAGAGAGGCGATTGCGAATGAGACGAGCAAAGGGACAGGTTGTATGTGTGTGCGCCAACCTAGTCGCCACCCCCAACAGCAGACACAACAGCAGATATGAAACAGGAACGCGATCGCGAGAGGTGCGATCGCCAGACGTGACACAAGGCAGATCAGGACAGAATACGAGGTTAGCAAAGGCACAGCAAATAATACAATGAGGAGATACGGAAAATAACAAATGCTAGCTAACCGCGAACACCGCACTCATTCGCAGCAGTGCACGTGGTTATGCGCGGTCTCCACGTGTTAAGCACAATAGAGACAAGCAAGCCTAACTAACCATTAACAGACAAACATGAAACAGAGGACGCGAGCGCTTGCTTAACAGTTACCCCACCGAGCCTCCAGCAAGCGTACGTGGCAGACAAGACAGACACACGAAAACAGGGACAAGCGAGAGATAGGATCCACAGCACTAGCGAAAGTGGCTAGCGTGATCCAGGTACAGAGTAGCAGAACAGAAGGATCCACAGCACTAGCGGAAAGTGGCTAGCGCGATCCCAGGAGACAGGACAGAAGGATCCACAGCGCTAGCGAAAAGTGGCTAGCGCGATCCAAGGAGACAGATCAGAAGAGATAGCTGGTAGCAACCGCTGCACTAGCTATACTCCAAGAACAGAGATCAGAACCATTTCCTGTCGGCCACCGTTGGGACAGGACAATGGCAACAGAACAAACAAACAGATAAACAATCCTAACTGCACTAGGGAAAACCTGCCTATCGCAGATTCAGGAATTACTCTACGCTGATCTTCAAACAGAGAGTAAAGCTGACACCCCACCAGGAGTGTTACATAGGACGAAATCCTTATGACCAGCCAAGCATTGTGGGAAAGACATAGTACTTATAGTACACGCCTCCAATGAATGTGGCCAGGCAATTTGCATGACAACGTATGCAAATTCCTCTGCAAGCACAAGCTGCAAAACTGACAGAAGCTCTTCTTTCCAGAGTCCTGCAGCATGCAAACCTAAACAATGGTCAAGAAGCTGCCTGCCTGCACAGGCAGCTGAGCAGGTCATTACAGAAACACTGTCTAGACTACTCATAGGCTATGACTAAAGACACTTCACTGTCTGAAACTTGTCAGCCATTTTGTCTGTCCTGCTCTGTAACGTAATAAAAGAGGACTTTTTATTTATTGAGGCCATTGAAGAGATTGTGGATTTGTACGACTATTAGTAGAGATTAGGATCTATAGGAATAGAGTTTGAAGAAGGCTTATTGGCCAAAAGCTTACTCTTTTCCTTTAAAGTTAGCCAATACATGGTATCATTTTTTTCCCAAAACGTCTAGATTAAGGGTTGAAAGACATTCAGTCAAAATTAAAGTTCTCAAGCTAGACCAGTGCTGAGTAGTGCTAGAAACATGCTATGGTTTATTTTTATGTAAAATTAGTGCATGTCCATTATAACGACTTAAAGAAGGAAACAGATATTTTATTACGTTGGAATGAATAGGCATTTTTACCTGTTGTTGACCTAGTTGTGGGAGTGGCATTGGAAGATGTCATAGGAGGAACACAGTCATCATCCTGGGAATATCCAGCCTGGATAGCTCGTAAGTAACTGTGGCTTCTAGTTCGGAAACATCCTGGTAGATCTAAAGCATCCATTGCATGAGAATCAACTTCACTGAACACTGACTCACACACTGATTCGTATTGCCCATTAATTTCTGTTTCACTCATCTGCAAGAAGAGGACACAGGGAGTTGGTGCTGCACATGACAGTGAGGAGAATCCCTTCCAATTAAAGCAGAAGACACTTTGTCAAAGGAAAATGGTGATAAAATGTGTTCTAATTAAAGGAGAATGGAAGAAGTGAATAAATGTGTTATCGCTATGGGAACAGGAGACCTTGCTGTAGGGACAAGCTCCTCAATATGTTGACGGCAGATGAGGCGATGAGAGATGCCTGTCAATCAATGTCAGTGAATTAGCTGTGTATTGAAAGAAACAACTCATTATTCCTCTTATCGGCCAACTTAACATATTTAATAGTTCTAAATGTAATATTTTCCTATTTAAAAAAATTGTAAGGCATGCACAATTCAAATGAAATACATTGTACATGCAGAGTACAAGTATAAGAAGAAATGATGCAATAAAGATTTGGCTTTATTAGAATAATGAATATAAAATGGACGACCGCTGGGTAAATAAATTGCAGACAATGCTAGTTACTATATTTGCAATTATATAAATAAGATTAAAATTACACAGTTTAATAAGCATGGGATAAACTGTTTTGCAGCTATGTAGTTTATAGCAATTAGTCACAATAACACCAGCAACTTTCACAAATGTAAACAGCACAATTTTAATAGTATCTGTAACAGGCAAGCCAACAAGTCAGTCTGCCAGATGATCACACATTAGTACGCAATTGGAAAAGTGATATATAAATATATATATAGAGTATATATATATATATATATATAGAGTATATATATATATATATATCTATATATATATATATATATATATATACTCCTCTCAATAAATTCACTTTAACTACATATTAACATTGATGGGGGGGCATATTCTGGTGCATATACCATGATCTCTGAATTGCCTGTGTGAACTGTATGCTAGGCTGCCCTGTCTACTTATCCACTGGCTGCATCCTCGTGTCATATTCAGGCACAGACAAAACTAAAGCCACGTACACACACTCGATTAAACTCATTGGAAAACGAATGATGAATGACCAACGACCAATAATAATTAAAACATTGTTGGCAAATTAGCAATAAAACTATCTCCAAAAACACTGACAGACTACGATTATCGTCCATGTTGACTGATCCATCCTGATGGATCTGTTCGGATAATAATGATAAATGACCATTCTATCCAAATTTGTGCTGCTTACTTCCGTATTCTCAGTTTTGAACTTCCGCTAATGATCCATCAGTAGACCATTGTTAAGTCGTCGCTGACTTAAAATGTGTCATGTTGTCATCAGGTGTTGATAACCGTGAGAATCATTAGCTTTTGAACAACAGTTATCGAGCGTGTTTACGTAGCATTACTGGGAGGATAGAGAATGTGAAATCTATAGCTCACACTACACAATACCCGAAACTTCATCAGTGACATGAGTTGTCCTTTCAATTTGGCATATTCTAAATGCCTCAGAAAAATTATTAGCTGGTGCGTTTTTCATTTTTACAAATTTCACTCATTTTAGAAATCTTAATGAGCAATATAAGTTATAATGCATTTTTTTTTTATTTCAACAACCCCATCAATTGATAATCAAGACAATTTGTTCACTTTTTTGTAGCAATTACAATATTAATATGTAAATTATGCAGCGATTAGTAATAGAAATGGAGAAAAAAAACCTTCATAACAGGCTCTGTACTAAAAAAGAGAAATAAGCAAAACAAATGCATCTGATATGAAGTCACAATCTATGAAAGAAGAAGGGAATAGACACAGAAGACTTATAAAGATCTATATTAAAATGATGTACTGACTTTTGCAACAAGACCTTGCCTTCCAGACCTTGCTGGCCAACCATGATCATCATTATGAATGATAACAATTTAAAAATCTGAAGTTTGGTTAGAATTTAAGCTGAAAATGCTGCTATTCCCTTTTTCATTCCATCAGAGTACACAAGATGGCAGTTGTTATGTCATAGCACTCCCAGAGAAGAAGAATTCTTATGAAAATGATTGCTAACTAATACCGTCTTAAGAAAAAATAAAATATAAATTTTGGGCTGGGATTACTATGAAGTGTTTTTGCAGCTAGTATATGAGTAAAGGCACCCACAGAATATGCACCATTCACTTTATTAGAAACATTGAAAGCTGGTAAAGCCACATTGCAGTAAATGGTATACCTTATCATTAACATGGGGCCGATATAAGTCATTTTTAGTTTGGATGATCGGGGGTAATGTTCACCTGCTTTGTTCCAACAATGTATAATGGTAAATACTTACTTTACATAAATGTGAATAATACTGAATATTGCAAAAATAAATAAAAACCCAAGGAAAGGGCAATTTTGAAGGATGCGAAATTATTTAATGTTAGTTATTTCAGTTTTTTAGGCCGAGTTCACAAATGCATTTCCCTGTGCTGCCTAGTCTGTTAAACCTGTAATGGCCCATACTCACGAGGGACTTTTGTCGCCTCAACACGCGGCGCGCGCGTGTTGCGGCGACAGGTCGCCCGTGAGTATGGGCCGTCGCACGCGCGCGCACCCCGAACTGTCGCCCGCCGCTCATGTCGCCATGCGATTGAAAGTTTCAATCGCATGGCGACAGTCGCCGCCGCACCTCCCCCGCAACTGTCGCTAGTCCGCGTGAGTACGCGGACTAGCGACAGCAACCTCCATTGTATCAAATGGAGCTTCCGGCGGGGGGAGGAGGAACGTCGGTGACAGCTTCCGCCTCGCCGCTGGTCCCTCTTCCGCGTGTGTACGCGGAGGGACCTGGCGAGAAGCTGTCGCCGGCCTGTCGCCCACACGCTCACGTGTGCTGGCGACAGGCAACATTTGCAGCCCGTGAGTACGGGCCTTTAAGTATACCTCTGTACCTCATGGCAACATATTACAACTTAGTTGTGTTAATGAACTGCTCCATGTTTCTCCAGCACATCTCACACTGATTGAGATCTACAGAAGCTGGAGGCCAAAAAAACAGACTGTAACTCATCCATCCAGGCTGCCTTTTCCGACTGTTCCATAGTCCAGTTCTGATTCTCATGTGCCAATTTGTAGACAATTTTAGCTGTGGACAGTGGTCAGTATGGGCACTCTGATCTGGAGCTATGCAGCCCAAAAGCAGCAGCCTGCAGCGCACTATGTGTTCTGATACCTTTCTCTCAATACTGTTTTTAGTCATGTTTAGGTACTATTCATTGCAAAATGGGAACATCCCACACAACCAGCTTTTTTTTTTTTACAAGCACTGACCCTGTAATCAAGCCATCACAATTTGTCCCTTGGTAAAGCCACTCAGGTCCTTACACTTAGCCATTTCTCCTCATTTCAACACATCATTTTCAAGAACGGATAGCTCATCTGCTATGTAACAAACCCCTATACTAGGCCATACTAAGATAAAGTTAGTTAGTGGTTTACTGTTCTGGCTAACTGTGTGTAAATAAAAAAACAACTTGCTCATGACATACATAATTTCTGCTTCCTTCACTTTAGTACTATATTGTGGTGTAGTATTCACCACAGGGCCTATGATGAGCCATCATCAGCCATGGTCATTGCAACAGCCCTAGTAAACTCATCCTTCTCCATATTCCACAGTGTGCCCACTACTCCTTGGCCATCTTTCTCCTTCTTACTGGTATGATCCTTGCAGCTTCTTGTCTTTTTCCATCCTTTTAGGGACACCAGAGTCTACCTGTTTGGGCCCCTGAGTGTTTGGCACGAAGTAAAATGTCTGCTTCACTTTTCCAGGACATCTCCATATCCCTCATTCTATGACTCTGTAGTAAAGTCAATGCTATATGGCACTTATATTGAAGGTTATGAATATGCACCAGAGAAGACGAGTAGTTCTACAATTATCACCACACACTCACACACTGTGGGACCCAAATAGGCGGGATCTGCTGCCCCTATATGGCTATGCAGGTATAGTGACACCAGGTGCTGTGGGAATCACAATACAGGAGGAGGCTCAGAAATAAGGAGAGTAGAGGCAATCTAAAAAAATCTAATCTAAAAAAGTAGAGGCAATCTGAGTATTGGGGGAAAGGCTGGAGAGGAGGTGTCAGGAAGTAAAGTATGGGGGTCCTAGGAGTGGGGACTGGGAGGAGGGAATCAGAGTTTTTTTAATGAGCCCCATAATTTGTAGCTAGGTTTCTGGTACTATGCAATAGTTATGCCATGTCTTTTAATGCAAGTCTATGGGTCTGTTTCCAATTTTCTGACAAAATGGAGACTGGAATCCTTGGAGGCTAGCTTAGCTGTCTCTGATTCCAAAGGACAAAAGTGATGACAGATGATAGTAATTAACAGGAATGAATTTTCCCAGCCAAACACAAAGGTAGTGCGTTGCTGTGGGGGGTCACTTGTCTCTTTTTCCCACTGTCCTTCATAGAAATAGAACATGATAAAAACTTACAACTTACTTACTTACTTTACAACAAACTAATTAGACACAGAAGGCTAATTAGTGATTGGTAACCAGGGCCGGGTTTACCATAAGGGACTGTAGGCACCTGCCTACAGGCGCCTGATGATGGAAAGGCGTCTCACTCCCTTCCTTGAGTGCCTCCCTTTTCTCCTGAGCAGAGCGTAAATAAGAGGTTACTCACCCAACTCTCTGCATTCCACAGACAAGATCTTTCTTCAATCTGTGGCACCTCTAGCTAGTTAATAATGAGGTTTTTCTAGCTACCTAAAATGTGGGGGCACCTATAGCTACTTAATAATGAGGTTCTTCTAGCTACCTAATACTTGGGGGCACCTCTAGCTACTTAATAATAAGGATACTTCTGGCTACCTAATACTTGGGGGCACCTCTAGCTATTTAATATTCCGGGTACTTCTGGCACCCTGCTATACTAAAGGGCACATATAGCTACCTATGATGGGCAAGAGAAGTAAGGGAGAAGTGACAGCTGGGACAGCCAGCACACTTGTGGTTCAGTTTGGTGGCGGGTTGTAGGTTCATGGAGGGCAAGGTCTAAAAGATGGCCTATAGGCTCCTGTGAGGAAAACCCAGACCTCTTGGTACCTTTCAGCTTGGCTGACTAATTAGTTGTTAGGTCATCCCTAGTTGGTAGTTGGATCACGTGTCCCCCATCTAAGATCTTAGGTATGTATGTAGCTGTGACCATAGGTAGTATTCTATGTAGCTGTTATCTTATCTCAACTATTGAAAACATTTTACTCTTTAATACTGATCTTGACCACTATGATAACTGTGCATATCATTCAAACAGCCATTTTACACTGCAGTGTAAAGGCCTAATAATGGTCACTGATATCATCATATGTGAGTAAGTTATGCTGCATCCAATACCTTCAAGTTTTACCCCTGTCTTGCCCTTATGGTCAAATGAATGACCTGTGCAGGCATCATAGTAGTCAATTACCTCTTGTCTTAAGAGCAGCAGAGCTGCAGTGAATTCCAATGAACCAGAATGGAAGACACTTCAGTCAACAGGAGTAAGCTGCACAGAAAAAGAACCTTTGTGAATTAAACCTAAATACTATCTGTATGCAAAGAAAAACATTCATTATGAACAAAGCTGAATGTGTTGCACAACACAGTGGATGAAAACAGAGTGGAAGGAACAGTGTCATATGAAAGGGTGATATGAAACTGGCTGTGATGCATACTTCATACACAGAATTCTGTCATTGCAAACATCAAGCGCTCCATCTGAGCATGCTGTGTTACAACATTTAATGCAATACTTGATCATCAATAAATACTCATTTCTGGCCCATCGCTTTTGGCCTCCAATCTACAAAGATGCACAATGAATAAGGCAGACTATTGCCTCAAAACATTTGGTAACATTAAATGCAATGATAAGAACAAGACTTTTTGTGTAACGTAAGCATTTCATTTTAATCAATTTTATTTTTGGATCCTGATCAAAATTGTACTTTTTGGAAAAAATAAATAGATTGTTTAGACTGAATTTAGGTGCCAGAGGCACTGCTGGCTATAATTGCATTGTTCAGAATTTTCAGTGTATTTTGGTATGATGCATGTAGTCATTGCGTTTCAGATCTATGCAATAGGCTACGCTACTTTCACACAGCAGTGAAATAAGATCACCACAGCTGTAGTGAATGAACACAGGTGATGCTCTAGATTGGAAACAGTGAATTAAAGATTTCTCCTAGCCTGGGAATATACAGGGTACTGCCACCTTGAGCTCAGGATAATCCTTTGAGGTAAAGCATTCTTGCAGGCTTTCAATGAGGAAATCCTGGAAAAATAAGAAGAGAACATTATTTGTTAGTAGTCAGTGAAGATAACTAAGCACAATTTTATCTAAATACTCCAGCGGACCTGCATATAAAGTGTATATGGCTCTCGAGATGATTAAGAAAAGAATAACAGCCCTCTAAAGAAATAAGGTGTACTGGTTAATGGTGCATATAACAGCTTCAGTATTGAATGCGGTGCGACATTTCCCAACGCCAAACTTCCCCCCACAAAAAATCCAAAACAAACAACTAAAAAACACATTATAAAGCACACCAACCTACAACGTTTCACATGTTATATTTAAAGTATATTAGATTAGTCCAGTTTTCCCCAAAGTGTAAGATCCATCACACTGAGGTTAGATGTCCACCTTTTGTCAAGTATACATTATAGATCAGGGCCAGTTCAATTAATGCAAGCATTAAGGCCTAGTGTTAGAAAGTATAAAGTCTAGTAAACACATCCAATTTTGATTGTCCACCTACAGAATTTATTCATAATATTCAAAATCTATTGGACTTCATACCACGCGGAAGTGGTAAAATTGGACAGTCGCTGGTCAATCAAAATTAAATGTGTGCATTTGGCTTAAGCCTAATCTTAACATGATTCAGTTAAACAAAAGTACCATGTGAAAATGCCTCTGTATAAAAAAACAAAAACATATATTTTATTGTCCTAATATTCTTTCATTTTAGGTGAGGGCATTGCTCTTTAACATCAAAATTGAGGGCATTTGAGTACTAGCTTCTCCCCTGCTCTACCCAGGTGAAAAGACATATTGCTTAGATCAGGATAGTAACATTTTTACACCAAAGTTTTTAACATTCATCTTCATTCATTTATTTTTTACATTTTCACTAAACAAACTTTTAAACACCCCCCTCCCCCAACTTCTTTTAACTTCTCACCCTTAAAATAAGAAATGACATTTTTTTAATTAAAAAAAAAAAAGTAATAAAAAAATGTACACTGCCCCTGATTGAAAACTAAATCTTACAAACTTCCCCCGTTATTGTCTTAAAATCTCAATTGTATATTCCAGACAACCAATGACACTGCTGCACTGAAAGGGAGTCCCAGGATAAGCATCTACACATCACACTGAGGGGCTCCATGTAGGTCTTAATCTGGATCAACGAGATTCCATCATGAGGAGAATTCGCATAGGTCAGATCAGTGATCCAATGAAAAGCCTTGATGGCAAAGTCAGACAAAGTCAGGTCGCAGGGACAGCAGACAGTGCATAGACTGCACTGTTTGCAGTTTCCAGTCATGCACGGCATTTCAGCGGTGAATCAATGTGCATGGTATTCTGCATATCGGGGTGCTTCAGCCTGCGATCCCATTCAGTAATTAATGGAATCGCAAGCCCCGCTGGGAGTGACATGCAGAGCCATGGAGCTCTACACTGTAATGTAAACGAGCCCTAAGAAGAAACTCTGAACAATTCAGAATTATTGTATACAGTAGTTGCCTTCTTGTTACAGCTGTGATGAACCAACAGGGCACACCCACAAAAGCACCTCAGAATTTCCCACCTTGGTTTACTATTGGTCCATTGAAAGAATCCAATGAGAAACCAAGTGTCCAATAATAATCGACTTCATTGCTTTTACAGCTGTTACAATGTATTAACCATAAGCTCTTTACTGTTATGCTTTTTATATTTATACAGTGTGAATAAAATTATTAGACTTCATGATTGGTTCTATGTTCTGTAACTGCTAAATGAGTTATATTAGCAGGAGACAGCAGTTAATATATTTCCTTGACACAAATTCCTTAAATCCCAGTTTACAAGGCATTTACCTAGTATTTTGTTGACTTTCTTCTGCTTGGAAAACAGCTTTGCTTTTACTTTGATTTTTTTTGGACACTTTCCAAAAATCATTTGCACATCTGCTTCCATAATAGGAAAATAATGAGTGTTTGTAAACTTTAATAAATCTACAATATTTTTTTTGATTCAGCCCAAAATACTGGACAAGTGACCTGTTGAATTCGACTGTCTAGCATACTGCAGACTGGGGCCCCCTACTCTTCTTTAAACCCCTGTTGTGTGTTATGATTTTGTCCCCAGCAATTGTGTCAGTCGACCTAAGCAGGTGTTCCTTAGCAGGTCAGCAAAGGTGAAAATAGTCTCAGGTTTTTCACAAGAGGGGTGTGAACACTGTCAGATATAACTATAATGCATTTTGCTGACCTCTACACATTTATAAGCTATGCAAGGTGTGTTTAGGGTCAGTGTCTATGTACAGTATTTTGTCAAAACTAACCAAAGTGAATTTACTTTATAGGACATAATCTTAACTCATACTCCCTCTAAGTAGTGCATACTAGAAAATGTGCATTTTAGTTTTCAAAAACTTCCTGACAAACAATCACCTAAACCAGGGGTCCCCAACCCCTGGGCCGTGGGTCTAGCCTCTCTAACTCTCTTTTTTTCTTCTTCTTCCAGCAGAGCAGCATGCATCAGAATGTCAGTAGTTGGCACTGTTCTCATTACAACATCAGTTGTGCTTCCTCTGAACAGCTCGATGATGTTGAAAAACTCTCAGCTGCATGTTGCTCAATTGAAAGTAAACAGAAGATGCCGGACCCATGGTGGTAAGGCTGACTGGGGGGGGGGGGGCACATCTAGCTGCCTAACCTGGGTGGGGGGCTACAGAACGCTGGGGGCACATCTAGCTGCCTAACCTGGATGGGGGGCTACAGAACGCTGGGGGCACATCTAGCTGCCTAACCTGGATGGGGGGCTACAGAACGCTGGAGGCACATCTAGCTGCCTAACCTGGGTGGGGGCTTACAGATCACTGGGGGCACATCTAGCTGCCTAACCTGGATGGGGGGCTACAGAACGCTGGGGGCACATCTAGCTGCTTAACCTGGGAGAGGGGGGGGCTACAGCACATCTAGCTACCTAACCTGGGAGGGAGGATATAGAACAATGGGGGCACATCTAGCTAACTGAGGAGGGGGGCTACAAAACACTGGGGGTACATTTAGCTATCAATACTTGGGAGGGGACTACATAACACTGGGGGCAAATCTGGCCATTTAAACTGGGGAAGCGGATACCTAATACTGGTTAAACATCTGTGCCTGTGTGAGGCTGTTTTTGAGGCCCAGTGGTCTTCCATATGCCCGCCCCATAGCCCTGTTCCCTGCCCAATCCAATTTGCTGACAACAACCCCCCCCCAGAACTCGCCCCACCCCCACCGCCAATCCCCCCGCCAGTCCTCGGACAAGTGTTTGGACAAGTAAGCGGTCCCCGGGCCAAAAAAGGTTGGGGACCCTTGACCTAAACTGTGTGCATGATTTGTACAAGTTAAAACGACCTCTCTTCTTCGTCATAACCACTATTGTCCTTGACACTGCCATCCTCAATAAACATTACTGTGACTGTCCAATACTCTCCTCCCTGACATCATTATTTATTGCTCCCACTAAAACAATACAAATTGTAATGTAAGTTGTAAGAGGGATGTTCAAACATAAACATTGTTCACAAAATACACTGGAAGATGTCTTAAACTGCATAAAATGTAGAGGCAACTTGGCACACTATCCAAGAAAAAAATCAGGACAAATACTCAGAGTAGAGTATTATAACAGAGAATTGGGATTGTCTGTAATTGCCCACATAATGCATGTTACTAGAACAAAACATAAGATTATACATTATTTTAAAAGACATCAGTAAAATAAAGGGTACCCCATCAAATTATTACAAGATCATTACTACACTAGTGGAAGATGACTTTTTACTGGCTCTGTTACTAGCTATGGTGCTGTTTGAAGAACACTGTAATTATAGTCATCAGTGTGCAATCATGTTCTGTTCTATTTAAAAATAAAATAAGTGCCATGCTTACATGCTTACCTCACCTACTTTTCACCAAAACTATAGCTTGACCTTTAACCTCCCTAGCGGTATGGACAGAAATGTCCGTTCAAAAAAACATGCTGTGAACAGTATAAACGTGCATACACATCAATACTCTCCTGCACTGTATACTAGACCCTTGCTTGACACATTTTGGCAAGTTACAGGAAAAAAAAGTTTTAAAAATAAATTTTATCACTGTTTGCACATAAATCCTGGGGAAATTGAACGCTGGGGAGGTTAAGCTAAAATAAACCTTTAATGCTTTTATCAGTTTTAGTTAAAGTGGGGAGGAGTTAAAAACACTGTCAGTATGAGAGAGGTTGATTCACTAAATAGAAGTAAAAATTGCAATGCGCTATGTATACATGGCAATTTTAACAGATTTTAGTGAATCAACCTCAATATCCAAATTTTACAGCTGTTCATGCAACCAATGTAACCTGCGTTGTATACATAATGGGCCTAGATTCACAAAAGTGTGATAACTGATAGCACAGCAGTTATCACGCGATCTGCTGCACGCAAAGGTTTGCATGCATAAAAGATTACGTTAGCGTGAAAACGAAAGGTTTGCGCACAAACGCGCATGTGATCTCGCACAAACCTTCATTTACACGCGAATGTAATCCTTTACGCGCGCAGACCTTCGTACGTGACAGATCACGTGATAACTGCTGTGCTATCACGCTTTTGTGAATCAAGCCCAATGTGCGTTGTGTTATACGCACAACATGTTAAGTTGGTTGTGGAAACTCCTGTAAAAATGGCAATTTTACCATGATTTAGTGAGTCAAGCCCATTGCAACTTATGTCAATGTGGATGTACAAGATTTGAAATCCAAAACTTTTGTAAGCACTAATTATTTTCCTGAAGTTTGTTTGTAGTTATTATCTTGTAACTTCTGATTGCAATTGAAAATGTGTATTTTTTTTTAATTGAATGCCCTGTTTCAGTGACCATTATTTTGCTCTTTTATTTACTACTTTTATGATGTTAGTATGATGTAGTATTCAAATACAATCCATAAAAAACAGCAGCAAGTGACCCATCAAAGAATCACAACAGTTTGCATATAAGCATACAACACAGCATGTGAAAGTGGCAGCAGATCTACACAAGGAGTCACATGTTTATGACATACATAGTTAGCAAGCAAAGTGATAAACTATACAGCAAAAAGTGCCTAGTGCAAATAATTAGAACAAAGACCCCATTGTGAGATAATATATACCCTGACAGCGCGCTGTTTCAGAAAACCCTTCGTCACAGAGTATATAGTGCAAGTTCCTTCCGGCTGCTGAACTTGCACTATATACTCTCTGACAAAGGATTTTCCAAAACACTGCGCTGTCAGGGTATATATTATCTCACAATGGGGTCTTTGTTCTGATTATTTGCACTAGGCAATTTTTGCTGTATAGTTTATCACATTGCTTACTAACTATGTACTGTATGTAATTTACACGTGACTCCTTGTGTAGATCTGCTGCCACTTTCACATGCTGTGTTGTATGCTTATATACAAATTGCTGTGATTCTTTGATGGGTCACTTGCTGCTGTTTTTTATGGATTCTATTTGAGTACAAAACTTTTTTGCATTTACTTCTTGGCTGGTGTGCGAGTCATTTCTGTATATACTGTCTGACATAGATCAACCATAAGACCTAGCAACCTTTCCTTGTCCTACTGAAATCTTCAAATACAGTTTTGGCTTTAATTAGGCTTTAGTTAGCAATGCACAAAGTTGTGTACAGTCTGCACTTTCTGCAATAAATGTATTGAAATTGTTTGCCTGGCTTCTGTTAGGCTACTTCCAGTATTGTGTTATATTATTACCAGGACTCCAGGAGGTTGGAAGTTCCTTCCCCAGCACAAAGCAGATCACCTGTCCATGCCCACTTCATACTACAGGTAAGAGGCATGAACTTTTTAAAGGCCTGCGTTCCTCTCATCACTTTACCCTGCATGCAATTCCTCAATGCTGTTTGTTTAACATTAAAAAAAACAAAACAAAAAAAAACACTGAGAGGTTATGGGGATGACAAATGCTTTATTATGCACTGAGGAAGGAGGATCTAGACTGTGTAACAGATAATAAGACTGCAGGGAAGTAGTGCTGCAGACAGGGCCGGAGCTACCATAGGAAAAAATGGGCAATTGCCCCAGAGCCTGTAGGGGCCCTCAAGGTGTCCCTCCCCATCTTAACTGTTGCTCCCCAGGGACTCTGCAGAGTATTTTAAGTTGGGAGATGATTGGGGGAGGGTCAATAGCCAGCTCAGGGGCCCAGGAGGGAAATTTGGCTGCAACAAAAGGCCTCTAATGACGCTTTTTGGTCGGGGGTGTCTGTTGGGGGCCCCCCAGGCTAATTGTGCCCTAGGGCCCAATTGTTACTTGAACCAGCCCTGGTTGCTGGAAAGTGAGAGAGGAGTTTGGACAGCTCACAGTGTGCTTTTCAGTCTAAGGAAGTAGCATCTGACATCCAGACAGTAAGGGTACCCATTCATTACTCAATATTGTGGACAGATCGACCCTCCAATTCAATAATTTTATCAAAATGGAACATAATTGGTACCACAGCATGCCTGCCCGATGTTGGAAAGATCTTGGTAGCAAAGGCTCAATCAGATGTGCAATGGAAGCAGTGTTCAATATTGTAATGACTGAAGATCCCCATGGACCTCAAGCGAGGGTCTCCTCAAGTGTAGAGTGTCCCCGTACTCATGAAGGCCCACCTATCTGCTGGCGCAACTCCTGCTGAAACCTTTTGGAGATCGCTGTGCAGTGTGTGGCCAGGCAATAGATCCCTTTCTGATCAGACTCTAATGGATTTGCAGAGCATTAGACAGTTCTGCAAATTCAGCAAAGTGTGGATTAAGCAATAACTAATGGAAAAGTGGTTTATGTAAAAAAAAGGTTTATGTGAAATGCACACAATTTTGCAACTGACACATTATAATATATTGCACACAATAAATGAAAAAAAACAACAATTGCATAAATAAAAACATGGGCTGGAACAAGGGCTTTAACAAGCTTTTATATCCTCCACGAGTGAAATGGCAAAGACTGGTAATGCTTGTATTGGGACAACTGTTACTTTTTCATCCTTGATACAATTTCACTTTTCCATTGCAAAGGTAACATGCAGAGAAAAAAGTAATAATAATTCAAAAATAGAAGTAGAAGCAGTATGGAGTCATGTTGCTAGATTGCAGATTCCCTCAAAGGAGTTATCTCTCTAGTGTATAGATCTACACACAGGAAAGAATGTGTTAAAGTACACCTTGTACCAGAAAAAAACAGTTATAAAATAAATCCCTTAAATGAAGAAACAGATTTTATATGGACACATGTGTAGGTCATTTGCTGGTTTGAATAGCTAATCAGCTACTTACTTTTCACACTAGGACTAAGGACAAATGATATTGTACAAAACAATACAGTAAATCAAAACTGATATTTCCTGACACCTTAAGTGACCTTGTAATGAGAAGGAAATGTATGCTGCCATGTTTATTTCCTTTTAATCAATGCCACTTAAAGTGAACCTGAGATGACAGATATCTCAGGTTTTATACTTACCTGGGGCTTCCTTGATCCCCCTTGAGGCCGCTCAGTCCCTTTCCATCTCCCCGGGTGGCTCCTGTCCCCCACAGTGCTGCCTGGTATCCTGGTTGAGTCACGCTTCATTGCACATGCATGGCCTGGATGCGCACACTCCCCGGTCATGCTCCCATCGCTGGGAGTGTTTTGCACTTGAGCAGTAGTACTGCTCAAGCGCAGAATGCTCCAAGCCGCTGGAGTGCGATGGTAGAGTGCACGTGGCAGGCCGCGCCTGCACAACAAAGCGTGACTAGGCCATGCTTTTAGGCAGTATTGCAGGGGACGGGAGTCACCCAGGGAGGCAGGGAGGGACTGAGCAGCCTCAAGGGGGCTTAAGGAAGCCCCAGGTAAGTATGGTACCTGAGAAGTCTTTCACTGAGGTATTTTAAGTTATTAAGTATTATAAGTAAGCCACTGATGCAGAATGAGTATGCAGTTCAAATTGTCTGGCTACTTAAGTCTGATGACAAAAATCAAATGATGTTTCAGGGGTGATTCAAACACAATGGAAGCCAAAAGACCAGCAGGACTTTCAGCCAATGTTTAAAAGAAAATAAATATGGCAGCCTCCATATCACTTTCACTATAGAGTCACTTTAATGCTTCTTTTCCACTAGGAAGCACAATCGCAAGCAAAATGGCATAACTTAAATTTTCCACTCCCTGCAATTGCACTGTGACCCATCAGGAATGGAGCATGATTGCACCAATAATCTCGCAGCTCGACTTTTGTGATTCTGGAAAAACTGAAACGTGCTAATGGAAAATGAGAACTGCTATTTACTGTACATGTTAATTGTAGTGCTGTTGTGATCGGAAAAATGGCCATGATCCACTTTTTGGATCGGACCACGGCAAGCGGAAAAGCAGCCTAACTCCTGTTGACACAAAGTACTTCAGGAGGAAAACGCTACAAATCCTTCCAGTTTTTTTTGCATAGTGCCATACAAAATGACGGACATGTGATAAAGCAAACCTGGTAGGTTTGCAAACCCCAAATATGGATACTTACCTTGGGAGATGGGAGCCTCTGGATCCAGGAGAGGATTCCCCTGTCCTCCTCCACCAGCTCGGTCCAGCACCAGGTCCCTCAAAGCGTAGCCGCACTGCTTCTGCACAGTAGCATGGAACTTTTTGGGCTTCAGCAGAAAAACTGAGCACAAACTGGGCAGGCGACTCACGCTTGCTAAGTAGCATGCACCAGAATGGTCTTGGCTTTTTCTTCTGGAGCCCAAGCAGGTCCGAGTCCTTACGAGTGTGTATGTGCAAGCTGTTGACAATCGATTTTTCAGGTATCCCAGCACTGGAATGGCACCAGTGGAGGAGGATGGTGGAAGCCTCTCCAGGATGAAGAGACTCCTCCTCCTGAGGTAAGTACCCCATAGGGGCTCTTTTTCCCCAACAGGAGCCCTTGAACTAGAAATTTTCTTTCAGAGATGAAGATAAAAGGTCATATGCTCTAACCTGGCTGACACAGCTGGCCTGGCTTAGTGTGCTGACAGCTCTCATGTAGCTCTGGTTCCGGGAGCGAAACTTTGGAGAATTATAATTTCCTGATGGGTCCAGGACAAGTCCCGCCGACATTTCACTTGCTGCTTGAAGGTAACTCTGGCTGCAAAACATAAAACAAATTAGTGTTGGAAAAATGTATGGAAAAATATTGTGTCAGGTTAAACACAGAAAATATCTGCAATCTCTTTGACTCATCCATCTGCTTCATGTGCAATTACAAATATGATCATTCAAGTCCTGAAAATTCAATTTTACGCATTCGGGTTGGAAACAGTTGTAGCAGCAATTTCCGTCTATAGTGTTTAAGAAAGCAAGAACTGGAAGATAAATTGCGTTCTTTGTTTAGTATACAAAGCATTGTGAGCTCAGGTGTGGAACTGCAGACACTTCATAACCTGGCCCGACAGCTATATTTTAATGCAAGTGCTAGAATAATTTTATTGAAAAACACTAGAAGGCCATTTTCTTTTCAGCTTACTTTACATTTATTAAGTCATGTAAGTTCCAGAGGTCACAAATGACGGCTTACAAGTGGTAAGTGAAACAGAGCTAGAGATGAATCATTCTGCCAGACAGAGTAGTATTTGTTGCTGATACATTTAAACAAATTTGCTGATTTTTATTTCTTTATAAAGATTTACTTTACATTGGCCTCTCAATAAAATGGTGGTTTCTCACTCTCCAGCACACCCTAAAGTCATTGGGAATCGTTTTTGTTTTAAAAGCCGGATACTTACCTAAGGAGAGGGAAGGCTCTGGGTCCTATAGAGCCTTCCCTCTACTGTCCCGGTACCCTTGTGGCAGCGGCAGCTCCTCCGTTTGAATCCCTCGCGGTGGGGGACTTCGGAAGCCTTCAGGAGCTGAGTCCTCCCAAAGACAGATGACTCCATACTGCGCACTTGCGAGTGCGCGAGAGAAGGTGCTCGTGCGTGCGCAGTATGGAGCAGCCTGTCTTCTGGAGCACTTGGGCTTCCAAACACCTTTGAAGCCCCCCTTTGGCAGCGGAAACAGCAGTATTCGACCAAATTGATTTAATACTGCTACAGCGGAGCTAGAGCTGCAACGGGGACCAGGAGAGGAGTGGGAAGGCTCTATAGGACCCAGAGCCTTCCCTTTCCTTAGGTAAGTGTCTGGCTTTTTTTTTTTTTACTTTAATTAATGCTAAACATGGTCTCAAACCTCAACTGTTCCCCAAGATGAGTTTGAAATCTTATATTCCTTCTACATTATAGGGCCCGATTTTGTTTAAGGGGAAACTGGGAAACCTATCGGTATGTTATTAGGAGCAAACAAAATACTTGAAGATACCAATGCAAACATGGAGAGAGCTTCGAAGCTCCATGCAGATGTGTTTTTTTCCCCTGGGATTTAAACCTGGGGCTCAAGGCCAGGCATCTGACCTTTTAACTGCCATTCTTGCTGTGATTGCAGACTGGTTCATGATCAATGTTTTTTGTCCATCTAATAAAAAAAATGGAAGCGTCCAACCATAAAAACATCCTTTAATTGAGAAAAATATTTAAAAGCTCATTACCAGGCATCAAGCACTGATATAGAGAAAGGGAGTTGCAAGGCAGTGAAAGGGTCAACAGCCGTTTCACACTGCTAGCATGCAGCCCTTCTTCAGGACACTTCATTTTTCAAATAAATGAATGATGTTTCTATGGATGTGAGCTGCCACTTTTTCTTATTGGATGGACTCTGCTGCAAAGCTTTGGTAAGCTGCAGTCAATGTATGGAGAATAGGACATTGTCCCTGTACATCAGGCTTTCTTACTGAATGAAAAAAAATGTGAGGGAAACTGATGCCATGAAACAACTATGTACCCCAGTATATGGATGATACCCACTTTAGTGGAGGTCAGCACATTACACTTTTCTCAGCCAGATGAAGGTCATATCAAGAAATTTTATTACCAAGATCAATGCCATCCTATATAATAAAACCCCTCTGTCCCTGTGTCATCCTCCTGTCCCTGTGTCTTAGCTACTGCGTATGTGTAGCCGTTGGGACAGGAGGAGGACGGGGCCAGGGGGGCAGGCACCGTTGGTGTGCGCGACGGGGAGCACAGGCGTGCGTGCGCGGGCATGGAATGCCGCCGTACGCCCAGGGGTCACGTCACAGCCCTAGCGCCCATTGTGTAATGGCTAGCTAGTTACATAGCTAAATAGCTAGTTAAAATTAAAGTGGTCTAACACCCAGCATTTCAACTTTGCTTTAAAAGATTGCTTACAGCTTATAAACTATTATGCCAGATTTTTTTTTAGCAGAAATTCACTGAATGGATTAAACATGACATTTTAGTGCTGCATTTAGCTAGAAATCCTCCTCCGTGCTTGCTTGTTTAGTTACAAATGTATCTATCTACAATGTAACAAACAAACACTGCTCTGAGAGAACAGAGGGCTTCCCTGGCAGGCTTTTCAGAGGTCTAGTTGTATTTCAAATAAAGATACATTTGTAACTAAAAGATAAGAACGGATGCGGATTCCTACCGTAGTTAAATCCAACACTAAAATGTCATGTTTAACCCATTCAGTGAATTTCTGCTTAAAAAAAAAATCTGGCATAATAGTTTGTAAGCTGTAAGCAATCTTTTAAAGCAAAGTTGTAATGCTGGGTGTTAAACCGCTTTAACAAGTAACATTGTATCATACTACATCATTACTTTGATTATAATATGGTAAGTGTTGTTGAGCAATAAATACATCCATTTCATTTTTTTTTTAATTCAAAATGATCTGCTGGTTGTAACTGCCACTTAAATAAAGCAAATTTATTCTTGGCTGGGTTGTAATGCTTTGGTTTTAGTTTAATTACAACAGACCAATGTTTTTTTCCTTTGATGCTGTCTATTAATTGATGTTTTTCAAAAAAAATGTTCTTGAGTCTCACTAACAGTACGTGAAAAAAGATTCATTTTTTAATACACTTTCTACATTTGACTAAAATGCAACAGCACCAATCATGTGTGTTTTTATTACATTGTGATTAATTTTTATCATCTGATGTTAGTGGTGTCTTTTGTGGACACACAGTGCAGCGTGCATGCTTCCTCAGAGGTACAGTACCCATGTGCTATAATAAAACTCATCTGGAACTGTTAATCCTAGACTCCATTAGGCACAACAAAAATAAATAAAAAATGAACAAATTATTATATTAAATCTATATATAATATGTAAGAACTAAAGGAGGAAAAAACCTACTTGAAGAAAAAAATATAAAAAAGGGTTTAAGAAAATAATGTGTAGTGATTAATGTTTAACTACAGCCCAACAAGCTCCATTAAATAGTTATGTAGACACTTATTTTCCAGGCTATAGCTTAAAGGACTACTGTAGGGGGGTGGGGGGAAAAAGAGCTGAACTTACCCGGAGCTTCTAATGATCCCTTGCAGACGTTCTGTGCCCGCGCAGCCACTCACCGATGCTCCGGCCCCGCCTCTGGTTCACTTGCGGAATTTACGACTTTAAAGTCGGAAAACCACGGCACCTGCGCGGCCCACCCTCGCTCCTGCTGATGCCACCAGGAGTGTATCGCACAGGCCCAGTATGGTCTGTGACTGTGCAGTATGCTCCTGGTGGCATCAGCGGGGGCGAGGACGGGTCGTGCAGGTGCAGTGGTTTTCTGACTTTAAAGTCGGAAATTCCAGAAGCGAACCAGAGGCAAGGACTGGAGCATGGTACAGGACATCTGCGGGGGACCATTGGAAGCCCAAGGTAAGTTCAACTCTTTTTCCCTCTACCCAGGGCCGGGCCGAGGCAGAGGCTGGGCAGGCTACAGCCTATGAGTGCAGCCACTTGAGGGCGCATTCCTTTGAACTCTCCTCACCACTCGCCTGCCACATATTGCTTTATGTCCACTCGCCTGCTGCTTGTGTCTCCACAGGCACTGAGCTAATCTCCGCCGATCTCTGTCGCCTATGTAGCGAGCCCCACTGCTCCATAATAGCCGCGCTGTCATCACAGAGATGACAGGCGCAGCTGTGGCATCATGTAACTAGGCAACAGCAGGAAGCCGGCTTCTGCTCTATTGGAAGAGGTGCCGGCTTCCTGCAAAGTTGCCTGAAGACTTTCTGCAAGTTTGAGCTGTGCCTGGACTGGACAGGGGAGGGACAGTGCCTGAGGACCCAGCTACTTCCACGTGCATGCCTGAATGAAGCAGGTATGGAGGGGGGATTGGAGTAGAGGGAGAGAGAAGAGAAAGAGAGAGAGCAAGCAAGAGGGAGGGGGAGAGAGAATTAATGAATGAGAGTATTGTATGTGTGTTTACTGTATGTACTCTGTGTGACCTGTGTGTGTACTCTATGTGTATGTCTACTGTGTGTGTATATTGTATGTGTGTGTATGTGTGTACTCTGTGTGTGTGTGTGTGTGTGTGTGTGTGTGTGTGTACTGTATGTGTGTGTGTGTACTGTATGTGTGTGTGTTTGTGTATATGTGTGTGTGTTTGTGTATGTGTGTGTGTGTGTGTGTGTGTGTGTGTGTGTGTGTGTGTGTGTGTGTGTGTGTACCGTGTATGTACTGTTTGTATGTATACTGTATGTATGTGTGTGTGTGTGTGTGTGTGTGTGTGTGTGTGTGTGTGTATGTACTGTATGTGTGTGTGTACTGTGTGTGTATGTATACTGTATGTGTGTGTGTGCCGTGTATGTACTGTTTGTATGTATACTGTATGTATGTGTGTGTATGTACTGTATGTGTGTGTGTACTGTGTGTGTATGTATACTGTATGTGTGTGTACTATATGTGTGTGTGTGTGTGTGTGTGTGTGTGTATATACCGTGTATGTACTGTTTGTATGTATACTGTATGTGTGTGTGTATGTGTGTGTGTGTGTGTATACCGTGTATGTACTGTTTGTATGTATACTGTATGTGTGTGTGTGTGTGTGTGTGTGTGTATGTACTGTATGTGTGTGTGTACTGTGTGTGTATGTATACTGTATGTGTGTGTGTGTACTGTATGTTTGGGTGTGTACCGTGTATGTACTGTTTGTATGTATACTGTATGTATGTGTGTGTGTGTGTGTGTGTGTGTGTGTGTGTGTGTGTGTGTGTGTGTGTGTGTGTGTGTGTGTGTGTGTATGTACTGTATGTGTGTGTGTACAGTGTGTGTATGTATACTGTATGTGTATGTGTGTGTGTGTGTGTACTATATTGTGTGTGTGTACCGTGTATGTACTGTTTGTATGCATACTATATGTGTGTGTATGTACTGTATGTGTGTGTATACTGTGTGTGTATGTATACTGTATGTGTGTGTGTGTGTGTGTGTGTGTGTGTGTGTGTGTGTGTGTGTGTGTGTGTGTGTGTACTCTATGTGTGTGTATATATATGTGTGTGTGTGCACACCGTGTATGTACTGTTTGCATGTATACTGTGTGTGTGTGTATGTACTGTATGTGTGTGTGTGTGTGTGTGTGTGTACTGTGTGTGTATATACTATATGTGTGTGTACTGAACGCGGTGCGCGGGGGGGGGCACTTTGGAGTCTCAGCCTCTGGTGCTGGGGAACCTTGGCCCGGCCCTACCCCCACCCCCCCTACAGTAGTCTTTTAATACCATGTGCATGAGGTTTAGTCAAAAACCTGTTTATGCAACTTATCTTGTCTCATCCTTTTCACCTTCAATACATAAAACATTTGCAAAAAATGTACAGAATAAAGGCTAGGAAAATAATATTTAAGTTAATTAGGAACAACTTATTTTTTGTGAATACTTTTTTATTAGCATTTTCAATATAAACAGGTATCAATAATGTAGTAATCACATTCTTAAAAGTGAAGTCTAAAATACATTAGTACAGCAGTACACTGAGCAAACAAAGAATAAAATTACAAACTGAGTAATAGTTGGAGTTATTTCTCCTAGGGGTTGGAGGAAGGTAACACGTTCTTTCTACTGAATTCCTCCTCAAAAAACGTCTAAAACCTGGTACACACATCCAATTTTGATTGGCCAATTTTGCCACTTACATGTAGTATAAGAGCTTAAAGGGGTTCTTCTGTGAATGAGGAAAAAAAATAAAAAGTGGTTTATGCATAAACTATTAAACATCCTTCTAAAATAGTGTAAAAAGTTTTTTTTAAAAAAAAGAATTATTTCATCAATACAAAATGTAATGTAAACATTGACGTATGAAGGACTGGGGGGCTAATCCATTTGTTAGGGGTGTTTTTTTTTTTTACTTTCTTTTCATAACCATAACTCCTGCCTAAGTAGTTTTCAGTGGTAGAACCCACTTCTAGCAGGAATCACCGTTACAGCCCTAAGGGCTGAGCTCAGCTGAGCTGCTGAATATATGTTTACTTTGTTGCTAGGCAACCAGAGAGTGCAAAGACTCGTTTGTGAAAAAAGAGTCATAAGCTGCGGGGAGAATGAATCCATCCCATCTACACCATATGATTCTTTGTCAGATTCGATTCAATTTGATTTGATTCAATCTGACATGTCCAATTCATGATTCGAATCAATTCGAATCAAATTAAATCGAATCATGAATCAGACATGTCAGATTGAATCAAATCAAATCAATGAATCGAATCAAATTGAATCGAATCTGACAAAGAATCATGGTGTAGATGGGACTGATTCTCCCAGCAGCTTATGACTCTTCACAAATGAGTCTCTGCACCCGGGGTCTGGTTGCCTAGCAACAATGTAAACACATTTAGCAGCTCAGCAGAGCTCAGCCCTTAGGGCTATAATGGCTATTCCTGCTAGAAGTGGGTTATATCACTGAAAACTACTTAGGCAGGAGTTATGTTTGTGAAAAGAAAGTAAAAAAAAAACAAAACACCCCTAACAAATGGATTAGCCTCCCAGCCATCATCCGTCCCTATTTACATTACATGTTGTGTTGATGAAACCATTCATTTTTTTAAAAAAACGTTTTACACTATTTTAGAAGGATGTTTAATAGTTTATGCATAAACCACTTTTTTTTCCTCATTCGTGGAAGAAGCCCTTTGAAGGGACTCTGAAGTCTCTAAAAAACTTTTTTTTATTTCATAAATATGTTTAATACTCTATCCCTAACTAAACCGCCACATCCCCGCCGCAGTACGCTATCTAAATCCCCCCTAACTCCCTGGGGGGCCATCTGGACAGCACTTCCGTGTAAGGCAGGGCTATGAGCTGCAGCCCTGCCTCACAAGTGTCTGTCAGCGGTGGATCTCCGCCTCTCCCCCGCCCCTCTCAGTCTTCCTTCGCTGACAGACGCGTGTGAGGCAGGGCTGCAGCCCTGCCTCACACGGAAGCGCTTAGGGCAGCAAAATCCAAGACCAAGAAAGTCGTGGATTTCGCGGGGGAGAGGTAGGGGGTAGTTTGGGGGGATTTAGATAGCGTTCTGCGGCGGGGATGCGGCGGTTTAGTTAGGGATAAAGTATTAAACATTTATTAAATAAAAAAAACGTTTTTTTTAGAGACTTCTGAGTCTCTTTAAATACACAATCTGTTAATAGTATTCAAAATCTTTTGGCACTCATGCTACATGAGGTGGTAAAATTGGTTAGTAATTGGACAATCAAAATTGCATGTGTGTATGTTCCCTTAGAGAATTATGCAATCAGTTTGATCAGTCAGTTGATTTGTAAATCTCTGCTTGGCTGATCACAATCATGTGGTCTTTTCTCACTTCTATTTCCTGTCTAGGCTAAAAGAGGCAGAAGTCAGACATGATCACATGATTGCGATCAGATAAATGTACAAATCAATCACTTGATCGATTCAATCATATGCATCTCCATGAAATTTCCCTAGGGAAAGTTTCAAGAGAAAATACTAGCTAACCCTAAATAACCAAAATACTAACTAATCCTACTGAATTAGTTCACATTTAGTATTGACCCTAGAGTTTAAAAGTGCAGTCTCAGAAACATGTGTAAATGGTACTGACTATATAATAAATAACTTCAGAAAAAAAGTAATTATTTATATAAATGCCTATGCCTGACTGCAGTCATAAAATGAACCATAATCAGGTTCTTATTCAGAAATAATTGATTGAGGAAGGGGAAGTACAAGAGCAATGCAGCTGCAAGATAAAGAATGAGAAATTGCTCCCCTCAAAGAACTTAAAAAGCCATTTTCATCAGATTCCAGAGCACAGCAAAAGATTTGTCAAAACTGCAAGTGCAGAAAAACTGCACTGGATAGTGGATACAGTATTACAAAGAACTAGACAGCATTGAGAACTTTAGGTTAATATATCTACAAATGCTGTTTTAATGCTTAATATTTGGTGAGGGAGTTGACTGACAGGGCATTGATAATTTGTCTATTAGCGTTTTATTGTTATGAAGGCTTAAGAAGCGATGTCAGATGTAAAGCAATGGGATAGAATCTCAGAGATTAAGTTCACTGTGAACTATTTAATGGAGGATAAAGTTATATTTCAGTATTGTAGGTTTTGATTTTATGTAATAGAATGTTTAAATAAAGTAAATATTCAGAAATATACGTTTTAATATAACCCATATTTAATACTTGTAGTTCACTTTGGCTTGTAAGTTTATAGCTGTAAAACCAAGGCCTAGATGGGGTGAAGACAACCAAAACCGCACACGTCACTCCAGGCTGCTAACACTTGCTATACTACAGTATAGCAAGCCCTGCAAAGCATCTTTTAATGTGGGGGAGTGTCCATGGGTTGGACAAGGGCTCTGGGGGAGAGGGGGAGGCTTTGCAGCCCTCTCTTGGGAAGGGGGACCCCACATAATTAAAAAAATGTATTTACCAGGGATCCTTATACAGCAGTATTGCCGCTGTACAGTGGTCCCTAGCAAAAGCATTGCAACTTGTCCTGGGATTTCCTGTTGGTCAGTGCACAGTAACCGCGTACTAACCAACAGGAAACCCAGTGGGAAATCCCCAGCTTTTTCTGGGGAGATATGTACATTTTCAATACTTATGGGTAGATGCATTATCGGTCATTTAAAGAGAACCAGAGACGAAGCATCCTCGTGTATTTTATTACATTTATCAGTGGGAACATGACAGTAAACATCTACCCTGCTTTTAGTTTCATTATTATCTTCTTAATTAGTCTATTATCAGCTGTGATAAGAATCCCCGACTGGCTCAGTCTAGGTTTGACCTGGAATCATTAGAGCTGAGTCACTCTTCTGTGGAATCTTTTCAAGCCCAAGCCTGCCACCTCCTGGCTTACATTTCCTGCTTTGAATACTGAGAGTTGTGATGACATGGGAGGGGCTGCTGCTGCTGAGAGAAAATCTCTGAAACAGACACTTGTGGCAATATGATCTGTGTGCTCTGTGTGCACTCTGTCTGCATAGATACTGATGATGACTGCAGTTTCATTCCTATGAGAGAGACTTCCTACAGGCAGCTGCACATCATACCAAAATAAAAGCACACAGATGAAAGGCTGCAGCCTTTCTCATATAGCCTAGATAGCAGCCTAGTCTCATATAGCCTAGACAGCACATCCAGAACAACTCATAACCCGGAAGCAGAAGGGATTTGAGCCGGCGGCCATATTTGATTTTTCCTGGCGCAATAATGGATAAAAAACACTAAAAAAGGCACACCAGAGCGGCGAAATTATCAGGTAGAGCATTTATTCTTTACAAGCTATCGACTGATATGTTTATTTTGTGTGAAACGTTCATCTCTGGTTCCCTTTAACTACATTTAAAAGCATTTGTCCTATTATAACTTTAACCACTTCCCAACCACAGGTTTTTCCCCTTAAAAACCAGAGCAATTTCCATATCCGGCTCCTTCCATTAATTCGCTTATAACGTCATTGCTATTAATCACATAGAAATGATCTATATATTGTTTTTTTTTCGCCACCAATAAGGCTTTCTTTTGGTGGTACTTTTTGCTAAGAAATATTTTATTTTACATACATTTTAAAGGGAATAAAAAAAATCATTATTTCTCAGTTTTCAGCAATTATAGTTTTAAAATTAAACATGCTGCTGTAATTAAAACCCATATGTTTTTTTTTCCCATTTGTCCCGGTTATTGCAACATTTAAAATATTTCCCTTGTACAATGTATAGCGCCAATACTTTATCTGGAAATAAAGGTGCATTTTTTCAGTTTAGTAATTTTTGATTCTATATATCTAATTAAAAACCTTTGTTTGCAAAATTAACAGTAATATTCCTTCCAGACATTAACATATTAAAAAGGCTATAAGTTAACCATTTTATTATTATTATTATTATTTTTAAATTGTCTTTTTTATTTTTTTTTTCTAAGTGTTTTATTTGGCAAACTATAGGGTAGGAGTGTAATGAGTTAAAATGTAATAAAAAGTATGTATAACTATATATAAAGTGTATTTGGGTGTATGTGGCACGGTGGCGTTGTGGTTAGCTCTCTCGCCTTGCAACGCTGGGTCCCTGGTTCGAGTCCCAGCCAGGGCACTATCTGCAAAGAGTTTGTATGTTCTCTCCGTGTGTGCGTGGGTTTCCTCCGGGCACTTCGGTTTCCTCCCACATTCCAAAAACATACGGATAAGTTAATTGGCTCCCCCTAAAAATTGGCCCTAGACTACAGTACTTACACTACATAATATAGACATATGGCAATGGTAGGGATTAGATTGTGAGCTCCTTTGAGGGACAGTTAGTGACAAGATATATATATATATACACTGTACAGCGCTGCGTAATATGTCGGCGCTATATAAATACTAAATAATAATAATAATATGTGTGTGAATGATTGAGTGAGTGCATTTTACTTTTTGACCACAAGATGGCACTACATTTAATTTCAGAGTACGGTAAACAGTCCTCGGAGGTAGTTAGTGTATCTGTTTACATGAATGAAATGCCGGCGTCAGCGTGATGCCGGCTTTTCTTTCATCGCGGGGACAGCGATCGGGATGGGAACAAGCTGTTCCCAGTCCCTGATCACCTTATCGGCATAACTGCGGCAGTGCGGCGATTGTGAGTAGGGATGGTCGGAATGCCAATTTCCGATTCCGCGGTAAATCCGCATTCCG
The DNA here is from genome assembly GCF_040937935.1 of Hyperolius riggenbachi. Lineage (NCBI taxonomy): Eukaryota > Metazoa > Chordata > Amphibia > Anura > Hyperoliidae > Hyperolius > Hyperolius riggenbachi. The sequence continues at coordinate 213,132,119 of NC_090649.1, read as the reverse complement.
TCATGTACCGATTACCGATTCTGCCTTCCGCTACCAATTTCCGCATTCCAATGCGGAATTTCCGCCGGAAATCGCGGAAATTCCGCCTGACTTTAACATCGATTTTCTCAAAAACTATAAGGTCTTTTTGAAAACTTTTTTTTGCATCTTGTTCAGAAGATTCTGTTTAATAAACCCTACAAATTTGGTGTTTCTAGGACTTACGGTGGCTTTTCTATTAACTGCTAAAGTCGGCGGATTTTTACTGTAATATAAAATGCAGAAAATAGGCAGATGCAGATTTTCTGCATTTTACATTACAGTAAAAATCCACCGACTTTAATGGTTAATAACAAAGCCCCCTTAAGTCCTAGAAACACCAAATTTTCAGGGTTTATTAAACCGAATCTTGTGAACAAGATGCAAAAAAAAGTTTTCAAAAAGACCTTATAGTTTTTGAGAAAATCGATGTTAAAGTCGGGTGGAATTTCCGCGATTTCCGGCGGAAATTTCCGCGATTTCCGGCGGAAATCCGCCTATGGCACTTACATTACCGATTTCCGCATTCCGATGCGGAAATGCAATTTCCGATCGGAATTTCGGAAATTGCATTTCCGCGGAATCCGAATGAGCATCCCTATGCAAGGTAAACAATGCGGGTATGTGTATTTACGCCCCTGGTTGTGAAGCATTGTGCAGGGGGCATATATACACGATGCGGCAGTTGTGCAGGAGTTAAAGTAGATTTTCCCAAAAACCACTTTCATTTTTTTTTCTAGTTTCCACTATTCTCCTTAAAGAACAAGCGACACCCATGCTAACCTAGAAATACAAAACACATATATAAGTAGATAAATACTACTTCTACTTACATAACAGATGTATAGTGTTATCCACGTAATGATTCCTGTGAATTTTATAAAGGAAAAGCAGTAAATCCTATTCTAGGCAGTGGCCATCTTGTCAAGCTAATGCTGACATCATATCCTCCCTGACTCTTGTTTTGATTTTTAAGGTGACAATACCGCTTCAACATACACAGCAAATGTGGTGATTATAGCATGTATGAGAGCTTTGTTATTACCCAAATTAATTTCAATGCGATTCACAAAAGTTTTGGTGAAAATCTGTAATACTGGAAGATTGACAGAGGCATTTTAGGTTGAACGGCCCATGGGTGATGTCACGCAGTACAAACATTGGGACCAGTGGGGGGGATAAGCGTCGTTGGGGTTTAGTAGATAAGTCCGGTGGATCACTCAGGGGTTTGGCGTCAGGGGTCATTGGGTGCTGTACACACGCCTGATTGACAGCTGAGGCTGTCGTCATTAACCACCTCAGCCGACCAAAGTCAGACGTGTGTATGAGGCTTAAGAAATCTGGGTAAACTGGTGGTTTCCCCTGTAAGTACTCTGATCTGGATTAATGAGTATCTTAGTAGACATTGATCATTATTATAATCATTAACATCATAATCATGATTATCATCTGATCTTTCTATTGGTAAAATCCTTTGTCAGATAATGGTATAGTGTATGAAACAGATGCTGACTTACATCATATGTTAAAACATCAACACTTCTTAAATTTGCCTAGACTGTGCTGAAAGTGGCTCTTGTAAAGAAAAAAAACATAACAGTCCTTTCCTTTCCACCAGACAGAATACTATACTTTCTATAACATTGAACCACACAGAGGTAGTCTTAAGGTTCTAAATAAAATAAAAAGTAAATATATGCAAATGATAACTCTGAATGATGAATGTGTCATTAAGAAATTGGCTGCTTGTCTGCATGCAGGTGCTGGTTTCTCACCAGGTGGTACTGTGGGATGCAACCAAGCTCAGGTAGTCAGCAAATGGAAAGGCAGAGCAGCATCTCTCACCCACTGGTAGGTGCTGGCAGCATGTGGAGAGCAGATGTGTGCAGCCATTACTGTATGTTTAATGTGTGTGCAAAAAGAAAAAGTAGTTACTCAGGCGTATCAATAGTAATCACTTATGGCTATAGAAAATTTGCTTTATTTCTGTAATTTGAATGACTGACACATTCTCAGCACCTCACATGTGTTAAAACCCATTCAAATAAAGTGGGCACTTAACCTGCTGCTTTATAATATGAATAAATAACAGTCAGTTGACATAAAGGACGTATAGCATAACAAAACAATCCAACAGTAGAGACGAAAGGACTACAAAGCACAAGATACACTGGCCAACTGAAACAGACGGCCTGAGCATACTTGTACACTATGTTGCTGATTTCTGTGATTTGTGAAGCGTTTTTGAGATTTTTTTTTTTAAGTTTGCTCAGGCTCTAAAACCATCTGCCTAATATTTTGCAGGTCTGTCTCGTGCTACTGTAACTGCTTGGATCCCACGAGACTCTGAATATGTCCTGAGGTATCTGGTCCAAGGATGTTCACAGCAGATCCTTTAAAGTGAACCCTGGGTTCAAAAGGAAATACTTACCTAAGGAGAGGGAAGCCTCTGGATTCTATAGAAGCTTCCTGGGTCCTCCTTGCTCCTGCCGCTACTCGACGAGACCCTCCTTAACATTGGGGCAGCACTCCTCTTCTGGCACAAGCAAAGCCAGGCCATGGTCAGGTCTCACCTGGTTCTGTAGGGCTGCTATGATGAGAAGGCAGCCAGTAATCACATTTGTACCACATGTGGCCGGGGACCAGGCTCTATGTCCCGTAGTCGTTGTCCTGTTAGGGTGATGGATCTCCCAAGGAGATATTGTGTACCTATGTGGTAGCTGAAATGGCAGGTAGTGTGTACCATGGCCATGTGTTGCATTGGCAGCAGGTGCATGCAAACTAAGGTGAAAATAAAATAAGAGTTGGTAACTAATGTTACCAACGCTTCATGCACCCAGGTTCACCTGATGAAGTGTGGGTAAACCAAGCCACGAAATGTGTTGTTTATTGACATTCATGAACTTAGTAACATTAGTTACCAACTTCAATGCAAGACAACAGCCCTTGATAAACACTACCTGCAATTTCAGCTACCACATAGCTACATGATATTTTTTGGGGAGATTCACCACCCGAACAGGACAACCCTAACAGGACTGAGGAACATAAATGTTCATAACATTCAATCTGATTTATGAACATTTTTAGTAAACAATTTTTAGCAAAGGATTTTTAAGATCACAAGTGTATTTATATACATATATTTATTATTTAATATGCAACCAATTAAAATTTTACACATTTTCTTTTTATGATGTTTTTATTACTTTTTTTTTTTTTTTACTATAAATATGGTTATTTACAGCAGGACACCACTAAATGCCCTGAGGTGTCCTAAGGCTATTTTTGCCCCTATTAATTATGCTAATTTATGTTTTGCTTTAGCAAAACTGTGTTTAGCTGTGTTTTAGCATGTGTGGGTAAGCGCTTTTATATATTTTTATTTATGCTTTGTGATAAACAGCGGAAAAGCCGCCGCATGTTCTGGCAGCAAGGCGGCTGTTTCCGCGTCTGATGCGGCGGTTTGTTGTCCGCGTCAGCAGGCGTCTGGTTTGTCTGGAGCTGGTGGTGCCTATGGGCAGAGTGGCGTGGGGGCCACCGCATGTTCTGACGGCAAAGCGGCGGATTCCACATTCAGTGCGGCGGGTTCCCCGCAACAACATGCGTCTGGGTTAGCTGGACCTCGTAGTGCACACAGATGGAGAGCTACGCGCGCGCGCGCCGCTAGGCAGGCTCTTTATACCAATAGGAGGAAGATCAGCTGATCGGGACGGTCAGCTGATTCCTGCTCGGCTATTGATTGGTTGATGGGAGCTGGGCGGCGCTGTTCAGTGCTTTACTATATATATCTCTTGCTGTTCAGTTGCTGGTTGTCTGGCGTTGCAAATGCTTATGTGCTAGCACTCAGACCTAGTCAGATCTTTCAGTGTGGTGGAACCAGGAGGACCTGGGAATCCACACTTAGCCAGTTACTGTATATCATCTGTGTTATTCTCTAGCATAGTTCCAGGGTGTTGAGATCACGGCCCTCACACCCCAGACTAGGAATACTGTATATCATCTGTGTTATTCTCTAGCATAGTTCCAGGGTGTTGAGATCACGGCCCTCACACCCCAGACTAGGAATACTGTATATCATCTGTGTTATTCTCTAGCATAGTTCCAGGGTGTTGAGATCACGGCCCTCACACCCCAGACTAGGAATACTGTATACCATCTGTGTTATTCTCTAGCATAGTTCCAGGGTGTTGAGATCACGGCCCTCACACCTCAGACTAGGCCTTGTTCTGATATCTGTTATGACCTGTAGCTTTCCTAACTATTCTTCTGATCTCTGATTTGGTACTTTGCATATCTGATACTCCGTTGCCGACCCGGCCTGTCTGACCTTCTGGCTGTCACCCTCCGCAGGGTGTCCAGCCTTTCCGCAGGGGTCCTCTGCTCTTCAGAGGGGACACTGCTCCTTATCATTCAGGGACTCCCTCTCCAGGTGTCCTTGACTGCAGTAGAGTCTTCTCTACTTATTGGACCACCTGCTACCCCGGTGGTCCAAAGGTTACTGTCGCACCAATACACTTACACTCCCAGGTGTCTAGAGGTTAGACATATGTGATTATTGGCGATTCTGCAGATCCCCAATAATCAGGTATATCTCTATTCTTGGGGATACTGCAGATTGCCAAGGATCAGATTCTCTCTCTGGTTGCTGACACCTATCGTTACATGCTTATTCTTAGACGCTATGTTATTAACCTGAAGAAAAGGGGTAAATCCCCAGAAATGCATTGTTTATATTGGTGTCAAATACATTTACTCTTAAACCTCCACATTGAGGTAATATTGTTACTTACTAACACCAATACTGCAGACATATCTTTGCTCAAATACAGAAAGCTAACATTTTCAAGCATCAAATTGAACAGAGCTCAGACCACACCCAAAACTGTAGTGCTCAATTAGTTGCACCAATTATTAATGTGAAGTGGGAACTGACTTGGACTGGTACTAGGAGAATGACCCACAATAGATGGACACAAGCCCAATAATACAACCAGAAGGAGATGAAAGCAAGAACTGCCAAATGACTGCTGGAACATGTAGAGATCATCCATGACTATAGTCATAAAGGGTTTATCAACAGCCAGCTTGAAATTAGTTATCCCCATTACAACAAAAAAGCAATAACTGCCATTACTTACAGTAATAGTAAATGCATTACAACACAAGAGCTGGGAAAAGTCCACTGTAAGATCACCACTACAGTCACAGTTGCTATTACAAGAATGCTACAATAGCCATGTGGTCACCACAACCATAATCACCATTAAACATGGAGTGATGTCTACAATATTACCATTTGAGTAAAGGAATGGGCTTGGTCTACACCAGCGTTTAGGCTGCAGTCTCCTGTTTTTAGTCCATGCCAATTTTAAAATGAATGGAGTTGGCTTTCAGCTATTGCTAAGTCCCACATGTCAGCAAATAAATCAAAAACTAACTTATGTAAAGCTTGATTGTTACTTGACAGAAAATAGCCAGTTTTGTATGCCTAGAGAAGAAATTCTGATTTTCTTAGCCAGCTGACTTTTTCTTTACTATACAAGTTGACATATTTATCAATCCATGGCAGGGCAGTAAGCACTCAAAACTTCTTTACCTGTCATTCAAGCCAATGACAGCCCTTGCTAAACGAGTGTCTGCTCCATAAAATATATATAAACATATACATGTTTACACTGAAGAAAAGCTCTAGGCAATCAGCTCTGTACAACATCTCTTTACTGACATAATGTTTGCCATCTAATTAAATCACACTTTTTTTTGGCCTTCTGTGTTTTCCAAAAGCATTTGCTCAGTTAATTCATTTAATGCATTGTAAGGTTGATGTATTTACTGATGATAAACAGTATTTGGTTCCAATTAGGTTTGAGTCACATGCTTTTTAATGCCTTCCCTTCCGTTTTCTATCAAGGATGATTTAATAAAAAAGCTATTCTCTTCACATTAGTAACCTCTGTACTGCTAAGCTCTGTTTAATATCAGTCTAGTTTCCCTAATTAAAGTGAACAGTTTTCAATTAACTTTTGTCAAGATTAGTAAATTCACCTAAAATATTCTTTTTCAACTTTTAAAGAAAAAACTTAGAGTTTGTATTTTGAAATACATGCTGGTGTTTCATCATACTGAATGATGCAAAACATCCTGGCTCATTATAAAATATATTAATTTCTTGATACTCACTGTCTAAGAGGAATATTTGACTTTTATTTAAGCCTGACTTTATGTAATTCCTGCTACTTCCATCTCGAAAATGCATGCCAATTACACCCTTTCCTCATACATGAGGCTACTGAAATGCTTGTGTAAGATCGCATACCATCTTGGCTACTGTGATAACCTACTCTGCTGCCAACCAAAAATACAGACAACTGAGCAATACGGGGGGGGGGGGGGGGGGGGTCCCAAGTGCTGCCTCAACTTGGGAGCACCAACCACATGCTACACAACAGGTGGCAGAGTGGGCAGTCCTCCCTAGTGCCCTCCCCACCAGAGAAACCACCCACCACTACTACCCGAATTAAATGGAAAAACACAAGGAAAGGCAATGCCTAGTTACCAAGCAGCACCTGCTATTGACTGGTTTGTAGGTTAGAGCCAGTCAACAAATTTAAAGACATTTATCTTGTGTGTTTTTGCATTTAATTTGGGTAGTAGTGATGAGTGGTTTCTCTCGTGGTTAGAGCACTGGGAAAGGGCTGCCCACTCAGTTCTCTGTAGCACAGAAGTGGCAATGCTTGGTACCCCCCTTCCCCTTCCTGCATTGATCACCTCTGTTTTAGCATCCCACAGGTAATGCAGCTCACATATTAGTGGTAGATGGGAACCTGGAAGATAGCTGTCTGAGCCGCCCCTGCTATTTTATTATTTGAAACTGAAGGACTCCTTGTAGTGTACAGAAGATAGTGTCATATGGTTCAGCTCATGCTAGATTCAGTAAAGCAGGTCTAGACACATTGGCTGTGTCTTTAAATTAGCTGGCTGGCATTACCCTGCAGACCAGTTAAATAGCAGGTGCTGCTTGTAGACTAAGCATTGCTTTGCCTTGTTTTTGGATATAGAAAAAGAAAAAAATTAAAACAAAAACAACAAAAAACAACTAAAATACCACCATGTATTTAATCCTTCTGTAAACCTGGTACCCTAATCTAAAATATACTCTACCTTCCTATCAAACAGAAGATGTTCCAGATTACCACCTCATTCTTTAACTTGAACTTTTTCAAGACCTTGGAACAAAAAACCCTCCATACTTCCCTCACTTACATTTGTACGATGTATATGGCTGTCACATGTTGTGACTTCACCAGCGCCTCTGGTGCCCAAAACTGCCTGTAGGTCATTACCTGCCCTTAATGCCCACTTAATACCTTAAAGAGCAACCGTAACCAAGAATTGAACTTCATCCCAATCAGTAGCTGATACCCCCTTTTACACTAGAAATCTATTCCTTTTCACAAACGGATCAACAGGGGGCTCTGTATGGCTGATATTGTGGTGAAATCCCTCCCACAGGAAACTGTCAGGACCATGGTCCTGACAGTTTGCTGTCTGTGAACCTCATTGCATTGTGGGAAATAGCTATTTCCAACTGCCAAAAAAGCAAGCAGCAGCTACTGCCACTGACATCACCTGCCAGCAGTAAAAATTTCACCATGTGATAAATGTCAGAATGTAAATCAGGAAGAGGAAAGCTTTTACAATGGGCAAACATTGACTAAATCATTTATACATAATTATTGAAAAATTAAGCACTTTTTGATTACATTATTTTCACTGGAGTTCCACTTAAATACACACTCTATGCACTTATTCACTGATGCTGATGCAATAGTTATGTGAGTGTTTCATCATGTGACAATTGTATAGCTTTGTAGAAGAAGAAGGTAGCATGTAGGTTGATAAGGGTAGCGTGTACATTAATGGGAAAGGTAAAATAACAAAGTACTGATAGCAGCAGTACAATGAGGGAGCCAATTATGGGTAGCATTATAATGAGGGGTAATTATATAGAGGGGCACCAAAATTAGGAGGGTACTGGCGGGTACACATTTGCTAACATATTTAAATACAAATGATGATTATTCGGCCACCCTTCAGATCCAAAATGAGTTGCCTGCTGCATTGTATAGCCAAGATCTACTATATGTAAATTCTGCTGCGCTTTGTAGTAGAAGAAATTCCTTTCCTCCTGAGATGTAGCTCATCCAATCCAGTAAACCATAAAAGATGAAACAGAGATGCTTCACATAGGGTGTAACATACGCACATAGAACACCCAGTGTATGCAAACTCTGAAACTCAGCGGAGCTAGGACGTACACTGCTGTCATCATCCATAGTGACTGGCCGAACAGACCCGCAGGACGGAGACCGCCGGCGAGTATAAGAGACTTCTATATGCAATGTTTACAAGTATTGATTGTGTATGTTTTAGCTAAGCAGGGCCTTTTTTATCGAAAAAATGACTGTTTTACATTATGTTGAGCTCTCTGTTGGACCTAGGATGTTTGAGTATGGAAGGCACCGGCTGCCGATATGAGCTGAGGTACAAGAAATCTGAGGGTAAGCAGGCAATCTAGGGGGGCATGCAGGCTTCCCACTATACATCCTAAGGTGACGGTTACCACTAGTTTCAGAGTGTGCAGACGTTTGGTGTCTTATGTGCGTATATTACCCCCTATGTGAAGCATCTCTCTTTTATCTTTTATGGTTTACTGGATTGGATGAGCTACATCTCAGGAGGAAAGGAATTTCTTCTACTAGCAGAGTTTACATATTGACCAAACGCTTTTTGAACAAGAGGAATCTGCATGCAGCTTTGATACTATCAGCTCTTAAAGTGATAAGTACTATTGCCAGCTGACATTTCCATTGAAGCACAGCTTTGCTATTGATTTTTAAGATCTACTATAGCCAGTGTGATTGGCAACACCAGTGTGATTGTAAACACAAAGCAAAACAGAAAACAGCAAGGTCACTCAATAATTAAATATGGCAAGGTTGCTGCCACACATCCCACGCAGGAACTTGAGGTGAGAGGCATATTATGGAGGCTGCCCTATTTATGGAGGGGACATGGCACAGTGTGATTGCCCTGCCCTGGGTTCTCCTGCTGCAGGACGATCTCACCACATAATATCTAAAACTAGCCTTATGGTTGACTGTAAATCACAAAGTGACTGTATTATGCTGTTTTGTTAATAAAAACATTTTTTTTTAAAGAACATGCTGCAAGTCAGATTTTTGCCAGAAACATGTAATCTGCATGCTTGTTCAGTCTGCGGTTAAAAGGCAGAGAGAATCAGTAGGACATTAAGGCCATGTTCACATTATAGGCGGTTTTTGTAAAAATGTAAGGATTTTTTAAATCGCCCTGAAAGCGCTTGTGCAGTGATTCTCTATGAGAGAGTTCATATCTGAGCGGTTCATTTGTGATCTGCGTAGAAAAGCGGTGCTTGGGCCATTTTTGAGGCGATTTGCCACAATGGAAGTATAGTATAGGAAAAACGCCAAACTTTCACAAAATCGCTTTGGCAAGCGATTGCGTGAGCTTTTTTTGAAAAAAATATATTGTATTTATTGTTTCCAGATTTTTTTCCGGGTCAAAAGACGGAAGCGCTCTGCAAAAGCGCTTACAAAAACAAGCGAACGCGCAGAAAATCGCTGCAAAACACTTTAAAATAAGCTCACGAGGGCGGACACGTGAGCCGAATGCAATGTGAACAAGGCCTTAAGGAATAGTTTGTTTAAAAGGAAATAAATATGTCTGTCTCCATATGTCTCTCACCTTAGGTTACCTTTAAAAGATAAGTAAACAGTCTTGATATAATTGGTCATGTGAAATGAAAATGGTTAAGGTACTTTTATCCACAATAAAACAAAAACAATACTTGAATCATATTATGCACTGTAACTTACTTTTGCACTTCTCCATGTGATCTCTGCACTAGGGATTTTAGTAAAGGTTCAGGACGTGCTGACATTTTAGGCGATGTTTTAGGGCTTGTATCAGAGTCTCCACTGTCCTCTTCCATGGCTTTAATGTAGCTCCCACTTCGCATTCTTCGACAGGGGATCTCCTCATCTTTACTGCCAGAAGGATACCCTCCCCAGTCATCTTGAGGCACCTGTGAATATGCCATTCCTAGTTATATTATAGAGACATTCAGGTCAATGACAAACTAGCTGACCAGCATTACCTAAATTATATTAGGTCGTCGTTAGGGCCACTAGAAAGTAAATGAAGTAGGGTTCATGCACAGTTATGTTCATATTTCTTAAGTGGGATTTTTTTTTATTTAGTCCCTGACCCTTGATCTTAATTAAAAAAAATCTATTTACATTCACATACAAGTGGCTTAAATTTGTTCACTAACCCTTTGGTGGCCTTTGCTATTGTCCAATATGATCCAGTTGGCAATTTTTATATACATTTAGACCAGGTCTGCGGAATTGCTTAGAACCAAACATGATCTCTGGCCAGAAGAGCCTGAACAAATCAGGCCCTGATAGTAAAAAATATATATTATTTTTAGTAAGATGAGGATGATGATTCTCCCCATTTGTGTTCCAGTACTATAACTTTGGGATTCTTCAGACCTCTACAGTTGGCCTTGTGCAGTGTGATATTTTACCACAGTGTGATACATGCTGCCTTACCAACCAATTACAGTTGCTGGGTCCAAACATGGCCAACAATTACGTTTTCCATCCCATAAAAAATATAGTAGTATAGAACCAGTCAGTGCCAATTATCCCATGGGCACACCACACCTGCTCACAAGTACTCAGGGAAACAGAAAAGACAAGGCACAGCAAGGTTTGTTGCAGCAACAAACTGGATTGGACCAATTAGTAGCTAATAGACAACTTGATTGGGGCATTGCCCTGTGAAGGTGACCTGAAGAAAGAGCAATGCCTGAAACAGGTTGTGTGTTGCCTCTTAGTTGCTTCAATACATCTTGCTGCTTCAACAACCCTTGGTGTGCCATGTCTGTTCAGTTCTATTGAGCCCACACATGATCACCTGGCTGGAAGAAAAAAGCCATGGGCATCTCAAAATCTCAAGTTAGAGGTGGTAGTGTTGGAGTGAGGGATAAAAACACTAAGTATATGTCACAACTGATATGTGATGGTGCTGGCTATCGGAATATTTTACATTTTGCATCTAGGATCACGTTAAATAAAACAAAGCAATAAATACTTTAATGATCAAAATGAAAACTATCACAAAGTGTTACTGATGATGATGATATATAGTATATGTTGTTGTGACCCATAAATCACATATGTTTGCACAGTTAAACTTAGCAATAGCAAGTTTATTATAATAGGAAGCTAAGAAGAAAGTGTAGTTTACCTAAGCGAATGTCAGTTGCTAAGCAACTCGATATGCTGCAAAATTTCCACTTCTATGAAATCTGGGACAGAATATTACATGTCATCCTGATCTTAATATTATATCATTATATAGTAACATACATAAATGTACTATTTTATGCAGCATTTTGCATTTATTATATACCACAAATGTGTACACTTATAGGGCTTGATTCACAAAGCGGTGCAAACTGTTTAGCACGGGTGTGCTAAACAGTTAGCACGTGAAGTGCTTTTCGCTGACTTTTGCGTGCACAATTTGCCGCGATTGGCGTGAATCGTGGAAAATTGTGCACGCAAAAGTCCACGATCGTGCGAATCGCGGCACTTTGCGCGTGCAAAAGTCAGCGAAAACCACTTCACGTGCAAACTGTTTAGCACACCTGTGCTAAACAGTTTGCACCGCTTTGTGAATCAAGCCCATAATGTTTAGTCAGTGCTTAAAGAATACATGATCCAAGGCAATGCTACCTATGGTAAGCACAGAGGTATGTTTATACCACTGTGCATTGTCCATTCCTCTCCTTGTTCCTCTCCTCTCAGTCTATGTATTCACTCCTTTCAAGTCACTTTCACATTAGAGTCAAATTTCAAAAAGGAATAGGCAGGCTTGTCACAATGTTCCCTCTTAACAGTCTCTCATTGGCCCCTCTTCCCCACCCCTTAAGGGGCATGAATGGGATGGGAGAGCAAACCAGGAATACAATAGGTAATACAATAGTTAAATATTGGTAACTTTTACAGATTTTTGCTATCAATAAACCAAACTCTGTTCTTAATAAAATCCTCCCTCTATTGATACCTAACTCTAACTGACCCCCATGTTACTATCACCGATATCTGTGCCACCTTTGCCACCGAAACCTCCCTCCACCAATATCTGCACCGCCTAATTACTAACTTTATTGGCCAGCGCTATAGTACCATTGTAGTCTATGTGGTACCCATTTTACCGATCCACCAGAGATGACCAAATTACCTACTTTGGGCACAGAGGGATGTGATTATGGCTGGAGATCCCACACTGTTAAGAGATTTATTTGCTGCTTGTATGGAGCACAGGTTAAATGACACAAAACCTGAGCAACAATTAGATTCAACAATTTTACTTCCTACATAGGTAGTATTAAAATATAACTTTTAATATTTTCCTCTAAAATAGAGCAATGTACAATAGACTGACTGTCAGTATATATATTTTCTCATTTTACTTAAACTCGGGGTAATTAGTGAGTCATATCAGAGAAAATCTCCTCCCCTTGAGTTTAGTATAAATTGTAGTAATTACAAATACCCCCCACCAAAACAAAAACCCGACATGTTTCACTTCCTTGCGGAAGCTTTTTCAAGGGAATAAAGTGCTGTGCATAAGTGCATCGTGCAGAGTGCTAAGGTGCAATTACATCAGACAATACAACAGAGAGTCATAGAGCATGTCTGCTCATGACAGCAGTCAAAATAAGACTGGCTAGAATGGAGTCTTTTTATACTCGTATGGTGTCACATGTCTGGGGGTGTGTCACAGATCCACCCCCGTATCACTGAACTGGCCTGTGATTCGTTGGCCATAGTGTCAGTTTCCCCATGTGGCCAATCCCAGAAGATCTCCATATACTTCCATAGTTTCTCAATATTCACTTTCCAAACATCACTGTATCCCCAGACTTACAGAATCCGTGTCCGCTTACATACAGTATAGACCTATCTCCTTAATACTGACTCAGCGGCGTTACTTATATCCACTTTACGAAAACGCCGAGAATCCAGGCATCCGATTGGTCAGGGTCAGCCAAAACTTGCTACTATCCGCCCAGCCAATCCGCAAACAGCTCTGCTGCCTCCGCAACAGGTCTGCCAATCAGGTCAGTCCTCTGTGCTGGCGTAGGGCGGTGGGGCGGGAACTGAATCAATCACACTCTGCACTGAATCATTTAGAGCCTCTGTGAAGGAGTCACAAACAGTGACTCATTCTAAGTGAATCATTTTTGCCGCGCTGTACCTTTTCGCACGGCTCATCTTAAGGATCCACATTCAGCTGTCTTTAGACTGGAAAGACAACCAAAGTCTTCTATAACATATGATATAGAAGACTTTGGTTGTCAATGAAGAATGTACTAGGCATAAAGAGCTGGGTCTTTTATAAGCTGCCGGGTGACTCCTTGTGTGCGAGCCGTGCGGCTGTATACAAAATGAGTCGACTCTTTCCAGTCTAAAGACAGCTGAATGTGGATCCTTAAGATGACTCCTTCACAGAGGCTCTAAATGATTCAGTGCAGAGTGTGATTGATTCAGTTCCCGCCCCACCGCCCTACGCCAGCACAGAGGACTGACCTGATTGGCAGACCTGTTGCGGAGGCAGCAGAGCTGTTTGCGGATTGGCTGGGCGGATAGTAGCAAGTTTTGGCTGACCCTGACCAATCGGATGCCTGGATTCTCGGCGTTTTCGTAAAGTGGATATAAGTAACGCCGCTGAGTCAGTATTAAGGAGATAGGTCTATACTGTATGTAAGCGGACACGGATTCTGTAAGTCTGGGGATACAGTGATGTTTGGAAAGTGAATATTGAGAAACTATGGAAGTATATGGAGATCTTCTGGGATTGGCCACATGGGGAAACTGACACTATGGCCAACGAATCACAGGCCAGTTCAGTGATACGGGGGTGGATCTGTGACACACCCCCAGACATGTGACACCATACGAGTATAAAAAGACTCCATTCTAGCCAGTCTTATTTTGACTGCTGTCATGAGCAGACATGCTCTATGACTCTCTGTTGTATTGTCTGATGTAATTGCACCTTAGCACTCTGCACGATGCACTTATGCACAGCACTTTATTCCCTTGAAAAAGCTTCCGCAAGGAAGTGAAACATGTCGGGTTTTTGTTTTGGTGGGGGGTATTTGTAATTACTACAATTTATACTAAACTCAAGGGGAGGAGATTTTCTCTGATATGACTCACTAATTACCCCGAGTTTAAGTAAAATGAGAAAATATATATACTGACAGTCAGTCTATTGTACATTGCTCTATTTTAGAGGAAAATATTAAAAGTTATATTTTAATACTACCTATGTAGGAAGTAAAATTGTTGAATCTAAATGGAGCACAGGTTGTCAGGTTCACTGTAAGCCATGCCCTCTATTTCAGGCATCTGTAGGTAGGTGAGGTGGTGAAAGAACTGTCACTTTAAGTTACGATCTGAAATTCAGAGTTACTGAATTTCTGTTGAGCTTGTCACACCTAACTCCCCCTCAATCTGATCTGCAAGCACTTCCATGGTAACAAGCAAACAGCACAGAAGCATACAGAAATAGAGTTGATCCTGAAGAAAATTCCAAAATCTGATCTTGTTTTCCAAAATTTTCCTGTTCACTATGCACTGTAAAATTCTGGTCAGTTGCAATAACCTTTCATTTTATATTTTTTATATATATTTTTATAAAATGTGTCATAAATTGTGTCAAAGGGCATGCTAATGACTTGAAAAATTTAACTTTGACAACTACCAAGATCCATTGCATTAGAAATTATTATTGATGCACATTTATGCAAATGAATGATGATTGTAATCTGCTAATTATGATTATTTGAGATTTGACTTAACTGATCGCAATTACCTTCAATTCTAATTATGATTTGGACATTCAAATGATTTTGTGTAATCTATTCATAATTTTGCGTAATTTTCAGGTAATATTTGTGTAATGTCATGCCAAATTTAGTGGTTTACAGAAAAACTATAAGCTATCAGTGCTGCCCGGATACCCCTTTTCAAAATCCGGATCAGATTCGGATCCAGATACCCCGCTATCCGATCCGGGTCGGATATCCGAGTTCAAAATTTCCCGATCCGAATCCGAATCGGATATCCGACCCTAGTATCCGGCGGATTCGGATATCTGGGTAGAAAACCGGAAGTGGCCTTTAAATTGCTTTAAAAATGTTTTTTTTTTAGGGTATATGAGGCATGTAGCATCATTATTTTGTAAAGGGAACACTAATTGATGATGTGGGGACTTAAAATCCCCCCTCCCCAAAATGGCTGTCAATTAACATTAGGCCTAGGTTACAGACAGCGGTCATGCAGCCCACATTGTGTCCAAAGTCCAACCGCACAACTGGGACATGGCAGTTTTCAGCCAAGACACCTCCAAAAAAATTACGCAGAAATTGTGTTTTGGGTTAAATATAGGTGGTATCAGTGGCCTGTGGCACCCTGGCCTGGCGGTGGGAGCTGCACAGGCAGCAGGAGCAGGGCAATGCAGCAGCAGCAGGTGTAATGTGTGCCAGGAGCATGCCGGACGTGGCACGTTACAATTGGCACTTAGTACATGTCACATGGCACTTGGCACATGTCATGTGGCACTTGCCAAGTGTCACTTGTCACGTGGCACTTGCCAAGTGTGGCACTTACTACGTGTACCACGTGACACGTTGCAAGTGCCACTTGACACTTGGCAAGTGACATGTGGCAAGTGTGACACTTGGCAAGTGCCATGTGGCAATTGCCAAGTGTCATGTGGCACTTGCCACGTGTCACGTGGGACATGTGGCAAGTGCCACGTGAAACTTAGCAAGTGCCACGTGACAAGTGCCACGTGACACTTGGCAAGTGACACGTGGCAAGTGGACACGTGACACGTGCCATGTGACATGTGCCAAGTGCCACGTGCCAAGTGCCACATGACACGTGCCAAGTGACACGCCACATGACACGTGCCAAGTGCCATGGGACACGTGCCAAGTGCCGAGTGACAGTCAGACAGCAGAGGAGAAGAAACTAGTGCACACTAACTGTCACACTGCCACTGCTCACAGCACAGCCGTTCTGTAGAAAGCTAACACAGTAGTACTACTACTCTAACAACTACTAGCACACTGACTGCAGTACTACAGTACTAACTACACAATAACACAGTAATCCTATCCCCTAATCCCTAACCTAACCTATACCTAAGGCTAATAGCTGGCTAGCAGGCAGCAGCTGGCCTGGTCTGTGCACAGCACACACACAGACACATAGCAGCTGCCTGCAGCACACACTCTGATTGTCACACAAATGACATCAAGCTAATTAATGATTTAACAATAGTGTAGTGATAGTGAAGGGGTTAAGCACTGAACAGCTCTTGGTTTATCACTAATAGGCCAGCAGCACTGGAGCACACACTCTGACTGTCATACAATGACATCAATCGAGCTAATTAATGATTTAACAATAGTGTAATGATAGTAGTGAAGGGGTTAATCACTGAACAGCTTTAGGTTTATAACTGTGTACAACCCCCTTGCTAGGCCACCAGCACTGGAGCATGTCTCTCAGTGAGCATTCAGCAAGCTAATATGATATGTCTCATCATGGCAGACCTCCTTATTATACAGGGGGGCTGGCCAGTGTTCCTTTCTGTGATTGGGTGCCAGGGTTTAGGTTGGGAGCCCTCTGATTGGCTCAATGAGGTCAGGTGGGGCTGGCCAGGGTTCCCCTCTGTGATTGGTTGCTAGGGCTTCTGCTGGGAGCCCTCTGATTGGCTCCAGGACGTCAGCTCCTTAGTTACAGTATTTTGGATCCAGATATACGCGGATATCCGGGTTATGCGGCCAAATATCCGCAGATAGCTAACCAGATTCCTAGAGAAATCTGGAATCTGATCCGGATAGCGTAAAAATGGTCAGATATCCGGGTTACCCGGATATCCAAGTTACCCGGATATCCAGAATCCTGATGAGCAGCACTGTTAAATAAATATATATATATATATATATATATATATATATATACATATATATATATATATATATATATATATATATATATATATATATATATATATATATGTATATACAGTAGAAAATGCATGTTATCATCAACAAAATTAATGTCTGTTAAGGAGAATAGTGGGAGTAAGTTAACAGAATGTTATAAAAATCCTTTGTAGTTTTGGTGAAAATTGATTTTAAAATGCAAAGGAAAAATATTTTTTATATTGTCATTTTTCTGATTTATTTATTTTTTGCATTTTTAAAACTGATTTTTTTTTTTCAAAAACTACAAGGTCTTTTTGAAAAAATCTTGATGACAATGACATGTATGGGTTCTGCTATTAACCGCTAAAATCAGCACAAAATTACAAAATTGCAGTTCCTGACTATGTTTACAAACTTAGTTAATTAACCACTTTACCCCCCGTGGTACGGATTTCTCCGTACCTTTTTCCACCCTTATAAAACCAAGGGACGGAGAAATCTGTGCCTCCTGCACTACCGCCGCTGTCCGTGCTCCCGTCACTCGTGCACGCTGCCGCCAGCTCGCCCGGAGATCAATGAACTGGAAAATCCATTCCTGTTCATTGAACTAAGCCCCCGCAATGATCTGCTGCTTCTATGAGAAGCAGCGCGATCATTGTGATCTTCCCAGCCTCATAGTGCTTCCTGTAAGCGTCCTTCCAAAAGCAATCCATCTTTTTGAATTTGTAGCATTCCAAAATAGCAACACACACTACTGTACAGAATACTAGTTGTTTAGTTGTTTGCATATTACCTTTAGAGATGGCCCGAACGGTTCGCCGGCAAACGTTTCCCGGTGAACTTCGGTGGTTCGCGTTCGCAGAGAACCGGGAACTTTTCTCTAAGTTCAGTTTGCCCCCATAGTGCATCATGAGGGTCAACTTTTTACCCTCTACATCACAGTCAGCAGGCATATTGTAGCCAATCAGGCTACACTGCCTCCTGGATCCCCACCCCCCATTATAAAAGGCAGGCAGCATCAGGCTTTTCACTCACTCGTGTGCCTGCAGTAATTAGAGAAGGGAAAGCTGCTGTGCAGAGAGAGCTATAGGGAAAGCTTTAGTTAGGCTCTTGTAGGCTTCTTAGCTTGCTCCTTGCTGATTCTTATTGCTAAAAAAAATCACCCCTCAACAGCTCTTTTGAGAGCTAATCTTGTTCTTGATCTATTTTTTTTTGTGTGTGTGGCCCACTTGTATTATATACAGCCCTGTCAGTCAGTTGCAGCTGGCCTTTGGCCCCTTGGTGGTATAATTACTACTGTGCCAGGTGCACATTGTAATACCCATCACTGCATATACCTCCCTGTTGTTCACAGTGCACCCACCTACCTACGTGAGCACACGCAGTGTCACTGTGCCTTTATGGTACCTGTCTGTGTGTGACAGGTGCACACTGTAATACCCATCACTGCATATACCTACCTGTTGTTCACTTCAGTGCACCCACCTACCTACGTGAGCGCACACAGTGTCACTGTGCCTGTCTGGTACCTGTCTGTGTGTGACAGGTGCACATTGTAATACCCATCACTGCATATACCTACCTGTTGTTCACAGTGCACCCACCTACCTACGTGAGCGCATGCAGTGTCACTGTGCCTGTCCGGTTCCTGTCTGTGTGTGACAGGTGCACATTATAATACCCATCACTGCATATACCTACCTGTTGTTCATTTCAGTGCACCGACCTACCTACGTGAGTGCATGCAGTGTCACTGTGCCTGTCCGGTACCTGTCTGTAGGTGACAGGTGCACAATATAATACCCATCACTGCATATACCTACCTGTTGTTCACAGTGCACCCACCTACCTACGTGAGCGCACGCAGTGTCACTGTGCCTGTCCGGTACCTGTCTGTGTGTGACAGGTGCACATTGTAATACCCATCACTGCATATACCTACCTGTTGTGTTCAGTGCACCCACCTACCTACGTGAGCGCACGCAGTGTCACTGTGACTGTCCGGTACCTGTCTGTGTGTGACAGGTGCACATTATAATACCCATCACTGCATATACCTACCTGTTGTTCACTTCAGTGCACCCACCTACCCATGTGAGCGCACGCAGTGTCACTTTGCCTGTCCGGTACCTGTCTGTGTGTGACAGGTGCACATTGTAATACCCATCACTGCATATACCTATCTGTTGTTCAATTCAGTGCACCCACCTACCTACATGAGCGCATGCAGTGTGATATTTAATACCACCAGTCACTGTACCTGTTCACGGTACGTGTGTGTCACACATGCTTATTTGTAATACCCATCACTGCATATACCTACCTGTTGTGTTCAGTGCACCCACCTACCTACGTGAGTGCATGCAGTGTGATATACCACTCCGTGCATACCTGTTAACTGCACCTGTGTGACTGCACATTGTATTAGTCAAGTCAGTGCATACCTTTCACTTCATTCCCCCAATATGGACAAAACAAAAGGCAGAGGCAGGCCACCTGGCAGGTCTGTTCAAGGTCGCGCTGTCATGATTTCGTGCGGCCCTCAACCAAAGTACAGTGTTCAGAAGAAGGCACATGCCATCAACCCCCAATATTGTCAGG
The DNA here is from genome assembly GCF_040937935.1 of Hyperolius riggenbachi. Classification (NCBI taxonomy): domain Eukaryota; kingdom Metazoa; phylum Chordata; class Amphibia; order Anura; family Hyperoliidae; genus Hyperolius; species Hyperolius riggenbachi. The sequence continues at coordinate 213,112,369 of NC_090649.1, read as the reverse complement.
ACGTAGTTGCCAATTTAACACAGAACACCTCATCTTTCTCAGCTTCCGCACGGAAGCGTGACATATCTTCCTCCTCCTGCTCTGATTCTGGCACCCCACTTAACACTCAGTCGGCCGCCACCACCAAAGTGCCATCACCCCAGGGCTCAGCGGTGTGGAAATTTTTTTGTGTGTCTGCCTCAGATGAGAGCAATGCTATCTGTACTCTCTGTCACCGAAAATTGAGCTGTGGAAAGACCAAGACTCGCGTAGGGACAACTACCTTACGAAAGCACATAATTACAAAGCACAAACTGCAATGGGATGACCACCTGAGGAAAAGCAGCACACAAAAGCAAAGCCACACACCACAGTGGAAGATACCAGGCAAGTGGTGACATCTCTGGCACACAGCGTTGGGTCAAGGGTCCATCTGACCACGGATGCCTAGTCTGCAAAGCACGCTCAGGCCTGCCCGAAGACTAAGTCAGTCCCCACACACAGCATCTCTGCCTGCACGCCATGTGACTGCCTGCCCCAAGACTAAGTCGCTCCCCACACAGCATCTCTGCCCGCAGGCCGCTTGACTGCCTTCTCCGCCACCACCAACAGGGTCCAGGACTCCAGGTGGATTCCTGAATTTTTAAGGCCACTGCTAGCAGCGGCTGCTATAATAATTTTTCTGGTGCGTGTACATGCCTGCCTAATTTTTCTGGCTGCACTGCAGCTGCAACAACAAAACAAAAGGCATGTAACATGTGCCAATTCGCCTTCGTGATGATCACCTTGCCGCGGTGAAGGGGCTTGCGTAACACAATGAAGCAATGACCGCTGGCTATATGAGTGTCTCGGGGGGAGGGGGGCACACCCACGATAATAAGGTCGTTGCTTCATTGTAGACAGACCAAACTTGATCAGCTGGACAGTCACTGTTCTGTCATTCAGCTACCTCAGCCCGGTGACCATATGGGCTGGAAAGCTGCCATCACCTGCACTCTCGTCATGGTGCGCACCAGTCCAGCACTACACAAACAGCAGTCACTGCATACCTTTCACTGCATCTGTGACTGCACATTGCATTATACCTGGTAGTCAGTACATACCTTTCACTTGAATGGATGGCAGACTTGCCCTCCATAACAGATTCTCGTTAAAGGTATTAAAGTTGATTAGTCTCATATACAGCAGGGCCTCAAAAGTCCTCCTGTATTGTTATTTTTGTCACTACCTCGGGACTTTCATGCCATGCCTGCTGCCTTCCTTGGATGTGTGGTAGTGGTAGCCGTTTTTTAGGCTCCCACTCCGGACCGGAATCGAACCAGGATTCCCCCGGCCATTACCCGTGGTCACCATGCTACTGAGAAAGTACCATCGAAAGTTTCACACAGTTGAATGAATGGCAGACTTGCCCTCCATAACAGATTCTCATTAAAGGCAAGTGGTGTCATCTCTGGCACACAGCGTTGGGTCAAGGGTCCATCTGACCACAGATGTCTGGTCTGCAAAGCATGGTCAGGGCAGGTACATTACTTATACAGCAAATGGGTCCTTATTTGGATGTGTGGTGGTGGTAGCCGGTTCTCAGGCTCCCACTCTGGACCGGAATTGAACCCTGATTCCCCGGCCATTACCCGTGGTCACAATGGCAGACTTGCCCTCCATAACAGATTCTCGTTACAGGTACTGAACAGCTAGCAGAAAATGTAATTTAAAAAACATAGATGTAAGCTTTAACAATGGTAGAGAAAGAACCATCGAAAGTTGATAAGGCAGTAAGACATTACCTGATATCACTGAAGAAGAGCAATCTCGCCATGGTGCGCACCAGTCCAGCACGGCCGTCACAACACAAACAGCTGTTTGCGGTGCGTTAAACAGTGAGTTTGGTGTGTCAGTGTGAAGTAGTATTCTAATTACACTCCCTGATTGATGTATACACATGCAAGATGTTTTAAAGCACTTTAGGCCTGCAATTTAGCATTCAATGTGATTTCTGCCCTTAAAACGCTGCTTTGCGTCAAATCCATAATTTTCCCCGGGACTTTTGGCGTCTATCCCACTCATCCATGCAAAAACTCAGATGTTAGACCCCTTGAAACATCTTTTCCATCACTTTTGTGGTCAGCATAAGTGTTTCTAGTTTTCAAAGTTCGCCTCCCCATTGAAGTCTAGTGCGGTTCGCGGAAGTTCTCGCAAACTGAAAATTGGAGGTTTGGGCCATCTCTAATTACCTTTTTGTTTATTTTTTCAAAATGTATGTGAACATGCTACTGCATTTATAAATAACTACTGTATATAATGTCCCAATCTGAGAGAACTTTAGTCTTTTCACACATCAATCTCTTTGTACACAAACTCTCTACCATGGTGTAAGGGCTGACATATACGCAGCCCAAATAGTGCATTCAGAAATAAGGGCTTACATTCATCAATGGCAACTATGGCATCTTTGTACAGTAAACTCCTCCATAGCAGGCAGAAATCTCCAGAGTATCAAATCCTAACAGCTGTTTTGTGCTCTTTCTCAGAGAAAAGGCGTTACTGTGAAAAAGTGTTACATGTTTGGAATCTTTGGTGTTTTTTGCCTGTTGTGTAGGAGTTTACTTCATAAAGACCCATTGTTGTTATTGATGAGTGTGAACTGTTATTTACCCTTTTAGATGTACTAACTACTGTATATAGCAAAGCACTGCCGAGGATGCTGTGTCCTTTATACTACAAAGCCCTATAAAGCTGCATTGTTCACAATGACTGTGTTTATGTGTTTGTGTGAAAAGGAAAAGAAGGGAAGAACAGGCTCATAGTTTATTGACCACAGGAGAAATACATTACTAGAAAACCTCTCTTTACAAAAAAAATTCATACACTGTAAATAAGCATTTTCATGTCTATATATTAAATTAGTTTTGAAAAACAATCATATATAATTTTTAAACAAGTTAAAAAGAACTATAATCTACAAATCTCAACAGGCCCCTTCACCTGGCCACCACATTTACCATTCCTATTTACTAAAATATGGTCTGTTATGCCAGTAAATGTCTTAGTTAGCTGCTCTCCTTTTTGGGTACCCTGGCCATCTAGGTTATATTTTATAATTCCGTACGTTATAATTTACTTTACAGGAATATCCCACTTAACTGTGAAATATGTGTTAGCACGATACATGAAGCGCCTTACAAAATTAAAGGAAGGGGAGTGCAAAAGGTTAAAAAGAGTCAGGTAACTATGGATTCAGCTGATGAAAAAAGTATTCACCACTTTTTAAAGGAAAACTATCGATTAACATGTTTTTTTCAGTTGAGATAGGAATTGTTTGGGAAGTGCCGTTAAGTACAGGTGTATACATTTGACTACTTATCTCTTTGTTTACTGTTATCAAATTGCTTTCACAGTTCACTGATGGGCAAAATCTGACAGACTACATCACGAAGGGAGGGGGGATTCCCTCACACTGCATCTGTTAACCCTGTGTGTGTGTGAGAAAGCTCCCACTGCCTGCCTTGGAGAGCTCTCTGCAGAAAGCAAAGGAAATGTATCTTATCTACAACATAAACATTTGTAATAGTATGTGAAATCTGATACCAGAGCCATTGCATATAACTCAGTTTCAATATTATAGTGTTCTTAGCACGTCAGACTTCAGAGATTCACCTATGCAAATAAGACATTCCAACCAAACTAAAATCTACACACAATGAATTAAAGCTTTTGCCTCTGATATTTAACAGAAAAAGTAGGAAAATGTTTCCACAGCTACCTAGACATTATTTGTACATTGTCATGTTAGAACACTTGGTTTGATAGTGTTCCTTTAACTAAGCTACTAACCAACAAACATTTTTTGTTAGAGCTTTAATAAATGTTTTTTTTAATTGATTTTCTTTCCAGGAGGCACCTCTCACTTCTACTCTTTTTTTATATTGTAAGACAAGGTTGAGATTAACTTTCAGTCAAAACTGTTTGATTAAACAGCTTAACAAAGGGAAACTATCTTCAACATTTATTTTTTCTGAACATGTCGTTATGGTATATACCAAAACATGCTAGCTCTTATGATATAAATGTGTCATGACCATACAAAATATGCCAATAAGTTCAATCATGCCAATGTTATTAAACACACAACATATTTTCTGCCAAATTCTGGGACAAAACCCTATATTTTCAGATTACTTCAGCATTTTTCAGTAGGGCAAGTATCAAATACTTTTGTTTTATAAATGTGACAGGAAATGGTTGGTGTACTGATAAAAAATAAGGAACTGCCACTAAAGGGCAGTAGAGAGTCAGAGTGACGTGTAGCTGACGCAGTATAGTGCTAGAGAGGAAACTGGAGCCGTTATTTCTTGGAGCGCGCAGAGACGGCAAGTTTCACTTTTGTGCACATGCTCTTTTGCATGATCCTTAGCCAGACATACATATTAAAAAGAAACTTCAGCCTAAACAAACATAATGTCATTAAGTTACATTAGTTATGTTAATTAAAATAGATAGGTAATATAATCTCTTACCCACCCTGTTTTAAAAGAACAGGCAAATGTTTGTGATTTCATGGGAGCAGCCATCTTTTTGTTTGAAAAGAGGTGACAGGGAGCATGAGACACAGTTCCAACTGCCCTGTGTCCTGACCACCCCTTCTAGCTGGGCGCGCTAGGCAACAAGAAGAACAACATCAGAAATCTCATCATGCTTTCCACAGCATCAGGGGAAAAATGCCCCGGTAGATTTCTTTAATGTGGTGGAGCTTAGCTTCTGTGCAGCTAAAAATGAGGCTTGGGTAAGAAAAACAAAGTTTTGATGCTGTGAAACTGTTAAAGAAACACCAAATGTTTTCAGTACTAATAAAAAGTAATAGTTGGGGTTTTGAAAAAAGCAAATAAATAAAAAAGACAACAAAACCTCTACATTGATGTCCCAAGAATATTCATGGGATGTGTTTATGAAGCTTGATGCTAAAATACCAACCTGTGGTTTTAATGAAAAGAAAACACTCGTAGAAAAGGAAAATCACACCTAATTGATAGGAGACTAAAGACTCCTGTTCGTTCAACTTTCTTTTCTCTAAAAGTGTCTCCTCTATTGCTACCAATGTGACAGTCATGTTTTCAGTGTGACAGTCTCGAGATACCACTTACAAGATGGCTACCATGCTCTGGCCTTCAGATAAATGGTACCTTTTAATAAGTGATCAAAAAAGGATGGGTGAATGGCCTTAAACAGACAGTGGAACTTTATTGAAGACAGTTAAAAGGTAAACAAAACAAAGAGGCCTGGAGCTGTTTGGAGTTCTTCTAGAGAGATGAACATCTAGTATATCTTCTAAGTTATTTTTTTCTATTTTGCCTGGTTAGACACTGGAAGTGTGCTTACTGTAGAACTAACTTTAGCTTAAAATAACTGATTATTCTAATCAATAATGCAATAATTGCAATTATTGAATTTTGGCCTTATGCATTTAACTTTTTTTTTTATCTCCCTTAGCACTTAGCAATTGAAAAAGTACCAAAAAGTAGATGGAAATTACTATAGAACGTATTTTGCATATTCTATTGCTTGCTGGTGGTTTAAAAGGCATTTTAATGGTGAGGTGTGAAAATATCACCTTGATCAGGTATGTCAAACCAGTCCTGCGAGGGCTGAGATCCTCACACATTTTTGATACAGCTCAAATTAATTGATGGGTCTGAATCAGGAAAGGTGTGGTCCATCAGGTAGAACACATTCCTTTCTTTCTCAGTCCTTCCTAAACACTGGCTTGGATCTGGCCTCCAGGCCTGGAGTTCAACACATGTGACCTAGATGAAAACTCAGGAGAAAAAGTAAATTGCATATGGATTTTTTGTTTCTACTCCCACATACATCTTTAGCTACTGCTTCAACTGACGCTAAAATGACTCGGTAGTAGTCTGTTCACTGTATTTAAAATCATTCAGAATCAGTTTAACCTTGTAGATTCAGTGGAGAAAGTTTAAGACAGATTACTCAAACTGATAATAGCTCAGATTATGACATCAATGTGAAAATTGCTCTGATAATATCATGCTTCTAATTTCCAGTTTTATGGAGAAAAAAAAGAAAAAGAGGAATTGCGTGTACCTACATAAATGCTGTATATACTGTATACAATTCCAAGAGCTATATAAAAACATGCCTGCCTTCATGCTGACAAAGCTAAAACATTTGTTTTTGGAGTGGATCATCAATTAGCAAAGTTAGAATGCAGGAACTTATTAGCCTGGGAATCAAAGACTGATGGGTTTTACAGCGATTCATCTTGTGAATGATGACAAGTTGAAGGTGGAGCATTATTAAAATAAGAAAAAAATCATTTTAAACATTTATTTTAAAAATGGGATCTCATGTAGGGCAACTATTATATCTTACCTGAAGATAATGGCATGGTCTTAAGGAGGATTTTATTTCCTGATGGACAAGAGGTTTATCCAAATTAAGTGAGGATTTCCGATAGGCTTCTTTTGCTTGACTTACAGTAAGTGTTGACCAGGAACTCCTTTTCATAAATTTACCTTCAGGGGTCATTGAGAGTCCTTCACAAGCAGAACATTTCATGTCATTGTTACTCTTAGAAGTCTTAAGGGAAAGATCTCCAAAATGCCCCTGTAGAGATTCAGGATAACAATGAGATATGTGGTCTACATGATGCCTATTCATTAAACTAGGTGTTCTAAAATTGCTATCACTATCCAAATTATCATCCGAACTCCACCATCCTGTCATCCCAGATTTATGCTTGGTGCTCTCTGATTTTCGTTCCTTACTTTTACTCCTTTTGCTATGCTTTGAGTAATGACCATGGTGTTGATCTTCATTACGGCTGTCTCCTTTTGTACCATTAACATTACCTTTTGATGAGCCTTCTAAAGAATGGGACTTGGTGAAAAGTTTCTGTACAGAATTAACAAGATGACGTATTCTACCTGGACTTTCTGTACGTTGTTCCGCAGCCGTTGATGTTTTCTGGTATTGTAATGTATGAAATCCATCTCTGTGCAAAGGAAGCTGCTTTTCAAACTGATCTAATAGGTTTGCTGGGATTCTATTTATTTTACTACTACTAGTATGGGAGACAGCGCAGTCGTCTCGAGTTTCATAATGGGAACTATAGTGCATTCTTGGAAAAGTGCTACTTGATAAATGATCACTCATCATCACAGGCATCATCATACACTCCGAATGGATAGAACTCCGTGGAGAGCACCGGTGGTGGTCCATCTGGCAGCTCTCTGTTGGGCTAAGAAGATATGATTGCCTAGATTCCTGTCCATGGTGCCCAAGGTCATGTACATGTTCACAATCCTCAGGAGATGCTAGACCGCACGTATGACCAGAACATAGCTGTGATTGATTCCTGCTACCAGATAGTCCTTTCATGTTCCTAAGGCCGGGTGAGTATTTCTCTTCATTGAAGTGCTGGGTAGGTGACCATGAATATTGCTGTTGATCTGCAAACAATAAAAAAAAAGATGTTAACTATGCCACAGTTGCAATGGATATTCTCTTTACAGTGTATAAAGTTTTTATTTACAACAGGTGTATAGAAAAAAATAATACTAAAGAACTACATCAAGATTTTGATATAATATAAACAAAGTCTGAGTTGCTATAAGGCTCTCCAGGCTAATGTACCCATGTGATTTAGCAAACCTGGCCTAGATTACTAAAAAACAGATTTTAAAAGATTGCAACCCCAACCCTCACTTACTGACAGTTTACCATCCCTCATTACAGACTGCTAAGACAAGGGCTGCATGCATGTGATCATAGCCAGCCTTTGATATGAGCGACCGGAGCGGTTGCTCAGGGCGCCGGCTTCCAAGGGGGGCACCTATAGCTGGCTAACTATGGGAGGAGACCTACAATTGACTTTCTATACTGGAGAAAGCTATGCTTGGCTACCTATATGGAGGAAACCTTACACATGAGATCCTGTACTGGGGGCTCCTATACCTGGCTACCTACCTATACTGAGTCTGATGGAGTTTTTTTTTGGGGGGGGGGGCAGGGGGCGCTGGGGCAATAACGTGTGGTGCTAATTGTGTGTCCTGTGCTATCATTCCAAATTGGGGGGCTAACTGTCCCACTGATTGTTTTTATTAATATTCCTGAAAGGCCTTCATTTTTTAAGTTTATTCAGGATAATGCACTCTTTCCATCCATTTTGTGGTTATTAATATTTTTTTATATTTGTGATGCGTCACGGAGATCTGAGCATTTGGCATGATGTGTCACAACTTCAGAAAGGTTGGGAACCACTGTCCTAGGAGTTAACTCAGGAGAGAAGTTGAATTGCATATGGACCTGTGTGTGAGTGTGCGCGCATGCATAAGTGTGTGGGCACGCACGAAGCAGATGAAGGGGGGCACAAAAATTAGATTTCGTTCAGGGCGCTGTGAAACCTAAGGCCGGCCCTGCATGTGATTTATTGCTGCACACAATATAAACAAATTATATTATTTTGAAGCTCTCTGTTTAAGTTACATTTTCTTCATAAAATAAATACAACCAATTTGTAATAAAGAAGGCTTGTTTTCATTTAAATTTCAAGTAATTTTGTCAAAAATTGTATTGCCATACTTTTATACCATCATAAATTCTTTAGTCTGTCTATTTTTTGTTGTCCTTTTGGGGTGTTTATATTGTGCAGGGAGTTTAAAAACATTGTATAGGTATGCAAATAAATGCATTTTGGAAATTGGTTTACACTATGAATGCTATTTTTTGTAGGCAATTTTTTTCAGATTTTACCTAAATAATAGGTGAAAGGTTTTTTTAAACGTGTTGTGAAGAAAAAAGCCTAGCATGTCCTCCAAAACAAGGTATAACTTTTCTGTCACGTATGCAAAGCAGTTAAGAATCTTTAGCCATTGAACTTCAATAGTGAAAATTGTATAATATGATCTGATCAAGAAAGCATGCAAAGCAGTTAATGCCATTGAACCTTAATAGTGTAAAAGGTAAGAATGTGTTATGATCAAGTAGCTTGATATAACCTTATATTGACGCTCAGAAAACGTAAAAACGAAAGTAGCTTGTAAGGAATATGAAAAAAAATCTAAACAAAACAAAAATCTAAATACCCTGCTATGGCAAAGCACCCTGTAGAGTCAATGTTTTTGCAATGAACTTGAAGAAAAATTCTGTTCATGTGAATCAAGTAGGCTTTGACCTTCTGGCTAAAAGATCATTTGCTTAGGCATGTGACATCCTCATGCCAGATTCTCAGTAACCAGCAGAGGCTTAAATACTGGAGTTTTAACGGGTGTATTGCAGAGTCTGAGATGCATTTGCCAGACATATTTTATACTGTTTTCACTGATGTTATTATTATTAATATTATTTTTTATTTATATAGCGCCAACATCTTCCGTAGCGCTGTACATAGTACAAACAAATAATGGGGAACAAATATACATAAGAAATACAAGACACTGTACAGTCATGACATTGAATAGATTAAATACAGATACATACATAGTTGATATGTAGTTGGTACATATACATATGTTAAAATGACAGTGGTATGAGAAACACTAGGAGGAGGTCCCTGCCCTTGCGAGCTTACAATCTAGAGGGTAGTGGGGAGGAAACAAAAGGGAAGGAAACACAAGGATAAGTGGGTGAGCCAGTGTGCCTTCAGTGCTGCCTATAGCAAATTATAGCCAAGCACATCTTATGGGCTTGGCTACGTAGCAATATTTCAGCTGTAGGGCTCTCAATTTCTCCTAATTTTTGTCTAGTGAATAATTAGGTTACCATATGTTTCTATTTAAAATAAATGTTGTTGGCTTAGCTGGTAGTAGCTTCTTCTACTGTACTTTGAGTCCCTAACCTAGAACAGGTATGCAGATGAAGTGTTCTGACTCCACTGTGTTTTATGCCTGTTCTGGTATTTATCTTAAAAACCGATAAAACCAAAGGTCAGTATGATAGCCAGGAAACTGCTATGTTTTTAAAAAAAGGAGTAAAAATGGCAAACACAAAAAGTGGGGGCTATTATGATAGAAATACTGTTTTGCCACTCCTATAACCCCACCCACTTTTGAGACCACACCCCTGCATAATAAAACAACTAATTATGCTTCTATAAACCTTTTATTCCCACCATTTCTTTTTATTATCATTAGACATGTTGTTTTTTTTTATTATTGTATTGTAGGAGAAGGTTTACATAATGCAGAAAAAGATATCCTTATTTCAAAATTAAATATCTTCACTATACATTGTACAAGCAAAATAAAATTACATTTTATAATAAATGGGATAAATAGCCAATTGTAATTAGTGTTTGTAATCTATTTAATTAGTGTTTGTAGTCTATGGCAGCACTTTTTATTTTAAAATAATAATAGGTGAAAACTGAGACACTGTGGCATTTTTTTCTTCCTATTCCCCTCAAATGCTTAGTAAATAAAATAATTCCTGGCAAAATAAAGCCCGACCCAAAAAAGTCTAGTTTGTCCAGAAAAATAAAAAGGTGTATAGATCACTAAGATGTCATAAGTAGTTATAAAGTTAGTGCTGAATAGATAGGGGTATAGCAAAATGTCAAAACTACTCTAGTAGATAAGGGGGAAACAGGCCTCAGCATGAAGTGTGTAAAGGATACTTGAAGTGATATCTGACTTGGTGAGGTAAACACGTGCTCCAGGACTATATAGAAGGGGATTTTTTTCTTTTTTATCTCACTGTAAGGGTTAACAATTTAGGTTTGTAAATTACATTTTATTTTCATTTCAGTCTGACTCTCAGTGATATCTAAGTGCAAGGACTAAATAAAAAGGCTACTAGTTCAAGATGGGAGCTGTAAAACATTGAAATACTGTGCCCTTTAACCAGAACAATTAAACATTAAACTTTTTTATTTTAAATTCAACATAAGACTGCGGGATTCGAGGAAAATCCTAGGAGTAGGACTATAAATATCATTGTTCAGCAGTTTATTTTCAGTTGGCTTTAAAGAGAAACTCCAACCTAGAATTGAACTTTATCCCAATCAGTAGCTGATACCCCCTTTTACATGAGAAATAGAGTGCTTTTCACAAACAGACCATCAGGGGGCGCTGTATGACTGATTTTGTGCTGAAACCTCTCCCACAAGAAGCTCTGAGTACCGCGGTACTCTGGGCAAACTGCCACAATGTAACAATGTTCACAGACAGGAATTAGCTGTTTACAGCTGTCTCTAACAGCCAAAACAGCTAGGAGCAGCTACATAACCTGCCCACAGTAAAAATGTCACCATGTAATAAATGTCAGAATGTAAATAGGGGAGAGGAAAGATTTTACAATGACCAAACACTGACTAAATCATTTATACATAATTATGGTAAAAAATGAAGCACTTTTTTTTACTACATTATTTTCACTGGAGTTCCTCTTTAAAGCTTATGAGATAAATGATAGAATCTGTAGAACAAAGCCTAAACAGAACTTTCCTGACATCTCCGATTCTTATTTTCATTGTGAAGGCTGAAAACCTAGGTTTTAAGTTTGAGCTATATAAAACAGTACATTGGCTTATTAATATTCATTCGCCATCCACACAAAAAATGATGACTTTTTGAACTTCCCATCACTGTGCTGCTATAATAAGTGTTCTTACAGACACAGAAAGGTTTTATGGCCTTTAATTAGTTTCCAGGAGAGATGCCACTTCAATATGACTGCTACGACTGCAAAGATAAAGCACTGCTTTATTAACCTTTTGAAATAAATTAAAAAATAAATAAATAAAAAGGAGCACAGGCCAGTTCTATGTACAAATGTAATTTCAGATACACTTTAAACATTTATTGTAAACAGTAACTACTGCAGCAAACACAATACCATAAACCTATAAAGAAGTCTGTTAAAAAAGGAAAGCGGACACTTCTATGCTGTAGCTAATGCAACAGAATATTGCTGCCATAGCAATTTAACATTCAGTGTTGTAAAGGCTTCAAAATAAATGCCATCATTTCTAACTGTATCATCAAGGAATTATAGCTCGGAAGTTCTATATTTTAACCTTTCTGGTATGTTTGTCTGCTTATAAAACCAGTAAATGATCTGTTCTCCTTAAGATCATTTCTAAAGCGCAGAAAAGAAAATTTGATAAGAAAATCATAGGCTTTCAGACATGTATTCATTGTCACAGAACTGCAGGGCCAAGAGGAAATGTGCTGTATACCCATCACAAGAGTTCAAGAGCTGCATTCAAATGTACATTGACCCTGCTATGCCTTTATCGTTCAGATGTGATGACACCAATTCCATATAACTTCTTGCCTCAGCACAGCAGCATGCAAACCATCTTTTTGCTTTTAAATTGAATATTTTGCACTCATTGCAGTGCTGGGAGAATATGCAACACTAGCACTTAAGGCCAAACTCCAGGCACGGATATTTCCTACAGAGAGCTTTGATGGTGTGTATGATCTCCTTGATCAGCTGTCAAATAAATCAGGTTTACTTCCCTAAACAGTAGTCCTCTTGCCAAACACTTTTAGAGACACACATTTCCAGGCAGCTTCTAAGGGGTCATGTTATAAACATAATGATTCAATGAGTGCAGAAAAAGTGCCATCATTTCTGTAGTGTATTTACATCTCTGTCTCTATTGGCCTGATGCACTAACTTTTGGTAAAGATACTAAGGCCCATATGCAATTCCCTTTTTCACCTGAGTTTTCTCCTAGGAGATAATTTTTCATCTTTGATTTAAAATACATTTCCAGCAATTTTCCACAAAAAAGTACCAAAAAGTAGGTGAAAAACAGGGGTCTAGTCCTGGGAAAAGAGGTGAGTGGACTCACCCTAAGAACCCCTGCGGCATGCCAAAAATGGGCGTGGTCACGCATAACATGTGCGTGGTCATGGGTGGGGCCAAATATACATGAACTTAGCAGTGATGTAAAAGGTCTGCCGGGGAAATTTGAACTCTGCCGTAGTGTATCTCCCCAAAATAGATGTAATCTGACAGCATTTCACCAAAAAGACACGTAATCTGGCAGAAGTTTCTCCAAAATACAGATAATATGGCAGTGGGTCCCCCAAAATAGACAACCTGGCAGCAGCAGTTCCCCCAACATCCACACAATCTGGAAGCAGTTCCCCAAAATACGCGAAACCTGGCAGCGGATCACCCAAAATACACGTAACACCCAAAATACATATAATCTGGCAGCTGTGGTCCCACAAACATACACAATCTGGCAGCAGTTCCCCAAAATAGGGGTAATCTGGCAGCAGCCATTCCCTTAAAATACACATACTCTGGCAGCTGTTCCCCAAAATACACTTAATCTGTTAACAGCGGTTCCTCAAAAATACCTGACAGCAGTTCCCCCAAAATAGGTACCCCCAGCATAGGTGGCCAGGTCTATAGGTGTCCCCAGTATAAGTATCCATGAGTAGGTAGCCAGATGTCCCCACAAGGATGGGAGGCAGCGCAGAGAAGAGGGATCTGTGGGCAAAGCGGCATAGTTGTCCCTAGAATAGGTAGCCAGGTGTATAATGTCCCCAGAATAGGTAGGCAGGTGTCTAGATGTCCCCAGAAAAGGTGTATAGGTGTCACCAGTATATGTAGATAGGTGTATAGGTGTTCCCAGTATATGTAGCTAGGTGTATTGGTGTCCCCAGTATATGTAGCCAGGTCTATAGGTGTCCCCAGTATCGCCAGGTCTATAGGTGCCCCCAGAATAGGTAGCCAGATGTCCTCACAAGGAGGGGAGGCAGCGCAGAGAAGAGGGATCTGTGGGCAAAGCGGCAGGAAAGGGGGGATGTCTCCCCCCGCCCTCACCTTGGGGCTCCCCCTTCCTCACTCTCCCCCAGAACTAAAATTTGCAGGTGGCTGGCAGCGGGCGGGACTTACCTCTTCCTTGTTCCAAGCGCCGGGTAAGTAGTGATGTCCAGGTCATTTTAGCCGGTTCTTTCCTGTGAGTTGAGTGATCCGGCTCATCACACTGAACCGAATCAGTTCAGACAATGAGACAGGAACTGAAGCTGCACAGGAAAGAACCGGCTCAAATGAACCGGACATCACTACTTACCCGGCGCTTGGAACAAGAAAGAGGTAAGTCCCGCCCGCTGCCAGCCGCCCGCAAATTTTAGTTTAGGGGAGGGGGTCCGGGGAGAGTGAGGAAGGGGGAGCCCCAAGGTGAGGGGGGGATGTCCCCCCTTCCCCGCTGTACCCACCGATCCATCTTCTCTGCGCTCTCTCCCTCCACACAAGCTAGGGTGGACATCGTCCACCCTCTGAAAAATGCAGGTGGACGTTGTCCACCCGCGTTCATGCCCGACTCGACCCCTGGTGGAAAAGTAATATCAAAATTATTTTGAGTATTTTCTTTCTTTCTGGTGGCTTAAAAGGCGTTTGATTGACAAGTTTAAAAATATCAGGTGAAAAAGTGAATTGCATATGGGCCCATGTGCAAGTAGTGCACTAGTACTAACACCAGGGCAGTAGCACACATTACACCATTAGCACAACTCGCATTACCTGAGTAAAGCACCCGTTGCTATGGTAATGCACAGTATATGACTTACTTAAAGCAACTCGCAGGTAATGAGAATTGCACTAACTGTGTAATGCATGCTACTGCCAGCCGTTATTACCGGTACAATTAACTGCACTACTTGAGCGTGACAACTGTACCAAAAGTTAGTGCATAAGTCCTATCTCTCTCCTTCTCTTCTCTCTTTCTCTAATATCTATATTACAAAGACACTAGACTTTGTATGATCTGTGTATACTTGTGAAAGTTTCCTATCAAAAACACAAAAAAGATACTTGTACGTTAACTGTCTCCTCAAAACTGGCCATAGACGGGCACAGGGACCTTAGAGTAAAAATAATATGCATCAATATAAAGGCCTTTGTGGTTCTAATTTTTCAGCCCTGAATTAATTTGGCAAACGCATATCTGATGGATTGGATCAGTTGAATTAGTCGCACAGCCCCTTGGCTACATAGACACCACCATAGACCACAATGAAAACTTAAAGCTGTGGTGCTCCGAGAACTTTACTTTTTGATCATATGTTATGTAGCAGAGAACCAGCACTCAGGTATTCAATAGTTGGTGAGCGGCTACCATGTAGCTGATTGTCCGATAGTAGCTAAAGAGCATCAAGTGTTTAATTTGGGCCCCAGCATTCATATATTCAATAGCCAGTGCTCGGCTAACCTAATCAAATGTTGCCTATCACTGTAGCATGCGGTGCTAGAACTTTGTTATGCTATAGTAGGGCTTCAGATTAGGCTGAGCTCAAATTTTTGACAAAGTGACTTTTGCATCGAAAATTAAATTTTTTACCTGACTTGAAGTTTTCACAAATACAATGGAATGATGTGTATATGAGATACACAAAATAAGAACTTTAAAGTGTGCTTTCTTTCATGCCTATTGACTTCAATGTATTTAGAAAAAAATGTGTTTTTGCAAGCATGCCCATAGATTCCCTAACATATACTAATCTGTGTGAAACCATGTTTTCTAGTGTTCATAGATTTCAATGCATTCAGTGAAAATAAGTTTTCTCGTAACCATATATTTTTGAAACTTTGTACATAAATATGAAATATTCCTGAAAATGATGGAGAAAAGAAAATATCCATAACTGTTCTTCACTACTCCAAATATCAGCACTAGGACTAGGAAAGCTGATAGAAGGATAGGTACAGTTAGGTGGTGTTAGAGGATAAGGTAGGTATTGTGAACCTAGCCTTGGTAACCAGCTCCCTTTGTACATCTGGCACTAACATATGCATAGAATGCCTAGAGATAAATCTGTCCCTGCCTGGCAGCATGTTCAGAATCCAGGGGTACCCAGTTTCTCTGCTAAAACTGAATGAGTCATTTTTTTCCATTGCATTCTGCATTAAGAATTTTAAATTGAGAGATTAAAGAAATTACCGAATCCTTCACAAATGCATAAAACACAGCTGTCAGGCTGAGAATTGAGCCTATAAATATCATATCCTTATTTCCTTAGAGATATGAAAAACCTGCGGGTGGCTTTACCAGACAATATTACCTCTTAGCTAAACTATTTAAACAGTTCAAAGCACAAACTGTATAGTGCATCTCTATAGGAAATACTGCAGTACCAAAATGCAACAGGAAAGAGGTCCCTGCCCATACGAGCTTACAGTCTAAGGGGTTAAGTGGTGGACACTGAAGATGGGTTGGGGGGGGGGGGGTGAAGGAAGAGAGCCGTAATTGACAAAACTATGGGATAACTTTTAGAAGCAGTGATATTTATTGATCAGCAAAAGGGGTCTAGGGCAGGTTGCATTTTTATGTTACATCTGAAATATAACTACAGAGTGTTGAACTGATTAAGGGAGGGAGGTCCAGAGGAGGAGAGACGTATGGGGGAGATCCCAAATGCAGCAGTGGGAGGTGGTGACTGTGGTATATGAGCATTGTAGGCCACTGACAGAATGTAGGTAACATGTAGGATGATATCTAGAAATGAGTGGAGAGATATGTAGAGAGCCAGACTGAAGAGAGAGTTGAAAGTAAATATTAGATGCTAAAATTGTATCCTTTGTTTGATGGGAAACCAGTGAAGTGACTGATAGAGAGCAGAAGCATATGAGAAGTGAGAAAGGAAATGGATAAGCTGAACAGCAGAGTTCAGAATAGACTGGAAAGATGTCAGCCACCTCATTGGCCCAACGCCAAGAATGAGGGTTGCAGTAGTCAGGAAGTGTTGAGGGTGGGCACTAGATTTCTAGTTGCATCCTGAAGCCTCTTACACACGCTAGATTGTTCAGTGCTATCTCTGCTGAGAATATAGTGTGGCTATCGTCTTCCCAATGCATTATCAAGAGATCTGGTGTGCCACGAACATGAAAAGTTAAAGTAGAAAGAGAAGTAGGGAGATACATTTAGGTGTCTCATGTGCATATAAGTCATACTGGAAGCAGAAAGAGCTAATGATTGTCAGATTAAGAATGAACAGTCTAGTCTTTTAATGCTAGCCTTCTATAATGTATCGATGCATTCAGATGGCTTTCCCTTTGCTATAAGATGTAACACTAAGCATGACAACATGCCATGCTTTCCTGTAAATATGCTTGTTCTTTATATTCCCACCACCCTCATTATACTGTGCTCAGTATAAACAATGTGTACAGGCTAAGAGGGATGCGTGCTGCTATTGACGTACAGCAGCCGTTTCCCTGGAAACTTTACTGTCATATGACTGTAATAGGTTATCATCGTAACGTATATTTATAGTACAGTATAATCTTGAAATAACTGGAAAGACATTTTTCCAAAAATCTTTTATTCTGTATACATACTGTAGGTCTACAATAGTGATTTTTTTCCATTCTGGATTATTTTTTGTTTCTTTTATATTTTATCTCAAATAACATTACTAACATCACACAATGCATTTCAATTAACAGCCCCCACCCTGCCAAATTAGTCAGCTCTTCAAACTCGCTCATTTTTACTGTTGAAAAATCATGTCGCTATTTACACAGCTTTGTTTATAACTAATGTAATAATCGGTTCAGAAGAACTCAATATAATTTCAGCCTTCAAATATTAAAGTCATGTAGGTGAACACAGTGTTATAACTAATTGTCAGCAACAGACCTGTCCTCTGTATTCTGCTCTTATTTTACAGGGGTGATGCTAAGAATACGGCATTTCCCAACTTCGCCTGTAGGTGGTATCTTGTGCCAGGCTGTATAAGATGTAACTGTCAACAGGGTGATGATAGCCCTCTGCAGACTTTGAACTCACCTGTAAGGCCTCGTTCACATCATACGCACTTCCATGCGCATTTGGAAGCGCGTAAGATGTGGTGACGTACAAGAATGGCAGAAGGGCATAGACAGCCCTTCTGCCATTCACAGCTACTATGCTGCACAGCAGTACGATGCGCTATGATGCGCTTGCGTACTGCTGCCTGCATCACTGTCAATGTATGGGATCAGCAGCGCTGCGGGTAGCGGCGCAGATGCCGTGCGATCGTACATGTGTTCTGATCGCACGGCTATCTGCTCTAGTAGATGTGAACAAGGCCTAACTCCGTGCTTCACCTCGTTTCCACTTCATGCACTTCTGTCCGCTTTTTATCAGCACATCAATGTTACAGATTGATACATGTTGCTGAAAAGCGGACAGAAGCGCAAAGATGGAAATGAGGCCTAAGGCTTCATTCACATCTCTTCAGCGCAGATGACCGTGCGACCAGAATGCAACGCATATGATCGCACGCCATCTGCGCCGCTGCCCGTTGCGCTGCTGATCCCATCCATTTACAGTGATGGGATCAGCTCTGCGCTTCCGGGCAAAATGCAGGCAGCAGTACACAAGCGCTTCCTAGCGCATCGTACTGCTGTGCAGTGCAGTAGATGCGAACGGTAGAAGGGATGTCTATGCCCTTCTGCCGTTCCTGCATTGCAGCACATCATACACGCTTCCAAATGCGCACGGAAGTGTGTATGATGTGAACGAGGCCTTAATAAGGTATATGCAGTCCCAGTCGGCGTAAGAGTCACCACCAGAGCAGGGACAAGGTCCTCCAGCACCCAAGGCTGAGACACCAAATTGCGCCCCTTCATCCCTCCCACCCCAGCCATCACACACTGATTGCTATTAGACTAAGAGGGCCACAGGGCCCACAACCTCCCCAACACCTTAATATCTAGTTATCTGCCTTGCAGTCACTGCTATGTATCCCCTTTTCTTATTTCTTTCTGCTTAATACACAATTAGGAGTGACAGCTGAATGAATTGTGCGCCCCCTCCTACACTGCGCCCTGAGGCTGGAGCCTCTCCAGCCTATGCCTCGGCCCGGCCCTGGTCACCACGGTCCCACTGTTCAGGCACTGTAGCAATACAGTGAGGGGCTGTCACACGTGTTGACTGGTTTCACCGGTCACATGTGACAGCCCCTCACTGCGCGTTTGGGATGTGCTGCTACAGTACCAGCTAAGGCCGTTTATATGGTGATTTGTGCATTCCAGCAGAATAGG
The DNA here is from genome assembly GCF_040937935.1 of Hyperolius riggenbachi. Classification (NCBI taxonomy): domain Eukaryota; kingdom Metazoa; phylum Chordata; class Amphibia; order Anura; family Hyperoliidae; genus Hyperolius; species Hyperolius riggenbachi. The sequence continues at coordinate 213,093,385 of NC_090649.1, read as the reverse complement.
CACACAGTACATGGACTTTTGCAAGTTCTGGACCAGCATCTTTTTTCGTTGATATTCAACCAGTATTTTACTGATATATATCTGTATACTTTTTAGATGGACATATCTGCATGGATGTTTTTCATCAGAGGCCTCAGATCAGGTGTTTAGGCGATTATGTTCGCCTTTTTTTCAATATTACAGTGCGCACTGTGGGACTCTCACTGGTAGTACCCTATTAGAGTGCATTTTATTATGGGGGTTTGTAGGTGTGTTTTATAGGTATGAATAATAAAAGTTATTTCTTATATGACAGTTATCCGTGCTGTGGCATCGTTTTTGTCGATTTTGAACCCTGAATTTCATCCATTTATTACAATGAATTTTGATCATTTAAAGGGCAACTGAAGCGAGAGCGATATGTAGGCTGCCATATTTATTTCCTATTAAGTAATGCCAGTTGCCTGGCTATCCTGCTAATCCTCTAAGCCTCTAATATTTTTAGCCATAGCCCCTGAACAAGCATGCAGCAGATCAGGTGTTTCTGACATTATTGTCAGATCTGAAAGATTAGCTTCATGCTTGTTTCTGACATTATTCAGACACTACTGCATCCTAATAGACCAGCAGGACTGCCAGGCAACTTGTATTGTATAAAAATAAATAAATATAGCAGCCTCCATATATTACTTCAGTTGTCCTTTAACAATTCAATTGCATGTGTATGAATGAAGCTGTTACATTACTCGTTTTAGGACAGTGTTTCTTAAACCTGCCCTTGTGACTCGCCAATGGGGCAGTTTTGCAGGCAACCTCACCTATGCACAGATGAAGTAATTAGTATCTCAGTTAGGAATCCACCTAGCTGAGACACTAATTACCTCACCTGTGCATAGGTGAGGTTGCCTGCAAAACATGCATTGTTGGAGAGTCAGGTTTGAGAAAAACTGCTTTAGAAGTTAGTCATAGGCTTCCTGGAGAATCAACTCCTAAAATTGTTCACTCTTCAGTCTGGATGACACAAGTTCTTATGGGTGCTGAAAAGGGACTTCAGATGCCATAGTGACAAAGTCCCAAACTTAAAAGTGCACAAGGCAGTAGTACATGCCGCCTCTCCAGCAACCGCCAGTACTTGACTCACCGCCCCAGCAAGATGACCACCTCCACCTTACTAAAGCACTGGCTTTACACTTAGCCATGGCATCCTGTGGCTAGACAGGTCCCTGCCGCAATGCTTTCTCTGGAGGTGAGTGCCTGCAAGGTGATTAGACTGCTTCTAGTTTTGCCCACATGTTGCCTCATGGAGTAACTCCCTAAGCCCAGCATATCAGTGCACACCCACATACTTGTTACCGTACTGTGATGTAGGCTTTGTCAGTTTGAAACGCTTTGGATTCAATTGAATTGGTTGCTGGAGAGGTGGAGCTTATTAGTGTTTGTTTCCAAGACACAATGAAACTCAGGACAAGAAAGCTGACATAGATAATAGACGGTACAATCTGATTAAGGTTTCCAGTATGGTTAGGTCCCGAGATTAGGAGGGTTAATGGGGGGTGATAGGGTTAGCTGAGGCTAGCTTTAGATGTTAGGGTTAGAAAGTAGGGCTAAGGGAAGATTAAGTGTTAGGGTGGGGAGATTAAGGTTAGACATCCAGAAGGGCTTTTAATTAAGGGACTGGTTAGGGTAAGGGGATCATCAGGAAGGGGGTTTTGTGTTAGAGAGAGGTTAGGGTTTTGGTGTCAGTTAGAGGTTTATATTAAGGGGGTAGTTAAGTTTAGTCATCAGGAAAGGATTTAGGATTGCCAAGATCATTTAGGAGATGGATAGGGAGATGAAGCAGTGGGCTTGCCACTGTGTCTCAGTGGAGGTATAGGTTGGACCCAACAAGTTCATACACTAGGGTAACAATAAGCTACTAATCTGTGACAAGCATGCAGCTAGTAAAATATATAATTTATGATATCTCACAGAAAAAGCTTTGGCTTCATCATTGTTCTGAAGGTGATTGCATCACACTCCACATTTCTGGTTGCACATCAGCAAGGAACTGTCATCACTGCAGTGTTTATTCTCCAAGTACCACAATTTATCAAGAAGCCCCAAAAGCTCTTGCAGCTGCATATGCTCCTTTATCTGCAAAAGGTGCATTTTTTTTTTTTGCAATAGTGGATTAATTAGTAGATTGATTGTACAGAATATGCAATGAGAGCCTAGCTAAGTATAGATGAACTTTAAGAACAGATGGCTGATTTTTAATAGGTCTGCACTCTATATTTTATTCCAACGCCAAACACTTAAAACAACAGGGGGGAACAGTTTCCCATATAATAAGATGTGATAATCTGTAAGATACAGAACTGTTGTTGCATCATCCAAGTTACTCGCATCATTTCCCAGTTGTTCCTGCAGTTTGCCTGAGGTGCTAAATGTTAAGGTGAAATCTGTGACTAAGTCAGAGAAAGAAGTAATATCTTTGTCAAAACTCCCTACTGTCTACAGTTATACCTGCGGGAATCTGTGAAAGTTCAGTTAGCGGGAACATCAAATCAGGCAGAAAAAAAAGAAACTGTTGACTTACAACAAAATGGGTCAAGTTTGGTAACCTACAATACGATATGCAGCCCCGTGTTTTGCCTTGTTAAATGAAGAAACAGTAACAGATTGGATTCTATAGAATACGGGGATATTTATGCTTGTGTGTTCTTCAGATACAAGTATGGTGTTGCTGTGCAGAGTGCTTATATGCAAGTTTATATAAAAAATATATTTATATAGGGTAACTCCATAATGATTGCTTGTGAACAGAACATTTGTAGGTATTTTCTACTGGTACTGTTTATATACTGATATTTTTACCAATATTGGTCAGTGAACAATATCACTGACTGTATCTCTTTTTTACTTTTGTCTGGTACTGATGATCCCGAGGTGAAAATAAATTGATGAGATAAACAATTATATTTATACTCCTACTCCAAAAAATGACCTTTTTTTTTAGATACAGTATCTTATGGTTTTACTTTACATAATAACATTTACAAAGTAGGTTGAATGTTTTACTGTCTCTAATCATTTACAGCCTATTAAGTGTCCCAGAGTTAGAAAAATGTCAATAGCCATGTATTTTATCTGCCCCTGCCCTCAGAAGCTGTATTGTGCGAGTAAAACTTGTACAGCTGTAATTTACTTATCAGTGATGTTTACTATATTCCCCGACAAGGTACTGACAAGACAGAAGCTGCCACTTCCATGCTTAGAAATGAACTCTTTCAGGCAGCAAAATAAAACACATAAAACAGCCTATTTGGCTATTAATATGTTTTGTACTGTACATACACATGTTAATCTCTTCATGTCACATATCGCCTCGGGTACACTTTAAGACACGTCACAGAACAGCGGCCATGAACTGCAGCCGCTGGCCAATGTTCTGACATAGGCAGAGATTTCTTGGGGACTCACTCTTCTTTCATTGGTTGCTTTGCATCACATGATACAGAGAACCTGGAATTGGGGTGCATGTGTTATGGGCCAATGATTGTTCAAAGAAATATGGATCACTAAGCCTCTTTTTCTCCTCTTAAGTGCCACTGAATGGTTCAAATTACCTGTAGTCAGCACTTACATATGGGCAAATTAGGGCAATGGTGGTCAAATCCCTATACATAGAGTATAGTTCCTGACATCACCATAGGGCTGCACTTTGTATTTAGAGATGAATTTAGAAAATAGCCTGCACTCACACTACTCAGCAAGTATATGTCTCAGAGCAAGTGCTGAGAGGTAGTGTGATCATTAAAAATTAAATTAACCCTCTCTATTTCATCATGAGGGAGGGATCTCAGACACATTTACTGCAGTAGCCACTAAGCTCACCAATGGCAACAATGAGTCTCTCGTCTGGTGAGTCCCACTTTACCTAGCAATATGCCTATATAACTGCACTGTGTACCAGGTGCCAGGTATGTCAGGTATGACCTCGCTCACCTGCATTGTTATATCCATGTGGTTTGATGGAATGGTGTATGGTTTATATCAGGGATGTCAAACTCCTCATGGGCCGAGGTCCTCACCTATTTTTGGAGCAGCGCAAATTAATTAATGGGACTCAACCAGGAAAGGTGTGGTTCCTTGAATAGAACACATCACTCCATGTCTCAGTCTGTCCTAAACACTGGCATGGATATGGCCCTCAAGGACTGGAGTTTGGCATTCCTGTTTTATACCGTATGTTGTGTGGCAATTGAAATTCTTATTTTTTATAAAGATTTGATTTTTGTCAAGGATTTAGGCATGTTCCACACAAGGTTGAGACAATTGTAACCCTATTTAATCCCATTAGCTTGCATTTGGGGTTTTACACATTTTTTTTATATATATACATTTATCAGGTGAGCAGATGTTTATTTATTAGTGTTTGTTAAATACTTTTAAGCCTGTGTCTGCTACCGACTTATGTTTTTTGTTTTCACTATCTGAAGAAGGGGACCCGCTGTGGCCCCAAAACAATTGTCATTTATATGTGCTCATGAAGCAATAAATTGTAGACCTCTTAACTTTGAAATGGTGTGCTGACCTGGAACTTTGTACTTGTGGATTTACATTGGATGCTGTGGCTCAGAATCCACAGGTTGCAGCACCCACACCTATGGGTAAGGTGTGCCATCTCCACAACTGGATCGCTTTATAGGTTACTTATAAGGATATTTTCCTATTTATTTATCATATATGTATAAGGATAATTCCTATATCTTTATACACCTTATTAAATGTACATTAGAATGTTCATATGCGTGAATTGAGCATTACTTATTTATTGCTATTATTATAGCTAATAAATGATCATCATCATATTTACAAGGCCATTGGAGGATTTCATGGGTCTGTGGCATCATAACTTCTCCCCTATTGACATGCCCACAGGGAAGTAAAGCAGGAATAATACAAATAATCATTCACAAAGTGCATTTTTTATTGTTGCATAATGGAGTGCTTAGCTAGATTTCCAGTGTGAAATAATTGCCTGAGACCTGTAGGCAAAGTGTTTACTATGGATATGTTTTAAGGCTGTCACTGATTTTAGGCATTGCAAATTAAAGAAGAAAATAAATGCAGTGAAAGAAAATAGGCATTTAATTAATTGGCTTTGTTTACATTTTCATTATATGCAAATTCACGGTTAAAGATGAAGTTAATAGTAATTTAGCAATTTGCAAAAAAACTACACTAATTCGTTTTTTGGAATCAAGCAGGCTGATGCATCTGCAGCAAGGGCTACTGTTAGCTGCAGTAGGCAATAATAAGGTGAAACCAATTAACAAAGGTAGTGCCCTTCAGATCTATTTCCACATGGCTAAGTGATGAAAAGCTTGCATGCTGGTATTGGCAGTTGTAAAGACTCGCCAATTCTATTTCCTGATTTAAATAGTGCTGTCACATGTGTTTAGTGATCAACATGAATGTAAAGTTTTTCAACAGCCCTACACTAATTATTAAACACATAGCTCAGCTCATAAGGGTGCCTTTGTTGCATCAAAGTGATTTTAACCACTTCCCCACTACAGGTTATTGCCCCTTAAAACCAGAGCAATTTTCACATTTCACGCTCTTCCTTTCATTCGCCAATAGCTTTATCGCCGCTTATGACAACAAAATAATCTATACATCGGGAAGGGGGGGGAGGAAGGGGGGGGGTTAGTTACCACAAATTAGGCTTTTTTTGATTGGTACTTTTCACTATGAATTATGTTATTTCAGCTGCATTTTAACCACTTCCCGACCGCCGCATGTACAAATGGCGGCCGGAAAGTGGATCCCGCAAGGACCGCCGCATGTACAATTGGCTGCGGTCCTTGTACGGGCATGGGCGGAGCGATCGCGTCATTCATGACGCCATCCTCCCCCGGGGACTTGCTCCACCCCCTCGTGCTGTAACCCGCCGGCCGTTCGGAAGCGCCGGTGGGTTACTAGCACCCGGATCGCCGCATACAAAGTGTATAATACACTTTGTAATGTATACAAAGTGTATTATACAGGCTGCCTCCTGCCCTGGTGGTCCCAGTGTCCGAGGGACCACCAGGGCAGGCTGCAGCCACCCTAGTCTGCACCCAAGCACACTGATCCCCCCCCCTGCCCCCTGATCGCCCACAGCACCCCTCAGACCCCCCCCACCCCCAGACCCCTGTTTGCACCCAATCACCCCCCTAATCACCCATCAATCACTCCCTGTCACTATCTGTAAACACTATTTTTTTTTATGCCCTAAACTGCCCCCTGCTCCCTCCTGATCACCCCCCACCCCTCAGATTCTCCTGAAATCCTAAAGGTACTCATTGGACTTTGGGCCCCTTAGCGCAGTTAGGGTGCAAAAAAGTGCCACACATGTGGTATCGCCGTACTCAGGAGAAGTAGTATAATGTGTTTTGGGGTGTATTTTTACACATACCCATGCTGAGTGGGAGAAATCTCTCTGTAAATGGACAATTGTGTGTAAAAAAAATCAAACAATTGTCATTTACAGAGATATTTCTCCCACCCAGCATGGGTATGTGTAAAAATACACCCCAAAACACATTATACTACTTCTCCTGAGTACGGCGGTACATGTGTGGCACTTTTTTACACCCTAAGTGCGCTAAGGGGCCCAAAGTCCAATGAGTACCTTTAGGATTTCACAGGCAATTTTGCGACATTTGGTTTCAAGACTACTCCTCATGGTTTAGGGCCCCTAAAATGCCAGGGCAGTATAGGAACCCCACAAATGACCCCATTCTAGAAAGAAGACACCCAAAAGTATTCCATTAGGAGTATGGGGAGTTCATAGAAGATTTTATTTTTTGGCACAAGTTAGCGGAAAATGACACTTTGTGAAAAAAAACAATTAAAATCAATTTCCGCTAACTTGTGAAAAAAAAAAATCTTCTATGAACTCACCATACTCCTAACAGAATACCGTGGGGTGTCTTCTTTCTAAAATGGGGTCATTATTGGGGTTCCTATACTGCCCTGGCATTTTAGGGGCCCTAAACCGTGAGGCGTAGTCTTGAAACAAAAATGACCTGTGAAATCCTAAAGATACTCATTGGACTTTGGGCCCCTTAGCGCAGTTAGGGTGCAAAAAAGTGCCACACATGTGGTATCGCCGTACTCAGGAGAAGTAGTATAATGGGTTTTGGGGTGTATTTTTACACATACCCATGCTGAGTGGGAGAAATATCTCTGTAAAAGGACAACTGTGTGTAAAAAAAAAATCAAAAATTGTCATTTACAGAGATATTTCTTCCACCCAGCATGGGTATGTGTAAAAATATACCCCAAAACACATTATACTTCTTCTACTGAGTACGGCAATACCACATGTGTGGCACTTTTTTGCAGCCTAACTGCGCTAAGGGGCCCAAAGTCCAATGAGCACCTTTAGGCTTTACAGGGGTGCTTACAATTAGGCACCCTCCAAAATGCAAGGACAGTAAACACACCCCACAAATAACCCCATTTTGGAAAGTAGACACTTAAAGGTATTCAGAGAGGAGCATAGTGAGTCCGTGGCAGATTTCATTTTTTTTTTTGGTCGCAAGTTAGCAGAAATGGAAACTTTTTTTTCTTTTTTGTCACAAAGTGTCATTTTCCACTAACTTGTGACAAAAAATAAAAAAGCCTCTCAGTGAATACTTTGGGATGTCTTCTTTCCAAAATGGGGTCATTTGGGGGGTATTTATACTATCCTGGAATTCTAGCCACTCATGAAACATGACAACTGGTCAGAAAAGTCATAGATGCTTCAAAATGGGAAAATTCACTTTTTGCACTATAGTTTGTAAACGCTATAACTTTTACCCAAACCAATCAATATAGGCTCAATGGTTTTTTTTTTATTAAAAACATGTTTTTCCACATTTTTCGTGCTGCATGTATACAGAAATTTTACTTTATTTGAAAAATGTCAGCACAGAAAGTTAAAAAAATAATTTTTTTGACAAAATTCATGTCTTTTTTTGATGAATATAATGAAAAGTAAAAATCGCAGCAGCAATCAAATAGCACCAAAAGAAAGCTTTATTAGTGACAAGAAAAGGAGGTAAAATTCATTTAGGTGGTAGGTTGTATGAGCGAGCAATAAATCGTGAAAGCTGCAGTGGTCTGAATGGAAAAAAAGGGTCTGGTCCTTAAGGGAGGTAAAGCCCACGGTCCTCAAGTGGTTAAAGGGCATAATAAGATAAAAATGAAATAAAAAATGTCTCTGTTTCAACCACTTTAGTTTTAAAATAAGATGTGCTGCTATAGATAAAATGAACATGTTTTATTTACCTATTTGTCCCGGTTATTACAATGTTTAAATTGTGTCCCTAGTACAATGTACCACAACAATATTTTATTTGGAAATAAAGGTATATTTTTTCAATTTGTGTTACTTTATATTAGATCAAGAATTACAAGCTCTAATTTGCAAAAGTAATAGTGATATATCCTAATAACATACATATTAAAAAAAGCCCCTAAAAAAGAGTCCCTGAGAAGTGAAAATGAACTTATGATATGATTAATTGCATGAGTTTTACAATAGATACATTAAACACTGAACATGCTCTTTTTTGTGTGTGTGTGTGTGTGTTCAGTTTAGAGGCTTTATTTTCGGTTTCTTCTTTCTGAACAGCAACAATCAAATCTTCATTTCTGATTAAAAAAAAACAAATAGAAGTACCTTAATCACCCTTTGAACTAACCAGTACTAAAACCTTATCGAAAGCCTTATCTCACTGTTTCTCAGCTGTTTTGGCTTATGTTTAGGAAACTGGAATGAATTCAACCAGCTGTTCAACAAGCTCATTTACATTCATAACTCTAGTTTTTTAACTTTTCCTGTACTTGAAAACAGAAAGGGACTTCAGACACTTGATTTGTAGAGCTAGAACTATAAGTGCCCATTAGAGATGGCCCGAACGGTTCACCGGCGAATGGTTCCCGGCGAACTTCTGGGGGTTCGCGATCGCGGAGAACTTCAAACTTTTCCGGAAGTTCAGTTCTCCACCACAATGCACCATTAGGGTCAACTTTGACCCTCTACATCACAGTCAGCAGGCACATTGTAGCCAATCAGGCTACACTCACTCCTGGAGGCCACCATCCCCCCCCTTATAAAAGGCAGACATCGCCGGCCATTTTACTCACTCGTGTGCCTGCAGTAAATAGAAAAGGGACAGCTGTTGCTGCTGCTGCTGCAGACTCTCATAGGGAAAGATTAGTTAAGCTCTTTTAGGCTTGTTAGCTCGCTCCTTGCTGATTCTTATTGCTAAAATATCACCCCACGGCAGCTCTTTTGAGAGCTAATCTTGTTCTTGTGATCTATTTTTTTATTTTTTTCTGTGTGTCCCACTAACACTTGTGTTGCATAGACAGCCTTGATAATTCATACTGTGTGTGTGCCACTGCAGGGCCCATCACATTCAGTGACTACCTGTGTGTGTGACAGGTGCACATTGTAATACCCAGTACTGCATATACCTACCTACCTGTTGTTCACAGTGCACCCACCTATCTACGTGAGCTGAGCGCACGTAGTGTCAATGTGCCTGTCTGCTACCTGTCTGTGTGTGACAGGTGCACATTGTAATACCCATCACTGCATATACCTACCTGTTGTTCACTTCAGTGCACCCACCTACCTACGTGAGCACATGCAGTGTCACTGTGCCTGTCCGCTACCTGTCTGTGTGTGACAGGTGCACATTGTAATACCCATTACTGCATATACCTACCTGTTGTTCACAGTGCACCCACCTACCTATGTGAGCTGAGCGAACGCTGTGTCACTGTGCCTGTCCGCTACCTGTCTGTGTGTGACAGGTACACATTGTAATACCCATCACTGCATATACCTACCTACCTGTTGTTCACAGTGCACCCACCTCATCACTGCATATACCTACCTGTTGTGGTCAGTGCACCCATCTACCTACGTGAGTGCATGCAGTGTGATATACCACTCCGTGCATACCTGTTAACTGCACCTGTGTGACTGCACATTGTATTAGTCAAGTCAGTGCATACCTTTCACTTCATCCCCCCCGATATGGACACAACGGACAAAACAGGTAGAGGCAGAGGTAGAGGCAGACCTAGAGGAAGGCCACCCGGCAGGTCTGTGCGAGGTCGTGTTGATGTGACTTTGTGCGGCCTTGGCCCAAAGTACAGTGCTCAGAAGAAGGCACATCCCATCAACTCCCAAGATTGTCAGGACGTGGTTGACTATTTAACAAAGAACACCTCATCTTTTGCAGCCACCAGTGCTACTCCAAGCACCACATCTGCTGCATTTGACACTTTTCAGGAGTTAATTGGTGGCGAATTAACTGATTCACAGCCATTATTGTTACAACCAGATGAAGGCGCTAAGCAAGTTACACCATCTCATATGTCTGAGTTAGGCGGCGACACTATGGACGTAACGTGTGAGGAGGAGGATTATGAAGTACCTGCTGTTAGTGCATTTTTGGAGGTGTCTGAAGCAAGCGAAGCTGGGCAAGATGATTATGATGATTATGATGATACGGATGCCGCATGGGTTCCTAAGAGACAAGATGACCAAGGGGACAGTTCAGAGGGGGAGCCAGAGAGGAGTAGGAGGAGACGAGTTCCTGAAAGAAGCAGGGGGAGCTAGTCATCAGAAACAGCTAGGGGCAGTGTCTGGCGCCATGTATCGCCACCTATGTACAGCCAGCCAACATACCCTTCAACTTCAGCTGCTGATGCCACCATAGTGCCATCACCCCAGGGGGGCTCAGCAGTTTGGAAATGTTTTAATGTGTCTGCCTCAGATCGGAGCAATGCCATCTCTTCTCTCTGCCTCCAAAATTTGAGCCTTGGAAAGGCCAACACCCACAGGGACAAGTGCCTTACGAAAGCACATGGAGAAAAGGCACAAACTGCAATGGGAAGAGCACCTGAGTAAAAGCAGCACACGAGTAAAAGCAGCACACAAAAAAAAGCCAGCCTCCCTTCCTCTTCCTCCTTCAGGTGCAGCATCTTCAGCCACCGTCTCCCTTGCACCTTCACAGCCACCCTTCTCCACTCCGCCTCTGCCTTTGAGCGGTTCCTGCGCCTCTGCCCACAGCAGCCAGGTTTCTGTGAAGGAAATCTTTGAGCGGAAGAAGCCAATTTCTGCCAGTCACCCCCGGCGTCTGACAGCTGGCGTGACGGAACTGTTAGCTCGCCAGCTGTTACCATACCAGCTGGTGGACTCTGAGGCCTTCCGTAAATTTGTGGCCATTGGGACACTGCAGTGGAAGATACCAGGCTGCAATTATTTCTTTAAAAAGGTGATACCCATACTGTACCGTGAAGTTGAGAAGCAAGTGGTGTCATCTCTGGCACACACCGTTGGGTCAAGGGTCCACCTGACCATGGATGCCTGGTCTGCCAAGCACGGTCAGGGCAGGTACATAACTTACACAGCCCATTGGGTCAACCTGGTGACCGATGGCAAGTAGGGAGTACATGGCTGTGCAGCGGATCAACTTGTGACACCTCCACGACTTGCAGGCAGGCCTCCTGCCACCTCCTCTCCTCCTGCTACATCCTCTTCACTGTCATCCTCCTCCTCCTCCTTGGCTGAGTGGCAGTTCAACTCTACTGGTGCTGCGATCTCCTCTCCAGCTACACAGCCCCATCGCCCCAGGGCCTATGCTGCATGCCAGGTATGACGGTGTCACGCCATCTTAGACATGTCTTGCCTCAAAGCGGAGAGTCACACTGGGCCAGCTCTCCTGGCTGCTCTTAACAAACAGGTGGATCAGTGGCTCACCCCGCACCAGTTGGAGATCGGCAACGTGGTGTGTGACAACGGCAGTAATCTCCTTTCCGCATTAAATCTGGAAAAGCTGACACACGTATCCTGCATGGCACATGTGCTCAATTTAGTCATTCAAAGATTTGTGTCAAAGCACCCAGGCTTAGAGGACGTCCTGAAGCACGCCAGGAAGTTGTGTGGGCATTTCAGGCGGTCTTACACGGCCATGGCACGCTTTGTGGACATTAAGCAGAGAAACAACTTGCCGGTGAGACGCTTGATATGTGATAGCCTGACTCGCTGAAATTCGACCCTGGTCATGTTCTCTCGCCTGCTAGAACAGGAGAAAGCCATCATCCAGTACCTGTACAATTACAATAAAAGGACGCAATCTGGGGAGATGGGGATGTTCTGGCCCAACAACTGGACACCCATGCGAAAAGCATGCAGACTCATGCGGCCGTTTGAGGAGGTGACCAACCTGGTGACTCGCAGTGAAGGCACATTCAGAGACTTGATCCAGTACGCTTACTTCCTGGAGCGTGCCGTGCGTAGAGTGGTGGATCAAGCTGTGGAGGAGCGTGAACAGGAACAGTTACGGCAGTTGTGGGAGCAATTTTCATCAGAATCAGATGTTTCCTCAACACCTGCAGCAGCACAGAGGGGGAGGAGGTGGAAGAGTCGAGTGGGGAAGAGGAGTCAGACTTGGATGATGAGGAAGGTGTTTCTTTGGAGGAGGAGGAGGAGGAGGCGGCGGCAGAAGAACAACCGCAGCAGGCGTCGCAGGGGGCTTGTGCTGCTCGACGTTCCCGTGGTATTGTTCGTGGCTGGGGGGAGGAGGAAGACTTACCTGACGTCACTGAGGAAGAGCAAGAGGAGTTGGATAGTACGTCTGGATCCAACTAAGCTAAAAAAACTCAAGGGGAATGATCTGTACTGGGTGGCCACGCTACTAGATCCTCGGTATAGGCACAAAGTGGCAGACATATTACCAACTCACCAGAAGGCAGAAAGGATGCAGCACATGCAGAACAAGCTGGCAACTATGCTTTACAATGCGTTTAAGGGTGATGTCACAGCACAATGCAATAAAGGTACCACTGCCAGTAATCCTTCTCCCATGTCCATGCAGGCAAGGACAGGACGCTCCAGCGATCTCATGGTGATGTTGGACATGTGGACATTCTTTAGTCCAACGCCTCGCCTTAGCCCTTCCAGATCCACCCTCCACCAACTCCTGGACTGGCAGGTAGCCAACTACCTGGCCTTAAGTGTGGATGCAGATACTGTGAGCAGCGATGGACCCTTGGACTACTGGGTGCGCAGGCTTGACCTGTGGCCAGAGCTGTCACAATTTGCCATCCAACTTCTGTCTTGCCCTGCCTCAAGCGTCCTGTCAGAAAGGACCTTCAGCGCAGCTGGAGGCATTGTCACTGAGAAGAGAAATTGCCTAAGCCACAAAAGTGTTCAGTACCTCACTTTTATCAAAATGAATGAGGCATGGATCCCAGAGGGCTACTGCCCGCCCGAAGACTAGGTCAGTCCCCACACACAGCATCTCTGCCTGCACACCGTGTGACTGGCTGCCTGCACCAAGACTAAGTCGCTCTCCACACAGCATCTCTGCCTGCAGGCCGCTTGACTGCCTTCTCCGCCACCACCAACAGGGTCCAGGACTCCAGGCGGATTCCTGAATTTTTAAGGCCGCCGCTAGCAGTGGCCGCTATACTAATTTTTCTGGTGCGTGTACATGCCTGCCTAATTTTTCTGGCAGTGCAGCTGCAACAACAAAACAAAAGGCATGTGCATGTTCCCATTCCCCTTCATGATCATTACCTTGCCTTGGTGAAGGGGCTTGCGTATCACAATGAAGCAATGACCGCCGGCTATATGAGTTTCTCGGGGAGGGGGGGGGGGGGTTACACCAAAGATAATAAGGTCGTTGCTTCATTGTGGACAGACCAAATTTGACCAGCTGGACAGTCGCTGTTGTTCTGTCATTGAGCTACCACAGCCCGGCGACCATATGGGCTTGAAAACTGCCACGGCCTGCACTCTGGCCATGGTGCGCACCAGTCCAGCACAGCCGTCACTACACAAACAGCTGTTTGCAGTGCGTTACACGGTGAGTTTGGTGTGTCAGTGTAAAGCAGTACTCAAATTATACTCCCTGATTGATGTATACACATTCAAGATGTTTTAAAGCACTTTAGGCCTGCAATTTAGCATTCAATGTGATTTCTGCCCTTAACACGCTGCTTTGCGTCCAATCCAGATTTTTCCCCCGGACTTTTGGTGTGTATTCCACTCCGCCATGCCCCTCTCCAGGTGTTAGACCCCTTGAAACATCTTTTCCATCACTTTTGTGGCCAGCATAAATTTTTCTAGTTTTCAAAGTTTGCCTCCACATTGAAGTCTATTGCAGTTCGCAAAAGTTCGCACGAACTGAACTTTCGCGGAAGTACGCGAACCGAAAATCAGACGTTCGGGCCATCTCTAGTGCCCATGTTTATCTCATCTCACTTTAAGCATAATACAGTCTTTTATTACAGTGCTATTAGTGCTGACAGGGAGTTGTGTCCTTCAATGGTCAGGACAGCATCTACATTTTCTTGAATATTTCTTAAATATATAATTTCTTAAAATACAATGCATCAGTACTACAGTTTAAAGAATTTTCTTTTTGAAATATGTCCACCTACTTGATTCTAGAAATATAAAAGGTAGAAAACCGAGAGCCCAATATAGTGTAGCTTGTATTGGAGGGGTGTGAATGATAATGATGAAACGTAGGTATTGTACTTACAAACCAGGGTTACCTCCAAGGCAACCACTGAAAAGGCAGGTGGGGAGACCAAGCCTGTCCCCACTCAGGATTAAGACGTCGCTCTCTGTGGATAGAGGAAAAAAAGAGGGTGTACCACCCTTCCACCAAGGGTGGATTCTTGATGTGTAGAGCTGTACAGAGGCGCCAGTAGGATAAAAGTCACTAAAACGCTTAAAACGTTCGGGATGCGGTGGTGGACCAGCCAACCCAAAACAGACACAGGTACTGTCAATTCAAGTAATAAATAATTTATTTATATGGCTGGTCCACCACCGCATCCCGAACGTTTTAAATGTTTTAGTGACTTTTATCCTACTGGTGCCTCTGTACAGCTCTACACATACTTGATTCTAGAACTACTATAGGTATTGTTTAATATCTTTTTACCTCTTTTCCATGACTTGCTATTTTTTTTTAACATTCAGGTTGGATTGCATCTTTGATTTTATTGCACTCATTTTATTGCAGGTATTTTGGAAATGGCTAGCACACTGAAAAGCTTTGCCCATAATTCGAAATTGTAAAAATACTTATATCTTTCAAATTCCTCTTATTTAAATCTGTCTTTAAGTTAGAGTAAGTAGATAAATGTGGAGGAAAGTAAGTGATTGCTTCTCTTGCTTTCATGTAATGATACAGTGATACAAAAAAATATTACTATTTGAAACATATCTCCCACGGCTTCATGGTGTGCAAGGAAGTGTATTTCTGTGGAATACCTGCTATCGTGTTTCACGTGGATAGAAAAAAAAATAAACCTTGAAATATTCAGCATGATAGAAAAAGCACGTTTTGTAAAATATTTGCCTTTTTGACACATCTTGCGCAGGCCAAGGAAAACAATTAGTTGGATAAGCAGTATGAAGATTGCACCTGAGCATAGTGATTGGATACAGTGCACAGCGTTCAGCCTGACCTCGCTCAACACAGATCATGTCAAATTTAATTACCTTCTGCTTTGGGCACACCTGATATCAGAAATACCCCCCCGGCGGCAATGTAACAGATTAAGCCGCCACTTCGGCTCTGCCTCCTCTCCTTTCCCTGCCTCTCTCATAAACAGCTCTTGCAGCCGGGGGACAAGCATTTCCTCCCAGGGTCGTTCATAGCAGCAGGGAATCCTGCTGTTTGTTCCTGCAGAGCGGGTGCTGGCAGAAGCAATGTCTGCAGCCTCCCCGCTCTGCTTCCCTGACGCCACGAACAATCTTGAGGGACACGCGTGTCCCCCGGCTGCAAGAGCTGTTTAGGAGAGAGGCAGGGGAAGGAGAGAGCCGTGGGACACACGTCTGATGGCAAAGTGACCCAATTAGGAGAGAGGCAGAGGGAGGAGAGGAGGCAGAGCCAAAACGACGGCTTAATCTGTTACATTGCCGCCGGTGGGGATTTCATCAATTTAACGCCGCTGGGAGCCGGGAATGCTGTTCATTTCTAACATTGGCCGCAGGTGCCCGGCCACTTCGCGTTTTGACCGTCCAGAGCCCGAAGTGGCCAGACTTTGGGTTCTGGCCATAACATATCCATCATTTTAGAACAAGGCATATGTTTATTATTTTATTAAAGAAAACCTGTAACCCCAGATACTGCTCCTCCCAAAAGGCTACTGCGAGGCCTGGGCAACTGACACATGTGCTATGACCTTAGGAAGGCCCTACCCATCTCTCAGCACATTTGGATCAGAGTATAGTACTTGCCTTAGCAGCTAACTACAACTCTTTCCTTAGAGAGAGGAAAGCATACTGACAAGTCATAGAGTGCTTAGTCAGCAAGTCAGGCTAAGTTTCTTGTCCTGCTTCCTACTAAAATATCTCTCCCTTAGGTGAATTTGCTGCCTGTGTTTGGCATACATGGGCACTGCCATCTTGCTTGTGATGTTAGCAATATGCACATCAACACAATGCACTATGCATATCAGGATGATGCACCATGCACATCAGCACTATGCACTATGGACAGCAGAACAGTGCACCAAGGACAGCAGAACAGTGCACTAAGGACAGCAGAACAGTGCACTAAGGACAGCAGCACACTGCACTATAGACAGCAGCACGCTGCACTATGGACAGCAGCACACTGCACTATGGACAGCAGAACAGTGCACTACGGACAGCAGCACACTGCACTATAACCTGCAGCAGAATGCAGTATGGCAGCAACACAATGCACTTCAGACAGCAGCACTATGCATTATGCAAAGCAGCACAACGCACTATAGACAGCAGCACTATGCATGCACAGCAGCACTATGGACAGCAGCTTGCATCCTCTCTTCACAGTGAGCTTACCTTATTGACTGAAGTAAAACTCCACCTATCTTTATATAAAAGCAATCCTTCAGTTCAGCTTTATATAGCAGATGTATTTTTTAGCACTTTATATAGCAGTGTAAATTGTAATGGGTGATTTCACATTTCAATTTTCCTGGAAAATCACACAGGCACAGGTGGAACACTCAAGCAAGGTCCACACTTCTAATTTTTCTGTCATGCTGCACTCAGGTTTTTTGTGTGCTTTTTGAGTGCACTTTTTTTTTTCCCATTTGTGATTTTTCGGTTTGTGGCAAACACAGTAGAATCGTAAATGTGGTCTTTTGTGAAGTATTCATTTATGTCAGTATGCCGTTTTACACAAAAGACAAGAAATGTTTGCAAATGCAACAAAATACCTCCATTGCACATGCATGTAGAGGTCTGCAACATTTTCAGATGTATGGTTGAAACTGCTCATAAACACTTGGAAGATTGCCTAGTACAGTAGAGTGAGTCTCTGTTATCCAGCAAAAGGGATCGGCTGATGCTGGATACGTGTGCTTTATAGTGGCTTGAGGCTCTGTGTTATAAATAGGCCTAGCTAATACAGTACTATACCCCACTCTACATACATACCATAAACTCTATTAAATGTAAAAATACAGTAATTGAAAGTATATTAACCTTCGGCGAGCCATGGGATGCAATCTATAAGCCCAGCAGAGCCTAAGTAGTTGGCCTTCACCACCATGAGTAGTGCTGGCAGTTTGTGCTGTTCACACTGCTGGTAAAAAAAACAATCCCAGTCATTGCACTTCACTCCTCCCCAATATTATGCACCCCGACCTATAGTGTATTTAGGTTACTCATAAACGCTAATGCAATTTTATCGAGGAGAAAATGTAGGCTCTATATATAATCATAGGTAAAATATATATAATCGAATCAAATTATTACAATCAGGAGAGTTTTCAAATAGATTGAGGCCCCTTTCACACTGGTCAGTTGCGTTACCCTGTTTAACCACAGGGTAAACGCTACACCAATGAAAGTCGATAGGGCATTTCATAGTTGTGCATTGCAATGCGCCAGAAATCTTCAATTTGCCCCTCGGGTGATGCTGGAGCATCCGCGCGTGTCCAGCTTGCACAGTGACGGCCAGCGACCAGAAGTCATGTAAGTCTATGGCGCCGCACATATTTTAAACTGTTTGCTGCTCATATTCGCGTCATACATGGGCAGTCATACATGGGCAGTACCATATTTTGACAATACACTTGTGTGCAATTCTAACGTCAGCCACAGGAAGTGAGTGCTAGAGAGCCTCACTTCCTGCTTGGCTTGCAGCCAGATTGGAGATTACCACGCACTGCTGTAGTAATCTCCATAGGCTTTTTTTATTGTGTTGCGGTGCAGTGGAATCAGCTGATCGCAGCGCATTACAACCACAAGTTGGCAGTGTGAAACTGGCCAGAGTATTTGTACAGCGCTCAACAATCATCAATCAATAACATATATACCAGTCCGAACCAAATGGAATACTTGAGTTCCGAATAACCAGGACTCTACTTGTTCTCTTTAAACTGAATCAGGCCCCTCATGCACACTGCAATGGCTGCTGTAGAGAAGCGTTTGTAAACAATATCTAGCCAGTGGGTCCTCATCTCTTCAGAGGAGCAAAATCAGTAATGCATTATAGCTGAATTATTGATCAGGGAGCAATTTGTCTCTGATTGAATATATTTATGTTTTAAGTACACTAATTCTTTAAAAAGCTAAATGGTATTATCCAGTTAATCATATAACGTGCTAGAGGATAATTCTAAACATCACAAAGACAATATTAATAACTCCCATATGCTGTACAGAATTTAGTTTCCATAGAAACAGAAACTAAGTTCTTTCTCTGAAACTTTACTTTTTCCACACAGTGGCTCATATTCATTAAACAGTGTTATACAGCTGGATGCAAATCCGAAAACATCGCCTTAATCACTGCGAAGAGATATTTTTAGGAGTTGATACCTATTTTATGCCAACATGAAATCTGGTGTTGATCATCACCTCTTCAAATGATGCTTTAATTGGTACCTCAACTGACATAAGGTAAACACATGTATGTACAATCCCAAATCTTTTTCTCACTGTAAAGCTGAATATTTACCACGCGATGGAGGAAGATGACTTTAGCGACATTCCCCTGACGATGAGTGTCCCACAGTCCATCTTTTGGCCGGCAGGTACACACAACGTCACACGATGGCACATGACTGGCACGAACAGGAAGACAAGCGATCACAGTACTTTGCACAGAGTCTTCAAGTATCTTAAAGATCTGATCCGCCATGATGGTCTTTATTGCCGCATGTTGCTAAATGTTGCGAGATCACAGAAACGATCGCTTGTCGCTCAAAAAATTTCCATCATCGGAAAAATCATTGGGAAATTTGCGTAGTAGGTACGGGTCTTTAGGGTTAAAATTCCAGGACTTTTAATGACAGTTTCTCTCCAGTTAGACTTCAGTCAGACTGTAGCTTAACTCAGTGCTAACAAATTTTAGGCTGCGTGGCAGAGAGACAATTCTCAGTGAAGGGAATAGACAAAAAGGACATTAGTCCAAAATAGGAGCTCTGAAAACTTTACCATATTCTTGCTGTACTGCACATGACCATGTTCTGACGTTGCTATTTAACACCTAGCATCACAATAAGGGGCAATTCTGTCTCTAAGCAGGATGTGGTGCAGGGTCATTTTATGGTGCTAGCTTTGATTTACCAGTTAGCTATGACAAAAACATAAAAAAAAGGGTTCACACCATTCTTCACATTTGTGAAAATTACTCTCCATGTTTATAAATGTGAATAAAAAATAGATTTTCATCAGGAAAATGGTATAAAAACATTCATAAGACGTGGAAATGTGCTGAAAAGCTGAGGCACACACATAAGGTTTTTGCTTTAGTTCACAAAAAAATGTGATGTAATCAATCTCAAAAACTTTTCTCCAAATAAAAGGAGAATGTTTTCCCCTGTCTTCATCTCAGTGAGAGAGAAAATGGGGTGTTATGTGACACTGTATAGAGATACAGTGTCACATGGGGCTAGCAATCCAAAAACTCAATCTTCAAACAATACCCTTCTCCAATAGGAGTTCGAAAAATAAAGGCAAATAAAAAACATTCATCAACTCAAGAGATTGGTAACTAACTGCACCTAGTATCCTTGGCAGACAAATGAATCACAAGAAATTATATGGCAGCAAGCCTCTTGTGCACCACAGAAAGATTACATCAGTGCAACACAGGTGATTATTATTATCTAGTATTAACAAATCCAAACTCTCTTTCAAATCTTTAAAAATTAAGCTTGGCAAATGCTGTCATTGGTATATTTCTGATGATGTTGGTGTGTGGGGCCATAGAAAGGTTGACTACATGTTGTTGGTAACCACAGCTTGGAAGAGCATGTTCAGACTACAGGAGACATTCTCTGTGGACTAGGTATGGTGACATTATAGGCCTACAAGCAACCACCTTCAGCACTATCTGGCTATACACATACTTTTCATGCAAGCAAGCTGAATGGAAATGACAGGCATCATCCTGTCAGCGCATGCAGGGCCGGGCCGAGGCATAGGCTGGAGAGGCTCCAGCCTCAGGGCGCAGTGTAGGAGGGGGCGCAGAATTCATTCAGCTGTCATTCCTAATTGTGTATGAAGCAGAAAGAAATAAGAAAAGGGGATACATGGCAGTGACTGCAAGCCAGATAACTAGATATTAAGGTGTTGGGGAGGTTGTGGGCCCTGTGGCCCTCTTAGTCTAATAGCAATCCATGTGTGACAGCTGAGGTGGGAGGGATGGAGGGGCGCACTTTGGTGTCTCAGCCTTGGGTGCTGAAGGACCTTGTCCCTGCTCTGAGCGCATGGTGTTGCCGGACCCAGCCCTGAAAGGGTTAAGTTGTTGTTGTCCGTTGCTGGCTCTTTTCTGTTGATTACAGGGCCAGGTGCACTCAGCCAGGTACTGGAAAAGAAATAACGGCCGGAGGATTTGATTGGTGCTCGGCTTGGCTGGCTTCCAACTGCAGCCAATGAAGAAGAAGGAGTGTGGAGTATATAAACTGATTGCTGCGTCAGTTGTTTCAGTAACCGAAGAAAAGAAGAAGCGTCCCTACCTGCGAAGATGGATGCTGTGGTTGCTGCAGTCCTCAGGAGAGCGAGAGAAGAAGACGGGGAGGAATGGCTGCGTACACTGTCAGACGGAAGAAAGGATGAGATGGCAGCGATGGCTGGCCCGGAGGCAGAAATGAGAGCGGAAGATCCGATGGTGGAAGGAAGTCAGCAGGCTAGGAGAAGGAGGTAACGCAGCTCGAGTAAAGAGCTGGTGGAGGAGGAGTCAGGCAGGAGATCCTGGGCCAAAGAACGCGATGCGGAGGCAGCGCAAGAGGGTGAGGAGGCGGCGAGAGGCGGAAACTTAGACACTAGAGGGCGCGGCAAGAGGCCTAAGAAAGCAAGACGGAGGTTTTCTCCGCCTCCTCATCATCCCGGAATCCGTAAAAAGAAGGAATTGGGAAGCAGAGGCCAGGTTTCTTTGCCTCAGGCGTCACCCATTGTGCCAGATGAGGCTTTACTGGAGGAAGCTGGTCCAAGTCGGCAGTTGCAGACAGAGCCTGGACTGAGCAAACGACCTCCTGTATTGCCTGGTGAGTATCCTGAAGTATGTTCATTACAGGATGTTAATGCAAAATTGTTTCATTTAACTGAGGTGGTGAAAGGTTTGTCAGAGGTGATGGCAACTACTAAGAGTCAGCATGGTGCAGATCAGAGGGAGATTTCTTCTCCAGCAGCAGTATGGTCAGCTAAGGACACAGGGCTAGATCCCCCTGTCAGGGTGCAGCCTGAATTGAGATCAGGGGTAGCAGAGCTGCATTATAAAGAAGCGATTCCTTGTAGTTTATCCCCTCTTGGTTTCCATCTGAGTACTGCGGTTAAAGAAAAAATATGGAATGGGGAATTTTTAGATATTCTTTCTTTACTCCCATTTTATAAAGAATTTAATGCTAAAGAAAAGAAAGAAGGTGATGATGAGAGAAAGAGGCCTGTGTTGAGGACATTTAGTAATTGGCTTCAGGCTTTTTGCATATACTCCAGTGTGCTGGGTGAAAAGAAGCCAGAACTATGTACTGGTTTATTCCAGCATTTAGATATAATTGCAGAGGCATATAGACAGTTTGGTGGATCGGCTTGGTTTTTATATGACGAGGCTTTTCGTCAAAGAATGTCGGTACATCCGACTTTAAAATGGGGAACCAAGGACGTTGGATTATGGATAGGATTCATGCTACCTCAAAGATCGAGTGTGACCAAACAGACAGTTCGTTTAAAAAGGGGCTCTGTTTTGCCTTCAATGAGGGCCAATGTAAGTTTTTGAATAACTGCAGGTACAAGCATGAATGCAATCATTGTGGTGGATCACACTCTGCATCACGCTGTTTTAAAAAGGCAGGTGTACATAATCATGGGTCCACAAAGGATCTCTTTCTCAAAAGCACCGACTCCAGTGATTTTGGAAAAATTTTTGCCATGGTTAAAAATGTATCCAAAGCAGCAGACCAGTCAGCTGCTCATTGATGGTTTTTTATAAAGGTTTTCATATACCAACATTTAGTGGTAAAGGCTGCTCGATTGTAGCTAACTTGAAGTCAGTTGATCAGTTTCCGCATATAGTACAAAGAAAGATTCAAAAAGAACTGGAAGCAGGCAGGGTGGCTGGCCCATTTGTCTCCCCTCCTTTTGAAGATTTTAGGATTTCTCCTTTGGGGGTTATACCCCAAAAAGCTCCCAATGAATATCGACTAATTCATCATCTATCATTCCCAAAAGATGCATCATTGAATGATGAAGTGGATAAAAGGCTGACTTCTGTGTCTTATGTTACATTTGAGCAAACTTTACAAGTTATTAGAAGTTTTAGTAAAAATGCGTTGCTTGCTAAGACAGACATTCAATCAGCCTTTAGGCTATTACCTATTGCTCCTGAAGGATTTAATTCGTTGGGTTTTTATTTCCAAAAACAATTTTATTTCGATCGCTGCTTACCAATGGGATGTTCGCTTTCTTGTTTTTATTTTGAATCTTTTTCGACTTTCCTTGAATGGGCAGTAACACAAAGAATTGATGAAGCAGCTATAGTTCATTATCTTGATGATTTTTTACTGATAGGCCCTGCAGATTCTCAAGCGTGTCAGACACTGTTAGCGATTTTTGTACAGACGATGGAGGAGTTTGGTGTACCGCTAGCTGAAGAAAAGACGGTGGATCCAACCACGTCTTTGGAATTTTTGGGTATTACAATAGATACAAAAGAAATGCTGTTTAAACTGCCGTGGGAAAAAATTAATGTTTTGAAAACTTTATTGAATGATTTATTGGGGAAAGAAAAGGCTACAGTTAAGCAGATACAGTCGTTATTAGGGCACTTGGCTTTTGCGTCAAGAATTATGCCGATGGGGAGAGTATTTTCCAGAAGGTTGGCGCAGGCAATAGCGGGTTTCAAGTCGCCCAAGATGCATGTCCGTTTGGTCAGGGAAGTTAAAGAAGACTTCCTGGTATGGTATGAATTTTTATCATGCTACAATGGGAGGTCCATGTGGCAGCAGGAATTCGTGATGGATTCAGAAATGGAATTTTTCACAGATGCGGCTAGATCGATTGGATATGGCGCATTCTGGTGCGGTCGTTGGTCAGCTGAAAGGTGGCATGCATCTTGGGTGGACAGAGGGGTTATAAAAAACATTGTTTTATTAGAACTTTTCCCAGTGGTAGTGTCGTTGGTTCTATGGTGCAAAGAATTTGCAAATAAGCGCATTATGCTCCAAACGGATAACAGAGGTGTGTTATATGCGGTGAATTGTTTATCAGCTAAATCTGATTTGGTGGTTCGCTTATTAAGGCATTTAGTGCTTGTGTGCTTAAAATTTAATATTTGGATAAAAGCAGCATACCTTCCAGGAAAAATGAATTTAATAGCTGATGCTTTATCTCGTCAGCAGTTGGAGTCGTTCAGAACGTTGGCCCCGGCGGCAAGGCAGGAGGGAGAGGTTTGCCCAGAGCATCTTTGGAGCCTTATTTGGGTTTGATACAGAAGATGGTTAAAAATTCATTGGCAGCTAACACTTGGAAGTCTTATGAAGAAGCATGGATTAGTTGGTGCAAGTTTGCAGATGAGTATGAATTGTCTCCATTGGCTGATTCAGCTGACATGTTTTTAGCTTTTATGTGTCAGAGTTTAGAAGCAGGTGGCTCCTACAATAAAATTGTTAAGTTGTTAGCAGGAATTTCCTTCTTTAGAAAATTGAGTCAGGTTCCTTCAGGTACGTCTTATGTAGTGGTCAAGCAATTTTTAAAAGGTCTTAAGAAGGATTGGGTTACATTGGATAATCGTAGGCCGGTTTCTTTTTCAATTCTTTGTGATGTATTACAGGTATTGGAGATGGTCTGTGATAGCAGCTATGAATGTTCTCTTTTTAAGGTGGCGTTTGTTTTAGCCTTTTTTGGAGCATTTAGAATCTCGGAGTTGGTTGCTATTAATAAAAAGTCTGAGGCTCCTCTTAGGTTTCAAGACGTTAGGATTTTAGAGGATAGATTAGATATTTTTATTGGTAGGTCTAAGACGGACCAATTGGGTCGAGGGACATGGATCACATTAAGGTCTGTGGATTTTCCATGTTGTCCAGTAAGAGCAGTGAAAGAATTTATGGCGGTTCGTCCTCAAGAGGTGTCCTTTTTGGTACATTTGGATGGTGGTGTTTTATCAAAGTTCCAATTTAGGTCAGTCTTTAAGAAATGTCTGATGCGCTTGGGGCTGGGTGATATGAAATTCACATCCCATTCATTTAGAATTGGGGCAGCCACAGAAGCCTACAGATGGGGTCTATCTGATGAAGCCCTTCAAAGAATTGGGCGTTGGGAGTCCAATAGGTTTCGGATCTATGTGAGACCTAATTTGTTTGTTTATTGATATTTTTCAGGAAAAAAAACGATTGTATGGATTTTAGGGCACTCGTATGTTTTCTGGGCACAGAAGAGAGCCAAGTATAGACCTTATATGGAGAATTTGTTCCTTGACATCGAAACCTGCCAGATCCTTTGGCAAGGTATACGTGGCCTTCGGTGGAGTGGCCTTATTCCTTTGATTATTAAAAAATTGCGCTTTTGGCCAATCCCTGATGTGCTGCTAATCCATCTTGGTGGCAATGATCTAGGGAAGTGGAGGACAATTGACTTGATGGACAGAATGAAGGAGGATATTGTTCAAATTAATAGTCAATTTCAAAATACAAAATTGATCTTCTCAGAAATAGTTCAGAGAAGGGTGTGGCTTAACCCTAATCTTAAATTTATGGATAGGATCCGCAAGTGGATTAATAGATATATGTCAAGGATATTAGTAAATATGGGAGGATTGACCATCCGTCATATTGAGCTGGAGGAGAGGGAATTAGGTCTATTTCGGAGGACTTGTCCTCCATTGGTCTTGATGTTTTTAATGCTAATTTGAATACGGTTATTGAGAGGGCCGCGGTTTTGGGGGCCAACCCAGTGTAGCTGGGTTTGGCTTATGGGTAAATGTCACCGGGTGGTGGACATTTGGGTTTATTAATAAAGGGGATCTTTATTAATAATTTATGCATTTTACTTATTAATGTTTGGATAAGAATTTAATAAAGTTGGTTTATCAAAAAATTTTCCCCCAATAAATGGCCGCGGCCTTACTCCAATTTGAGTGTTGGTTTTATTTATTTACTATTAATGTTAAGTTGAAGGGCTTAGTGGGACGTGCAATTCCATGGAAATGACAGGCATCATCCTGTCAGCGCATGGTGTTGCCGGACCCAGCCCTGAAAGGGTTAAGTTGTTGTTGTCCGTTGCTGGCTCTTTTCTGTTGATTACAGGGCCAGGTGCACTCAGCCAGGTACTGGAAAAGAAATAACGGCCGGAGGATTTGATTGGTGCTCGGCTTGGCTGGCTTCCAACTGCAGCCAATGAAGAAGAAGGAGTGTGGAGTATATAAACTGATTGCTGCGTCAGTTGTTTCAGTAACCGAAGAAAAGAAGAAGCGTCCCCTCCCCCCCCCCCCCCCCCCATAATTGCTTGTCGCTGGCCTATATTGGGGTTTTGATATAAGGGTAAATGTCACCGGGTGGTGGACATTTGGGTTTATTAATAAAGGGGATCTTTATTAATAATTTATGCATTTTACTTATTAATGTTTGGATTAGGATTTAATAAAGTTGGTTTATCAAAAAATTTTCCCCCAATAAATGGCCGCGGCCTTACTCCAATTTGAGTGTTGGTTTTATTTATTTACTATTAATGTTAAGTTGAAGGGCTTAGTGGGACGTGCAATTCCAAGAGCATCCCAAATTCTGGAAATCCTCCCCCACCACACACAAAATACCAGTTTTCCCACAGAGACTACACATGGATCTCTAGAGTATATCTAGAGTTAGTCCACTAACAAATACATGATTATAATATCCACATTAGGCTTGTAACTAATTTCACTGTGCAACCAAGGACATGTAGCATCAGGAGTCAGACTCCAAGTTGGAGAGTAAAAGATGAAAATGCTGGAGACCACTAACTCTACAGATGAGATTACACCGTGAGATTACATCAGCAAACTAAATATCAAATTAAACTGGAGGCGATTGTTCAACTCTTTGTAGAAAATAATGGATTCACCTTGAATAGTGTAGTATGATAAGTAAAGTGACCAAAAGATGAGTAAACGATAGGGTCAATGGGATGCAAATTATTTCAAGTTAATTCAGGGCAGTGGAAATACTGTATGCAAATGCATGCAGCTTGAAAATAGACCAATCAAATCTCATCTCAGTTTCATTTTCAAGTTGCATAATTTGCATACAAAATATATGTACTTAATTGATTAAATCTCATTGACCATCGCTAGAAAATATGTGCATAAACTCTGACAAACCTGGTTATTTTATTTGTTCTGTTTCATTTAAAAAATATGATTGCATTATATATGGTTTTATCAAAGTATTCACTGTTACCTTTAATAGCTTTGCATTTTTGTCCATCTGAAGCCTCCTAATATTCACTTAACAGGAGCCGGTAAAAGCTCTTAATGCCTGGCTATGCCACTTGCTTGCTTGTTACAAAATGATCAAAGAGAAAAATGCTGATAGCATTTTAAATGTAAGATTTAATATTTTTGGCAGCAGATGCAAAGTACAGTGAAAGACCTTGATGCAAGGACATGACTCACATAGTGGCGATGAAATTTGAATGCATGATAACAACCACTGTACTATAAATCATTATCATACATTTATCTCCCCATTTTACTTACTGAAGACTAAAGAAGCAAGACACATTCAAAATCAACCTATCTATCTATCTATCTATGTATCTATCTATCTATCTATCTATCTATCTATCTATCTATCTATCTATCTATGTCTATCTATCTGCAAAATGGTTATTTAGGGACTTTGTCCATCACTCCATCCATCCTTCCATATCAATGCATTTTCCTCATACGACTATAAATATATCCCTGACACCTGATGCTGTATAAGTTGTAAATAAATGCAGTGAATAAGAATTATGCTGGTACGTAGGAAAATAAATAGAACAGGAAGTGCATTTTAGGAGATTCTTTGTTACTGAAAAAACATGAAAATATTAGTTGGTCTAACACTTAATATGGTCCCATGACCAAACTCTAGGCATAGCAGATGGTTTGTACTAAATCCACACAATGTCTACAGGATCATTTACATACTTCTGAATATAAACACGCCTTTTTAAAACAGAAGGTATTTGCATTAATCCATGTATAGGCATGCAAGTAAGATCTTCCATGATACACCATTGTCAGATATGCAGATCATCTCTTTATGCAGTACATACATCTGTTCTTCATGGTTAGTTGGGTGTTGGGTGATACAAATATTGGTAAATTGTTCTTACTGATAATTTCCTATGGACTTATCCGGCCCTCATTCTTCCACTAACCCTCCTTCCTAATGACTAACACTTAACCTCCCTGGAAGGGCATTTCTGTCTGGAATTATGAGTCAAAAGCGGTATATTTTTTTTCAAGAATATTAGGCCTCCAATTCATAATTCACCAAAATATGCTAGAATAAAAACCTGGTAGACATTCTGCATATAAATAAAAGACTAGAACACAAATTTGTTGAATTCATTACATTTATAAAGAAGCTTAAAAAATTGTGAAATTGTACAAATAAGACAGGCAGAGAGTAGTCAAAATCAAGGCAATGGTCAGTGCAGGTGGCAGAATAATATATATATATATATATATATATATATATATATATATATATATATACAGTGGGTTGCAAAAGTATTCGGCCCCCTTGAAGTTTTCCACATTTTTGTCACATTACTGCCACAAACATGCATCAATTTTATTGGAATTCCACGTGAAAGACCAATACAAAGTGGTGTACGTGTGAGAAGTGGATCGAAAATCATACATCATTCCAAACATTTTTTACAAATAAATAACTGCAAAGTGGGGTGTGCGTAATTATTCGGCCCCCTGAGTCAATACTTTGTAGAACCACCTTTTGCTGCAATTACAGCTGCCATTCTTTTAGGGTATGTCTCTACCAGCTTTGCACATCTAGAGACTGAAATCCTTGCCCATTCTTCTTTGCAAAACAGCTCCAGCTCAGTCAGATTAGATGGACAGTGTTTGTGAACACCAGTTTTCAAATCTTGCCACAGATTCTCGATTGGATTTAGATCTGGACTTTGACTGGGCCACTCTAACCCATGGATATGTTTTGTTTTAAACCATTCCATTGTTGCCCTGGCTTTATGTTTAGGGTCATTGTCCTGCTGGAAGGTGAACCTCCACCCCAGTTTTAAGTCTTTTGCAGTCTCCAAGAGGTTTTCTTCCAAGTTTGCCCTGTATTTGGCTCCATCCATCTTCCCATAAACTCTGACCCGCTTCCCTGCCCCTGCTGAAGAGATGCACCCCCGAGCATGATGCTGCCACCACCATATTTGACAGTGGGGATGGTGTGTTCAGAGTGATGTGCAGTGTTAGTTTTCCGCCACACATAGTGTTTTGCATTTTGGCCAAAAAGTTCCATTTTGGTCTCATCTGACCAGAGCACCTTCATCCACATGGTTGCTGTGTCCCCCACATGGCTTGTGGCAAACTGCAAACGGGACTTCTTATGCTTTCTGTTAACAATGCCTTTCTTCTTGCCACTCTTCCATAAAGGCCAACTTTGTACAGTGCATGACTAATAGTTTTCCTATAGAAAGAGTCTCCCACCTGAGCTGTAGATCTCTGCAGCTCATCAAGAGTCACCATGGGCCTCTTGACTGCATCTCTGATCAGCGCTCTCCTTGTTCGGCCTGTGAGTTTAGGTGGATGGCCTTGTCTTGGTAGGTTTACAGTTGTGCCATACTCATTCCATTTCTGAATGATCGCTTGAACAGTGCTCCGTCGGATGTTCAAGGCTTTGGAAATCTTTTTGTAGCCTAAGCCTGCTTTAAATTTCTCAATAACCTGATCCCTGACCTGTCTTGTGTGTTCTTTGGACTTCACTGTGTTGTTGCTCCCAATATTCTCTTAGGCAACCTCTGAGGTTATCACAGAGCAGCTGTATTTGTACTGACATTAGATTACACACAGGTGCACTCTATTTAGTCATTAGCACTCATCAGGCAATGTCTATAGGCAACTGACTGCACTCAGATCAAAGGGGGCCGAATAATTATGCACACACCACTTTGCAGCTATTTATTTGTAAAAAAAAATGTTTGGAATCATGTATGATTTTCGTTCCACTTCTCACGTGTACACCGCTTTGTGTTGGTCTTTCTTGTGGAATTCCAATAAAATTGATTCATGCTTGTGGCAGTAATATGACAAAATGTGGAAAACTTCAAGGGGGCCGAACACTTTTGCAAGCCACTGTGTGTATATATATATATATATATATATATATATATATGTTTATATATACATACAAATATATGTATACACATATAAGTATATACATGCATATATAGAGCATTTCTCTTAGTTTTTTTTTTACAATTTTTAGCCTCCATGGGGATCCCGGCGGTCGAAGAGGAGGCAGAAAGCTGCAGGTAGATCAGAGGGGGACATGGGGATCCGAAAGAAGAGGTGGATAGCTGCGGGGAGAAGCCTGGCTGCCGGGTTCCCGGAATCAGAGCGGAGACATGGGGATCCCGGCGGCCAAAGAGGAAGGTAATAGTTTTGGGGGAGAAGCCTGGGTCCCGCTGTGCAGTGCGATTGTGAGTGGGACCCAGGAACACTGCGCATGCAGCGTTTTTTGCCAGCCCGACCTGAGCAGCACACAAAGCGGAGCCCATGCTCAGGTCGGGATTACCGCCAGGGGGGTTAAACAACCCTCCTAATGCCTAACACTAGCCAATTGTCTTCCAAGAGCTGATTTCGGCAGGCGCCTAAATGAACTGCTTTACTCTTTATGCTCCTGAAAGCTAGACACACAGCTACAACCACTGGTATACAGTGTGCCCCTGATGCATTCCTAGTCCTTCTAAGTCACCTTCTAAGTCACCATAAGCCATCTGGGTAGTCCATACTTAAATACTCCTATGATATCTATTCCCTGGAAAACCTTAGTAAATCAGAAGCAGTGTTACTGCACTTTCATATTGACCAGGTCCAACTTGAAAATTATAGTCATGTGAATTTTACTTCTTGGGCATGGGAATATAGTTTTCCAAGATAAAGTAAAAACATATATATATATATATATATATATATATATATATATATATATATACCTGTTTTTAAGATAATACAGTGGAGTTAGTTGTCATATCTCTAAAAGGTCAGGTTTTTAAAAGAAACTGAGAAAACGTGTTTAAAGACTTCTTTCAACTTTATGCAAATATATGCATTCACCCCACCTAAGTTGTTCAGGACAGAATTACAGTTTTCATGTGGACTGCAACTTAAAGGTGGGATATGATATTGCAGCACAACTATAGAATGCAGGGAATTCCTACAGAAGCCTATTTTTGCTGCTGAGTGAATGAGCAATTTAAGTATTAATGGGATGAGTGTTCTGTTTTTTGCAAAGTGGATGTGAAAGATCTGTATTTTACTGGTGGAAAATGAAGTAGCACAGAAGAATTTCAGTTTTTCACAATGTTCTACTTTTTGAGTTTGAAACTAAATTATTCTTGGATAGCTCCTGTTGTCATGGAAAACAGACTTCAGCATCACATAGCTGTGACAGCACATGCAAGTTATATTATTGATCATATATTTTTAGTGTTATCATGAATAAGGAAGGACATTTTCTCTCTGTTTTGAATTTGTATCACTGTAATACAGCTTTAATTGCTGAATGTAAATTTATGTATCATCCATGGTAACAGCTATGTGTGGGCTGAGACAATCCGACTAGCTAAATTTTCTAAATGTAATCCTCTCTTTACAACTTTTTAACCAGCTGAAGCAGACTAAAATTCTTCATTAACACCATGTCATGTGCATATAGCTGTACAGCAAATGAAACTGTGTGCTCAGCTGTTCCTCAGCTTAACTAATAAGTCTTTGATATCGACAATTTACTATAAATTCCATTTTATTAATGGATCTTTTATTAATGAAAGGAAGTTTCTTATGACAATATGTGCTTGCATGAACAGTAAAAAGCACAATTGCACATCCAATGTTATTAATGATAATATGTTAGTATTTAAAGTCAATTGTAATTCTTGTAAAATGTTTTTTTTTTTCAAGAATAAATACACTAAATGAAATGTGATCAAGCATGCTGCTATTGTATTCCACCATGTCTCCTGTTCCTGTCTACCTCCCCTCTCCTTAGATAAAAATATGCATGATCAGTCAATCACAATGAGCAAGTACGGTATGTATATAAAGGACTAATGGATGAGATGTAATGGTAGGGCTAGTCCACACCAGAGCGGTTCTGGAGCATTTTGTAAAACGCTTGCAGGGGGAAAACCGCTTGGCTAATGAAAGTAAATGGGATGGTGCACACCAGAGTAGTTTGTTTTTACCACAAATGCAAACTTGGGGGCTGCAGCATTTTTTCGATTCTGAGGCGTTTCTGCCTCAATGTTAAAGTATAGGAAAGTGGAAAACTACTCTGAAAAACGCTAGATCACAGCGGTTTTCCAGGCGTTTTTGTTACAGAAGCTGTTCAGTAACAGCTTTTACTGTAACAATATTTGTAATCTGCTACACAAAAACGCTCCAAAAAAATGCTAGGCATGTTTAGAAAACGTCTCTACACATGCCTGGAATGGCTCTGAAATCTGCTTCAAAAACCTCTAGCGTTTTGCAAATCTGCTAGAGGTTTTTGGTGTGCACTGGGCCGTAGTCTTTGAATTGGTCCTTTTCATGCTGCACTAGCATTTAATGACTGCAGGTATGTATTTGTATATATATATATTTTATGCAAATTTTCACTTTCTGATTTTTCCATGCATACCAATGAAGTTAATTAGTTTATTTACTTGATATAGTATGCTATTAACTGCACATTCACATACACATTTTCACATTTGTAATGCTAAAATTTGAATTTTCATTGACTTGCGTTATATGCAAATTCCATGTCTGTTATATAAAAAAGCATACATGTAGGGTTTTTTTCTACAGAAAAATTGGAAACAAAAATTTACAAAGCAAGTCAAATGTGCTTCCATTGACTTGCTGTAATGCTTGGGGGGCATACTTTCTGAGTCAGCGTGTGTGCTCAAGACTATGTAGCTGGGTAATGGAAGAGGCTACACAGGTGGCCACAGGAGTAATGAACAAGGGAGCAAGATTGCCCAGAGCAACTGCAGCTCTGGGCTTCCGATACGCCTATCACGCTAGATGCTATGTGATACAATACACAACAGACGTAGTCGGCAACATAATAGGGTCATACACGATAGATCAGATGGCAGTGGTACAGTGGACTAGACAGAATCATAGTCGGTATCAGGCTAAGGTCATACACGTTAGATCAGATGGCTGCGGTACAAGCACTAGGCGAGAGAATGGTCAGTAAAGCTAAGGTCGTATCTAAGTCAGTCTGGCAGTCGCATTGAAATACATTAATTAAGTAATGAAAGTCTCATTAATATACAATAGCTGCTTAGTGCAACGCCGCACTAATCCTCAGGCTGAGTAACAAGACAAACAACAGACAGACAGACGAAATGCTTTGCCAATCTAGTTGCTGCCCCAGCAACGGCAAACATTCTCACTGACATAGACAAGACTAACAAGTAGGAGTGTAACTAATGGCAACCGCTGCTTTAGTTACGTCCTCAGGAACAAGGCAAGAAGGAATACTACCAGTCACCAACGTGGTGATGGCAGAATCCAAGCTATCAGGATCAGAAGGACTTCACTGTATCCCCGCGGATACAGCAAACGTCCAAGCAATAAACAAGGTTAACCCATTCAGGTTCCGTCGTTTTCACGTGAGAAATGTTCACCTCCCATTCATTAGCCTATAACTTTATCACTACTTATCACAATGCACTGATCTATATCTTGTTTTTTCCGCCACCAATTAGGCTTTCTTTGGGGGGTATATTTTGCTAAGAGCCACTTTACTGTAAATGCATTTTAACAGGAAGAATAAGAAAAAATGGAAAAAATTCATTATTTCTCAGTTTTCAGCCATTATAGTTTTAAAATAATACATGCCTCCATAATTAAAACTCACGTATTGTATTTGCCCATATGTCCCGGTTATTACACCATTAAAATTATGTCCCTATCACAATGTATGGCGACAATATTTTATTTGGAAATAAAGGTGCATTTTTTCCGTTTTGCATCTATCACTATTTACAAGTTTAAAATAAAAAAAATATAGAAATATTTCATCTTTACATTGATATTTAAAAAGTTTAGACCCTTAGGTAAATATTTACATGTTTTTTTTATTGTAATGGTTTTTTTTTTTTTATAGTAAACATTTTATTTGGGTAGTTTTGGGAGGGTGGGAGGTAAACAATAGATTTATAATGTAAATGTGTGTTAATTTTTATTTTTTATTTTTACAGGTGTAGTATTACTTTTTGGCCACAAGATTGCGGCCATGAGTTTGTTTACATGACGTCACTCTAAGCGTAACATACGCTTACAGTGACGCATCGGGAAGGGAACGGCCAGAAAAGGCGCAGCTTCCGAGAGAAGCTGTCGCTTTTTCAGCGGGGGAGAGGAATCAATGATCGGGCACCATAGCCCGATACATTGATTCCCTGGCTACCGAATCCGCGGCCGGGAGTGCGCGTGCACGCGTGCGATCGGCCGCGGGAGCGCGCAGTAGCACACATGGTTCCTGGACGTAGAAACTACATCCAGGAACCAAAATAGGTTAAACAATGCAATATACAATTCACATGAATGACCCAGCAACAACTCAGGGAGCTGAACGCTATGTCGGGCCGAGTCTGAATTGGGAGGCAGACTTTTATGTCGACATCAGCCAATGGATGCAGGCATGCAAATTCCCACACAGCTGAATGGTAATTACTCAATCCTGAGCCAGCTTGATGACAAGCTGCTAGCTGAAGGACTCTCATAACAAATACATGCAATATTATGCAACAGTAGGAGGAGTCATGACAGCATCCTGAACTGCTCTGAACTGCAGAGTGTTTGCAAATGACAATGAGACTTATTGCAAATGCGCAACCGAATGCAAGCAGATAAGTCATTACTGCCTGGTTGCAGTTCCACTGCAACCAACAGAACATACTACAGGAGAAATTCTGACACTTGCATTAGATGTTAGGGGGACTTTACAAAAACAAAAATCACACATGAATTCTGTCATGTGTGAATGGTGCCTAAGTGACAGCAGCATGGGAAAAAAGTAATTCATTGTGCATTGTATGCCTGGAGAAATGTACATACATAGAATATGTACATTTTCTATGTATATATTTTAGATTTTACAATTATTTGCAATAATTTGTTCTAGAGAAAGGTGTGTTACAGCTAAACATGCAATTAAAAAACCTCTTTCAACTGCTTATTGATTATATAGTGATCCTGCCTGCCTTAGACCCAATGTATTGTAAAACTATCATTGTTTGGCCATAATTTTTGTGAAAATGTCACATTTTCACACAAACAGGAATACTTGCAAAGATATACGGGCATAAGTTAACACATTTTCACCAAATGCATTGAAGTCCATAAGTATAAGAGAATACATTTTCGCATAGATGAGTATATATGCAAAAACGTATGGCATGCGAAAACACATTTCTTCTAAATGGATGAAGTCGATTGGCAGGAGGAAACATATTTCCAAAAATTTCTCACTTTTTGTGAAAATGTGTATATTGCAAAAATTCAGTATACTTGCCTGAAAATATCAAACTAGGTGAAAATGCAAATTTTAATGTGAAAATTAACTGGGGAAAACATTGCGCTCATCCCTACTAAAGGGTAAAGAAAGAACTTGTATGGTTCTTCTGCCAGTTATTTGGAAAGAGGAGCAGTACTGAATATAAAATAATGAATACAATTGCTTTTTTTTCAGTATCAATTTATAAATTATAGTCTGTGTTTGCTCATTGTAAAATGTTTCCTCACTCATTTTGAAATTTATCACAGGTGGCAATATCTTTTCTGCTGTCAGGTGTATCAGTGCATAATGTTTGTTTAATATGTGTTCGGAAGCCAGTAGAAATAATACCTGATCTTCCAAAATGCTCTACCAAAATAAGGCAATGTATAGATAAAGAGAGTGTTTGTGATGCAGCAACCAGGATAATTAATGTTTAAGTGGAATTTCTAAATAATTTACTGCCTTCTCCTATATGTCACTATGGGGCCTCTTGACCAACTTTGTGCAGCATTGTGATTGTTATTCCTAAGCACTCCTAAGAACTGTCTGACTTACTGCTCATACAGTGACAGGATCAGGTGCAATCCAACATCTATATAATCCATTCTGCTGGCCATAGCTCAAGTGATTCCAGTCCTCACAGTTAAATTGCATTTAATCTGTTTATATGATGATGCCATATATGTAAATTGGAACTGGAAAGCTCAACATACTGTATATGAAATAAAGAGTGTTCCTAATGAAGTCAACTATGAAACAGGGCTGAAGAATTTGTTTTATGCCGAGTTTGTCAGAGATAAGGTGAAGTGACTGACAGTGTATTATAGGTTTTCATTCTGTTACCAAGGAAACACTTTAGAGAAAACTAAGCCTGTTAGCTATTAAATTGGATTTATCAACTAAAGAACTTCTCACTAAAAAAATCAACTGTAAATCAGTTAGTGGTAACAGCTCATCATAATAACACTATTGTAAATAAATACCATAAGCCAGCTGAGCAGTGACTAATGTTTGCTTAACAATTTAGTAAAATATTTCATGTTTGGCGAATATTCCCACTGGGTTGTACTCTAACACTAATTAGCCACTATATATGTGTATCCGTGCTATATATATCTGAAAGAGTGTTTATTTCCTTTATGAGACGTGTATCCTATGTAGGACATCCTTGTTATTGTATAACACTTTGCACATGAATGAATATTTTAGCATAGAACCATGTCACTGGTCTTCCCCTGCATCTCTTGTATTATTATTATTATTGTTTTGTATTTCTATAGTGCCAACTTTTTCCACTGTGCTGAACAGAGTATATTGTCCTGTCTCTTAACTGTTCCTCAGAGGGGGCTCACAATCTAATCCCTATCATAGTCATCTGCCTATGTATGTATCATGTAGTGTATGTATCATAGTCTAGGGCCAATTTAGGGGAAAGCCAATTACCTTAGCTGTATGATTTTTGGATATGGGAGGAAACTGGAGTGCCCAGAGGAAACCCATACAGACGGGGGGGGGGGGCATACAAAGCACAAACATGCACGCATTCAGCACATTAAAACCTATCTAAAGAATAGGAGCACATATCCTTACCACCCTCCCTGGGACAGATAGTGCATCTAACTAATCCTTCAAGGCAGCTGCTAGTATCTACATATGTACCATGCATACACACCAGCAAGCTGTGTGTGTTAAGATCACTAATACTGGGAAGAGGCAGAGCACTAGATAAAATCCTAGCCACAAAGGATCAAATACAATATAAAAAAAACCTGGTGCTATGCATGCTACAGGGCAAGAGTTAGGACACATACGACACTGGGCTACCTCTACGCGGTGTATGTGACTACGCAAGAGACTTTATTCTAACGAAGAGCCCAGCTTTTAACTTGCTGTAGGGACAGCATTGACTGCTGCATGATTTTTGTGAATGGATTAGCATGAGTGTGCGGAAGTTCATTTTGAATTTGCTGTTTTGCTTGCCACACCTCTTCCAGCACCTCCTCATTAAATCTGCAAGTGTTTAAATGTCCTAGCTCGAGGTGAGGAGCCTGGGTTTTGTAGGGTTTTTTTTACAATTTAAGGTTATTGGCTAAAAAGAATAAATATTGTTGTCCATCTGGAATGTATTTTTATTGTTAATTATTGTTTTTAGTTTGTCCTCCACCTACTGCAATATAGTACCTATGTGGTTTATATTATTGCAGTATATCACGTGTCAATATTTGGCTGTAATACTAATGCAGATGCAAATCATTGTGTGCTATCCCAAAAAAATATCCTTAGGACAGAAAAACCCAACCCTGCAGCAATATGTCAGTCCACCAGCAGCTGGCACTCAAACTGGGATAGACAGCCACTGTATATGAATACATAGTTAAAGAGGAAGTGTACTGTGCCTTACGCTGAACAAAATATCACCTTGGAAGTCCTGTAGCCAAAGTGGATCTAGCCCTTCTTACTAGGTGGCTCTGAATCTGAAAACTCTACACTACCATTCGTATTTGCCCAACGGCTGGGTATGTAAGGACTCATCAGCTCCAGATATACAGGACTGACCTGCCTGATGTGTGGCTAGTCCAGTATAGGTTATTGTCACATTGTATATGGTAGCAGATAAGCTGCTGAGACAAATGCTAATTATTATCGCAGTTGAGGACATACTTATGAGCGTGTTTGGATTAGATCCATTTTGGCTGTAGTAGTTGCTTAGTTTTATATTGCGATGTATGAACATATAATGCGCCGTACAATTTCTCTCCTACTGCGCATCCATGTGTTTTGGCTGTAAATCCAAGAAGGTTTGTTCATATCTGTGGGTGCTCATCTTTACTAACATAAATTTTGACTTAAAATGGTAATTGGTGTGCATGTCTCTTTGTTCGTCTTTTTGATGTATGGGTGTGGCTTGTGCTTGGTTCTTGCTTTTTCCTACCTGGACTGAAATGAAAGTTATGCCATAGCCCCAGATATTGGTAGTCATCACTATCACTGCATCTGGTATTTGAAGTCCTGGTTAGACCCACACAGAGACAGGGAGCAGGAATTCTAAAATCCAATGATTTTATATTACTGCCTACTGAATAGGTTCACAGACTTTAACAGAGGGCAGGACTGCATTTCCATAGCATGAAAGACCAAGCACAAAAAAGACCCATTGGGATTCTCACAGGAAAGAAGATTCCTATGAAAGCTATTGGGCAGCTCAGTAAGTAAGGAGCTCTAAAGGCAGCTGCTTACTTTACTTTATGTAGACTGGGTTAAAGCCAGCTTTAAATCAAACCTGAACGCACTACAAAAACTTTAATAAGGTTGTGTTTCTAGCAGCCAAACTTTCCCTTAATTGTTCTTGCCCTGTCACATATACATTGACGACTCTTTTCCATGCATTCCTGTAGCTGCTTTGTTTCTATCCCTTTTGTAGGGACAGCTTGTTCTGGAAAGTGTTCTAGTAGTGCAAAAATGTCCCACTTGTTAAGTTATAGATTTTACTGTGCTCATATGCATTGATAAAAAGACTGCATTTTTTTCATTCATGTCCTGGTTTATACCAGTTCACACCATTATCCCTAAGAACTTTTGACAGTGTCCTGCCACCCATAGATGATTGTTCGCTTTCAGTTGCACTGCTAAGCACTGGAATGCTCAAGAAGTAGCTGTTTTATGCTAAACGTTCAAAATGATTATAGATGATCACAAGGTAAAAGCAAGTCAGCTTGTTGCACCATAGAGAATATGATTAGTTACACCTACATTTTTAATTTACAATATTTTTTTTTTAATGGAGGGTTGATCCTTTACCCATCTAATTGATTCTGCCTTTTTCTTGAACTTTAGCTATTGTATTTTTCATTTGGCTACTACAAGTTGCACAGAGTGAATATAGCTCAAAAATATTTGTGTCTGTCTTTATATCCTACAAAGCAAGCCACTGTATAGCTACAGTGATACTTGAGATACTATACTGCAGCAGCCAGGTTTTTCTATGGCTCTAACACAAAACTGAACCTCTTCAGCTTTCCTCTAGAGCTCTTTCCCAGGGCTAACAACTAACCTTTAATCTAACACCATACCCACTAGTTTAATGACTCTGAGCTGCTTTCATTTCCAATACCTCTCATCTTACCTTCCCCAAGGGTTTGTAGTGTTAGAGAAAAAAACGTTTTTTTATATTATTATTTTGCATAGAATATCAAATTTGAACTGGCTGCAAACACTTCAAATTAAGATTCCAATCATGTGAAGCATGGCTCGAAATAGAACGGCAGTTGCTGGAGCAGCTTAATAATTATTCTCTGACACTTTTTCCAAACGTGCTTTGTAACATAATCGTGCATTCCACTGGGCCGCTAGTATGTTATTTTTACTACCTGAAATTGAATTTGATTTATTAAATCTCGATAGTCTTTTCTTTTCACATAAATGTACATCTTTTTTTTTACAACCTGAAAATAGATAAATATTTCAGATTTGTTGTAAACACACAGCTTTGGATTAAGTGGCTGATGAATGTAAATGACAAGCCAGTCGCAAGTAATAAAATGACGAATGATGGAGCAATTAGCCTACAGGTATACAGGCATTGACGTATAGCTTGTGCATCTTCTGCTTTGGATTGGGTTGAGCACAGGCTTTAGGAGGAATCCCTTTCTTGCTACTGACAAGAGTCACTGAACTGTACTGAGCTGTCCTTTTCATGGAATTCTTCCCAGTGCATCTGGAAAGGAACACAAGGAACATCATTTTTCCAGCTGCTTTTAACTGTTCTCTAACAGCAGTTTACTCGGAGGGAGCTTTCCCTGAACTCTGCCACATGCAAGGGGCCCTTCCTGTTTCCTACATTGCCGTTATGTGGACATCATGGCTCAAAAATCTAAAGCAAAGCATTCCAACAACCTTGGGCTGGATTTTTGTTTGTTTGTGTGATAACAGTTTGGAAACTTTTGCCAAATAATGGCAGGCAATTTGTAATAAATAAAGGCCAGATTTGTGGATTTGCTTATGCTCTCTAGTGTTCTCCAATATCAAGTCCTGAAGATTCTAAGTAGTTCGGGTCCACAAAATGATGCACGGTGGCGTAGTGGTTAGCTCTCTCGCCTTGCAGCGCTGGGTCCCTGGTTCGAATCCCAGCCAGGGCACTATCTGCAAAGAGTTTGTATGTTCTCTAAGTGTCTACATGGGTTTCCTCCGGGCATTCCGGTTTCCTCCCACATTCCAAAAACATATACAGATAAGTTAATTGGCTCCCCCTAAAAAAATTGGCCCTAGACTACAGTACGTACACTACATAATATAGACATATGGCAATGGTAGGGATTAGATTGTGAGCTCCTTTGAGGGACAGTTAGTGACAAGATATATATATATACATTGTACAGCGCTGCGTAATATGTCGGCGCTATATAAATACTAAATAATAATAATAATAATAACTAAGTGCTGCATCTATGGTATCATCCGTGAAAGCAGAATGATCTTATAGTTCAAGAATAGGCCGAGACCAGATATATACTTATTATTATTTATATATTATTGACATGCTCCACAGCATATAATTGTATCTCTAACTGCCCCTCAGAGGGGCTCACAATCTAATCCCTATCATAGTCTAGGGCCATTTTTTTGAGAGAAGACAATTATGTTATCTGTATGTTTTTTGGGATGTGGGATGAAACCAGAGGGCCTGGAGGAAACCTAGACAATTAAAGGAAGAACATAAAAACTCTGTGCAGATAGTGTCCTGACTCAAATTCAAACCAGGGACCCAATGCTGAATTTAAATGCAGCACTCATAAACAGGAAGGGAAACAATGTTGTACTTCTTGTTTTAGAGTATTCCACCTTCAGGCTGTCAAGCTGCATGTGTATTCTGAGCAGTCTCATGCATTTCTATGTTTTTGTGATACAAGCAGTAAAAAAGCCATCAATTTACGTATGTTTGAAAGGCCACCAAGCTCACAGTAAGAGATCGTGGGGCTCTTAGCAAAATATAAAAATAGGCATTTCACACAATTATTTGGAGAAAATTCACTGCAACCTTATGAGGTGTCTGCAGAACAGAGGAAAACTGATCACCACGATTTAACCAGTTATTGTTGGTGCCAGTGTGTATGCTTTACTCAGCTAGTTCTAAATAGTAATAAGAAATCCCTATTCAGTTGCATAAAGCCCAAATCAGACTTTAATTTTATTTGAAACA
Organism: Hyperolius riggenbachi; assembly: GCF_040937935.1. Lineage (NCBI taxonomy): Eukaryota > Metazoa > Chordata > Amphibia > Anura > Hyperoliidae > Hyperolius > Hyperolius riggenbachi. Next base: position 213,051,942 of record NC_090649.1, on the reverse strand, counting down.
TAAAACGTAAATTAACATTCCAGGGGCAGGTGGAGTGGGGCAATGCCCGGGGTGCAGAGACAGGGATTGATGGAGAGGGGTGCAGCATCAGGGAAGTGCGCAGCAGAAGATGACAATCACCTCCCGGCCCGGGATCCACATGCCGCATGTTTATCCTTCTTCCTATGCCTAGAACCAAGGGGATGGGCTATCTGGCAACCTAAATAGGGGGAACTCTCTGGCTACTAAAAGTGGCATTTATTCCCTATGGATGCGCTGATGCGCTTAGGGCTTCGTTGAAGAGAACAGATTCACTGTTCATTACAGATTGTGATTTCACCTTACCTATGAGCCAACAATTGATATATATGTGTACTGGGTGCCTCTGAGGAAGCAGTCTTTGGCCGTGAAACACGTGTCAGGCAGTCCCTTGGTTTTTTGATGTGGAGCTCTGTATGTGGTTCTTGTGATACCTGTCCGCAATCTGGAAGAAATTTGAACACTGAGGAATAAACGTTGATTGTTCATTTAAAACCCCGCTGTATTGCATGTGTATTGAACAAGATATTGTATTAGGGGTGAAACTACACTATTGCTGTTTTAAGTGTTTATGTACTACTAAAAGGGGGGAATCTCTCTGGTTACGTAATCAGGAGGGGACTCTCTGGCTACCAAAAAGGGGGTCTCTCTGGCTACCTAAATGGAAGGAACTCACTGGCTACCAAAAGCGGACGGTCTCTCTGGCTATCTTAATGGGGTAACTTTACTTACTCATACAAACTTTCCCTTTAGTTTCCCACCAAGCATGATTAACTCTCTAAACACTGATGTCTGTCGCCGGTTTCCAGTTCCTGCCGTTATACCTCTTATCTGGATCCCGTTCACTTCCAGCTCATTTCTCATTCTTCATTCTTGCCAAATCATCTCTTTGTAACCCAGCTCTTTAAAGTGGACCTGAACTCTTGCACACGACAGAAGAATAACAGAGAGAAATGCACCTTGTATGTATTTCGAGAGTGTAGCCCATCTAAACCCCCTCATCGGTGACTATTCACAAGTTGTAATTTGATCTCGCACCTGTGTCAGCTGACTGCCACAGCAGAGAAGATTATCGGTAAACACAGGATGTTAACAATATGTCTGCTTCCATGAAAGCAGGAAGAAGACATGTTACAGGCTGATTGCAGGACTTGTATCAGCTGTCACAAAGAAATGTTTTTCTTTAAATGGTATTATGCTGCTGCATATCTTTTAGAGCAGAGAGAAAGTTCTGAGCTCAGGTCTGCCTTAACTTACCTTTTTTTCACAGTCCTACCTTACAATTAGCCATAGCAACATAATTCAATCATGCCTCTTTAGATCAAACAAACCTCACCAGTCATCCAATCTATCTGAACAACATATCACTTAACATTTTTTGTATCTCTTTACTTACTCTCTCTACCATCTCTTCAACTTTTCCCTCAACATTGTTTTGAGCAGTTTGAGTATCTTACCCATCCTATTACCTCCTAATTTACAATGTTGCTTTCATGAGGCTAATGTGTACCTGCACAATTACAAAAATTAAGTGGCATGGTGGGGGTGGGTCTTCCATACTGTATGAGCACTTCTGTCCAATACCTCTACACCAAGCAAAGAGAGTAGACACGTGGGGTAGGGAACAGCTGAGAATGTGGTCACATGGGGAGAATGGGTGTCAAAATTCAAAACTGTGTGATTTAATACATCTACAGCAGTGAGATGTTAACATGAGGCACCAAGGAAAAAAAAGATTAATGCAGATATGCAATATTTTTAAATGACCCCTACAGTGTCAATTTTGTAGCCTGTGAATGAATATACAGTGCAAACAATGCCATTCATCATTATGTTATCTTTATCATAATATGTGTAATTACACGCCAGAGCCAAGTATTTATATTTTCTATAGTAAAATGCATCAGTTTTTCTTTATAAATTAGATGGTTATAGCTGAGTTAGTGCACGCCACTCACAGCAACAAAAAGAAAAAACAAAAAGATTCAAGAGAAATATGATGAAGAGAGTAATTTTCAGAAGCCGAAGCTAACCATTTTTGTGCATACAAAAAGAGCATCCTGTACAATACTTAACCATTTTGAGTCATTTTTTTCAGCGCTGCGCAATATGTTGGCACTTTATAAATACAATAAATAAATAAAATAAATACATTTTTGCTGAATACATAATGAGCTTAGCTGGTGCTCATCATTAAGTAGTCATTTAGCTATATTAATATATACTGTCTGCTGCAGACCTTTGTGAGAAGTCAGGGTAGACAGCTGATAAGCACCTAACCTACAATTGCTTCACATATTGATTTGTATTAGTCCTCCACTCTGCCAGGAATACCAACAGTGTCATTGTTAAGTCCCTGCCACAAGCAAACGCTGGCTACGTGACACCGTGTTTGCCCATTTCTCTAACAGTCAAAAGACAAATGTAAAATCTTCAGCATGCCCTCATACCATTCTGAAACATAACATTTTTCAAAGACATTTGTCTGAAAGCACAGCTCAAAAGTATCACACCTATTGCCATTTATCATGTCTCTTTTCAAAGCGTTTTCCTTTGACATTTCATGCACCCAATTCTTGGCAATTCATCTGGCTGGTAGGATCATAAAAGACTGCAGTAACCAATCTCTTCAAATTATATGTCTTTTATCTTTGTACATCTGCATTTGCTGTTTGGGAAATAAGAACCGGGGGAATATATACGGTAATACAATATTATGGAGCAAAAGGGTAATATTGCTCTGACAGCTGCTTTCCTGAACTGATAGCTCGTCTGTTGTCTGACTCATCAAAAAGCTTGCTCATTTTTTCTTGATGTATTTAAGGGCCTACTGACCATAGGTGGCATCTCCTCACTAGGTGACATAAGGTCACACAATGATAAACATTGCCCTGCTTTTTATAGATCATACCCCATATCAACTGGGATCTACACTTATCACTAGAGATGGCTCGAACCTCCGATTTTCGGTCCGCGAACCTCGAACACGAACTTCCCCAAAAGGTTCGATTCACTCAAAGTTTTGCGAACCGCAATAGACTTCAATGGGGAGGCGAACTTTGAAAACTAGAAATATTTATGCTGGCCACAAAAGTGATGGAAAAGATGTTTCAAGGGGTCTAACACCTGAGTTTTTGCATGGCGGTGTGGGATACAGGCCAAAAGTCCCTGGGAAAAAATCTGGATTTGACACACAGCAGCGTTTTAAGGGCAGACATCACATTGAATGCTAAATTGGAGGCCTAAAGTGCTAAAACATCTTGCATGTGTATACATCAATCAGGGGGTGTAATTAGTGTAGTGCTTCACACTGACAGACCAAACTCACTGTGTAATGCAACGCAAATAGCTGTTTGTGTAGTGACGGCCGTGCTGGACTGGTGCGCACTATGGCCAGAGTGCAGGCGTTAGCAGTTTTCAAGCCCATATGGTCGCCAGGCTGAGGTAGCTCAATGACAGAACAACAGTGACTGTCCAGCTGATCGAATTTGGTCTGTCCACAATGAAGCAATTACCTTATCTTTGGTGTGTTCCCCCCCCCCCCCCCCCGAGACACTCATATAGCCGTCGGTCATTGCTTCATTGTGATACACAAGCCCCTTCACCGCGGCAAGGTAACGATCACGAAGGGGAATTTGCAGCAAGCTATACAGCTCTGAAATTGTATACAGGCTCAAATTGCTCCTCTTTGCAATCATGGCTACAGAGCAGTGTTTGGACTACAGGCCAACTATCTTGCTGCATGCATAATATAAGCTGCACCGTGCAGGAAGTCCTTGTAACTCTCTTTGCACCCCAAGACTAAATGCATGATTGACAGTAGACAAAGACATACCTATCAGCCAGGACTACTTTTGAATGAATGTGCTTTTTATGCACATAGTAAAAAAAAAAAACAAGGAGCAGAAATAAAATGTTGAATTAACGGTCTGTTCCAGCCCCAGCCCCATTCATTAGATGTGAATAGGACTGCTCAATCAGCATATTGAATTGCAGCACCCTGGACTTTTGCATGTTTAGTGTGGCTGGTAAGCAGCAATGTGAAGGTGTGCACTGCTCTGTACCATTTCTGATTCAAATGTGAGTTTTTTTCTTCAAAACACCAGATGAATATAGCCCCTTAACCAGCTCATTACTAGCACCTTCTCACTGACTCTAGTATTATGAAGAGCCAAGTTCCTGATAGCATGAGGTATTTTCATATGATTGCCTCAGTTTTATTCTTGACAAAATAAGCCATTCCTGAAGGGCATACAGGCTGGTAACATTCAAGGCCTCATCAATGGAAATAGCAGTACATATGCTTTTATGCATCTTAGATTGTGGGACATTGCATGTAGTTTTTGCTTGTAAGACAGATACGAAAAAAGTACCAGCATTAAAGAGAACCAAGCGACACTTTTTTCTAGCAGTTTATCCTGGTTTCTAATAGCTATAGGAGCTGCTATGTTCCTCCATCCCCTTCTAGCCACATTTATTTATACAGGTACAGGTGTGAAGATAGCATCTGTGACCTCTATAAACTCTTTTAAGCACGATGTACATTCTCCCCACCTCCCCTGCTGATGAATGCATTTGTTAGCTAACTGCTAATGTGTGCAATAAAATAATTACATCAGTCTTTATCTGCCTGAAATTTCTGCGGTTGGGAAAGCCTCAGAAGTAGGGTAATAAAATCATTTGATAAACTTTTAAATGTAAAAAGAAGTGGTAAAATTGAATTTATTTTATAATCAGCCACATTGTCAGAATGACAATGGTGCTTGGTTCACTTAAATGACTCAAGGTTTATATGATTTGGAGTAAAATTATCATTACTGGATCATTTCTGTTAATATGGTATTTGCAAAATGACCTTGTTATACCTTATTGAACCATAAGAAGATGCCCTGTTTCTTATTACATGCATTGGCCATTGTCCAGGGTGAGTCACAGACTGGCATAATATGCAGTAAATACAGGTTCCTTGAGGAAAAACCAAAATGCAGCATTTTCATAGAGCAACCTTTCTCTGTAATCACTGCTGAAAAGCGGGCATTGGGAATTGACAAAGTGCTTGCTCGGAAAATTATTTTACATTTATTTTATTATATGCTTGTTTAATCAGCTTAGAAATAAGGTCACAATCTTTCATGAAAAAGCCAAATGCAAAATAAAGCAGTTTTCAGCATCATTCTTTGTTAAATACATTTTCCTATAATTTTTTTTCTTTGTCCAAGCTTAAATCTAATATAAAGAGTTGCCATAGTGCTGGATAGAAGGGGACAGACCCGATGTATTCAGCATAGATTGTTATGCATTTTGAATACATTTGCTTGAAGAGTTCTGCTTCATGCACACATATTCCTCTTGCTTACCCAGGCTTCTCCTTTCTCATTTTCAGTGTGATATATGTCAGCTTGAACTACTACTCTCATATAAACCATTTGCTTGATGTGAAGAATGACCTTCTTTTCCGCTTGTCTATATTTAGTCTTCCCTCCATTTATTTCCAACTACATAGGTGACAGCATTGTGTATTTGAATATAACCTTGGATTACAGCAATCTTCTTTTTAGTACCTTCAATCAGGAGGGGTAATGCATTGTAGGACCACTCTATGTATATTACTGGAAGTGCAAGCTTGACACGTACATGCATTTTTTATCATAAACATAAGTGATCTGGATCTAGAACTTCAATAAGAGTGATTTCACACATTAACATCGATGTGTAAAATACAGACAAGGATGCATTTTACCCATGCCCATTCAGCACCACAAAAACTGCCGCAACGTGCCTGTACATACATATCGACTACAGCTGTGCCTACCTCACTGTCTTTTCCTCCTGCTGGTTGCCAGAGCTTAGTAGTTCTTTGCAGCCCTGAGTTTCTGGAGAACCTGCTACCTAACCTGTTCCTTGCCCTGAGATTATATGTGCCTTTCTGTTGCTGAACCCTGTATACTTTGTCTAACTCTGATTCCTGCCTGCTCCTCTGTACTTTCGATTGCTTTGTTGCCTGACTTTGCATTACGTTTGACTGTGATTTCTGCCTGCTCCCTTTTGTACCACGATCGTTGTATATTATACTAGATATATATATATATCTAGAATAGATAGATAGGGTCCTTGGGGGTTTTGCACATTTATATGTATGGTGATTGATTTGTATATACTGTGTTGTGCACGTGGTTTGCAGGTTTGCATCTGCTCTGTGTATCGTGTATTGTGCAAGTATTTGCATCTTATTTGCATTTATCTGTTTGTTTGCACAATCCAGGTCACAATAAACCATTATTGCACATTATTCATTGTTTCAGTGTCTGTATTGCTGCACACTGTGGTCATCACCTGTTCCTCCATTCAGGTTTGTAACAGTCACTCTAGAAGTGGTGACAAGAAAATCAAATCCAACAACTGCCAATCAATTAGCTGACAGCTGATTCATTAACCATTTATGCCTCCTGGACGTAGTACCTACGCCCAGGAGGCCATGTGCGCGTGCACGGGCGCTCCCGACCCGCGGTTCGTTAGCCAGGCAATCAGTGAATCGGGCTATGGTTGCCGATCACTGATTCCTCTCCCCCGCAGAAAAAGCGACAGCTTCTCTCGGAAGCTTCGCTTTTTCTGGCTTCATGCGTCCCTCTAAGCGTATGTTACGCTTAGAGTGACAACATGTAAACAACCTCATGGCTGCCATCTTGGCCAAAAAGTAAAACTACAACTAAATGGAAAAAAAAAAAAAAATGCACATATATTTACCCCAAACAAATACTATTTACATCCCACCCTCCCAAAAATTCCCAAATAAAATGTTTATTATAAAAAAACAAAAAAACATTACAATTAAGAAAAAAAAACATGTAAATATTTACCTAAGGGTCTAAACTTTTTAAATATCAATGTAAAGGTGAAATAGTTCTATTTTTTTTTTAACTTTTAAACTTGTAAATAGTGATGGATGCAAAACAGAAAAAAATTCACCTTTATTTCCAAATAAAATTTTGTCGCCATTCATTGTGACAGGGACATAATTTAAACGGTGTAATAACCGGGACAGATGGGCAAATACAAAACGTGAGTTTTAATTATGAAGGCATGTATTATTTTAAAACTATAATGGCTGAAAACTGAGAAATAATGATTTTTTTCCATTTTTTTCTTATTCTTCCTGTTAAAATGAAATTACAGTAAAGTGGCTCTTAGCAAAATGTACCACTCAAAGAAAGCCTAATTGGTAGCAGAAAAAAACTAGCTATAGATCAGTTCTAATTAAAAATGTTATTTAAATATTTTTGAGTGTGTGGGAGGTAAACAGTTCATTTTAAATGTAAAAATGTCTATTCATTTTAATTAAAATGTATGTAGATGTAGTTTTACTATTTGGCCACAAAATGGCCACAGTCAATTTTTTTTGTGGCTTCCTGTAAGGTACTTACAGGAAGTGAAGAGGGGGTGTGTAACAGAACAATTGCGGCTTCTCCATAGAAGCAAGCAATCGTTTTAAGTGACTTAGATCAATGACTGGGTACTGCTTTTCCATTCATTGATCTCCGGGCTAATGTGCTGCCTGCGCACCTCGGTGGGTCCGGCCCGGCGGCTCCGTTTTCAGCATGCATATTTGGACATAGGAGCTATGTCCTGAAGGCTAAAGTGGTTAATGGACACATTCCTTAACCACTTGGTGACCTGCGCTACGCTTATCTACGCCTTGCAGAACTTCACTATGGGCTCAGGGGCATAGATAAGCGTACTGTTTATTTACAGACGCCGCTTCTCTCCCGTCCACAATCGCCGTAATCCTGTCCCTCCTTGATCGGGAAATGTAAAACAGCTGTTTCCATCCCCGATCACTGTGTCTGCAATGACTCACAGCTTCCTGCAGCACTGATTAATAAAAATCCGACAGAAACATATGTAAACATTTGGTTCCGTGTTATATTTACTCAACACGGAACTCAATGTAGCACCATCTTGTGGCCAAAAAGTAAAAATACATCCAAATACACTCTAATACAATAATTAATCTTAGGGGGGGGGGGGGTTATATGTATGTCAAGAGGGTATATTATTGTGGCTTTTGTAAATAAAGGCTTGGAATTATTGTTATAATATAAAAAAAATAAACAGAAAAATAGATACCTTTATTTCCAAATAAAGTATTATTTCCATACATTGTACTAGGGGCACCATTTAAATGTCATAATAACTGGGACAAATGTGTCTGTTTCATCAATAGCACATTTTATTTTTATACTACAGTGGGTGAAAGTTGAGAAATTGAGAATTTTTTTTATTTTTAATTTTTTTTACTTTCTTGCAAAATGCATATAAATAAAATAATTCTTAGCAAAAAGTACTGCCTAAAGAAAGCCTAGTTTGTCCCGCAAAAAATAATATATAGATTATTTAAGTGTGATAAGTAGCAATAAAGTTATTGTTGAATTAATGGAAGGAGCGTGATGTGAAAATTGCTCTGGTCTTAAAGGGGAAAAAACCTGTGGTCCTGAAGTGGTTAAAGAGAATCTATATTGAAGAAATGTTATATAAATAAAGATATCAACCTGTTCAGGGACATCTCCTAGCTCCCTCTGTGACATTTTCACTGCTCCCTGACGCAATATTTGTGATAAAAAAAACATTTTTTTATAAACTGTTTTGTAAACAGTGGAGAAGGCCACTGAAACCAGAAGTATACTGGTAAGAAACAGTATGTATACTGCCTTATGTTTGCATGACAAGTTTTTATTATTACACAGCGAATGCAGCCATCAGATGTTATTTGCAAGTTTAGAAAAAGTTTACCTTCTGCCTCTGCGGCTCTGTGCCACTGAAGTGTGACATGAGTCCTCTGACTTCTTTATAAACACAGCTGTTTTTTATGAGCCAGGAGTCTGGCCTCTGCACTGTGTCTGGGTCACAGTTTGTCAGCATGTGACAGGCAGCTCCCTCCTCCCTCAGCCTCACAGACAGCATCACAGACACACTGAGACTGAGGGCAGGGACGCTGTCTGTGAGGAATAAACAAAGCACACAGAGCCTGGAGGGGGCATGCATAACTTGTCCCAATTACAACAGAGGCAGCCCCTTCCTCCCTGGGTCGACAAAGCTTGACAAAGGAAAGAAGATTAGATATATTACAGAGACTGTGCAACTAGAAAAGGCTGCAGTAAGCCAGAGCACATTACAACAGGTATAGGAACTTGTAGGATAAGAGAAATAAGGCATTTTGTTACAGGGCCTCTTTAATGTGCAGGAGCGCGCGCTATGCATGTCTTATTTACCGCAATACTTCACTAGCGGACGCTTCTATGACAATTATCATGTTAATTGACATAGTAGGTATCGTGATAGTGATACTTCACAGGATCGCCTGCACTTAATGTTACGGTTACGCGCGTTGCTACGGAAACAGCTCGCGTAACTAAGGAAAGGCATGCTCCTTACATGGCAGCGAGCACTGCTAAGTAAGTCATGCATAGAGCGTGCTCCTGCACATTAAGCTGTGCTGCTTTAGCACACTACCAAGTACAGTATATTCAGTAAATGTCTGTCTCCTGTGCTATGTGTTTTGGGAGATGTAGTCTGTGTTTGATATGTGACACATTCAGAGAATCAGGACTGAATAAATAAAGACTTCCTGGTTCGCGGCTTAGCTTCCGATTGGAGGAAGCTCACAGAGTGAGTGACAGGCTGCTGGTAAATAGAAGGCTAGCGACAAGCAGATTGTCGCTAGCCTAGCGCTATTTGTCACGAGGGACAGTAGAGCCCGGGAGGGTCTAACGGCGGCAATAGGAGGACACAGAGGGATGTAATTGTGCACAGAACATGCCTCTGTGTCCTATTAAAATATTTTTTTTTTAATTCCTCTGGTTCTCTCTCTTTAAGAAAAAATAGAATTGTCTTAGAAACCAGAACAATTTCTCTTTAAGAAAATCTGCAAGAGGAAAATACTAAGAAAAAGAGGCTTTAATTTGGTACTTGCATCAGCAGATTACAATACTTCTGTTCCTATTTTGCATGTCTCCTTCCTGTTTGTAAATTGTGAAGAATGATGAAAGTTCTGCTCATCTTGACTGTTAGATAAAATCTAAAAATGATTCACACATTTTGAAGTGCATTTTAGCACCTATTTTACATATATTATGACTTGGTGGTGTTATATATGCAGACTGACTGATCTAGACACCCACTCAAAAAATGCATCACGCATCCCAATAAGTTGTTGCCAAAGAATATGACCTTCACAGCAACTGCAGAGGACAGTGCAGGCTGGGCTATGAGAGCAAGAAAGGGTTATTTCAGTAAGTTAGTTATTTAAAGGGACCCTGAACAGAATAAATAAATGGAACCTGGACTTTCCTGGGGCTTCCTCCAGCCCGCCTTAGCCCACGAGGTTCCTCAGTGTCCACTGGCTACCCTCCATGGTCCCGCTGGTGGCTTTGTTAACTCTACAAACTCGGCTGAAGTTGCGCATGCACGGCCTGTCCGCCCACTAGGTGAAATCATGTGCCTGTCACCGTTAGCATCCTGCGCATGCACGGTTCAGTCTTTCAAGAACTGCACATGCGCAGGACCCTTACGGCGACTGGTGCGGTTCATCTAAAGTCAGCGAGTTAACAGATCCACCAGCAGGACCACAGAGCGGACCCAGAGGACCCATTCTATTTATTTCTTCTGTTCAGGGTCTCTTTAAAAAAAAAAACAGAGTATATTATCACAAGATACAGGATTTACGGAGCCCTGGGTTTAACATGTGTAAGCTTTTCAAAGTTCTTCATAGAAATGATATTTAATAGAAATGCCTCAGAAATCTAAAAAATGCTGCAGCCCCCGAGTTTGCATTTGTGGAAAAAACGAACCGCTCTGGTGTGCACCATCCCATTCACTTTCATTAGCCAAACGGTTTTCCTCCTGCAATCGTTTTAAAAAATGCCCCAGCAGGGGCAAACACAGGATTTTTAAGGGGGGGATTCCTGAAAGATCCAGAAGCACTTATGTGCTTCCCGAAGACAGGTGGCTCCATACTGCCCATGCACAAAAGTGCGCTGGCGTATTACGGAGCTGCCTATCTTTGGAAGTACTCAAGGACACAAGTGTTTTTGAGGGCTTCTGGTAGCAGCAAATTTGAACGGGGGACAGCACTGGAACAACTCCCCGAGAGAGGAACGGGAGATAGACTTAGTTTGGACAATTCAGTGGAATATGCTACATAGTGTCACATACCACAAGCGATAGCCATATGATGCAGGGATATATGCATCTGCGGAAGATGTCGACGCTATATAAATACTAAATAATAATAATAACATTAGCATCTGTAAATAAGCTACATATCAATTCAGAGGAGAGAAACAAATTTCAAGTCTCACAAACCAATTCCAGTAGAAGGGTACATATATTGTCAGTATATAGATCAGTACATCAGTTCCAAGGTTTGAAAAGGGACAAAAGAATTTGGCACCAAAAGACCTGTTTCTCTGTAAAAGGAACAGTTAGTACCCAGTTTTTACAAAACTTTCAAAGTGATACAAAGAGCTCATTCACACTAGACAACGCATGCATGAACGCAATTTCATACATGCATTGCAATGTGCTAAATCGCACAGGTCGGCAGCTTCCATTCTATTAAAAAAATGCATGACAATGCATACGTCGCGTGCGAAGATGTTCCTGGCTAAGTTACAATGCAGCAAAAGGGAACGCAAACTGTAGTGAGATTGGTCTATAGATTTTCATGCTATCTGCATTGCAGGCATTTTGTGTGGTGCTGTCTGTCCTGATGACTTACCGCACATGGTATTGGTATTGCTTTAGGGCTCATTCATACTAACAGCCATCTAAATAGTATCTTCAGCAATGAATAGACAAATAAACCCCTGCAATTGTGCTGGGCCTTTTAACACCTAACTTTACAACACAGCATAGAAAGCAAACATATCTCCACATTTAATGTTCATATCAGAAGACACACTTTTTGTCACAAAGGTGCAATTCATGGCAGCATGGACACATCCAGCAAGCACTAGGGGAAGGGGGAAAACAAGGGTGAATGAGGGAGAGAGGAGAAGTGGAGAGACTGAGATAGAGCAAAGAGCGTATCTGTCCCACATCACACAGAGGTTACTTGCCTGTAATGTGTCTCCTGTCCCTGTCAGCCTCTCACACAAACTGCAGGCAGCCCTCCTAAAGTTTAGGGACTTCCAAAAACGTTTCAACCTGTGAAATACCTTATGTAGCAGTTTACATGCAGTCTTTACAACGGTGAGAGAGCTGAGTTTTTTCCTCAGACCCTGCAGGAGGCAAGCCTCTGTATATTTACCAGCTTGCCTGCTTCAGCGATTTCAGGGAATTTTTTTTAAAGGTACAGGAGTCTCAAGGGGGTATTCCATACATTGGTAACCCCCGGCTAAATGTGAGGTAAGGAGGGGAACAACTTGGCATGCTGAAACTTAAAGTGACCTTAGACAACACCTGAACTGCTGAATTCTTGGCCAAGTCTTAAGTATTTACCTCAAACTTCTCCCTTCCCCATTCCCCATAACACTGAGGGGAATGTTTATGGTAGACTGAAGAAAAAGAATAATTGTTGAGATCAGTGTAATAAAGAAAATGGTAGATTAAGGAGGCCTCCGGCCTTACTGCAAGTAAGCCAAATATGAAAAAGATTCACACAACCAAAGAAAATAGGGGTTGAAATTAGCATGTTACATGAGATTAATACCACACAGATTACTGAAACATGCACAGACCTATGATAAAAATCACATTTTAATGTGAATTTCAAATCCTGTAAACACTTATTGTACAAAAATATTGCAGAGTTATTTTGTATTTTGTTTAAAAACAAAATGTAAATATAAAATGCCTGGATCAACGATAGTAAGATCATATCAAATTTATACCCCTCAAGAGAGGATGGGGTGTATGCAATAAACTGTGATATGCAGAACTACGTGTGTAAAGTTTTATGCATGATGATGAGTAGAGAGAAATGCATCACATTTGCGTGTGCTTGGACCACGGTCTTTATGTGCATTTAGTATATCTAATACGTATTGGCCAGCAGATAGATGGATAAATATGACCCCAAATAACTTGAATTAACCAGTTCGGCCTTTCTGGACGAGCTTTCTCGTCCAGAAAGGCACTGCTGCTTTCAATGCATGGTGCGTGCGATCGGGCGCAGGCCCGTGCGCGCACCCCCCCATCCGCCGCTAGCCCCCCGATCAGTGAATGGGAATATAATTCCCATTCACCGATCTAACTTCCCCGCAGAAATACCGACGCTTTCTCTCCAGAGAGCGTGGTATTTCTGCCCCCAGGAAACAACTCCTCTGAATTTTGGTTCCTGGATGCAAGATCGTTCGCATCCAGGACTTTTCTCACTGTGGCCATCTTGTGGCCAAATAGTAAACTGCACCCACATACATTTTTAATTAAAGAATTTGCTTATTTTACATGTAAAATAAGCAGTTTCCCTCCCACACCAAAAATTACCCACATACATTTTTTATTAAAAAAATAAATAAAAAAAATACAATTAAAAAAAACAAACAACATAAATAGTTACCCAAGGGTCTAAACTTTTTAAATATACATGTCAAGAGAGTATGTTATTATATTATTTAAAATTATAAGCTTATAAATAGTGATGGACGCAAATTGAAAAAATGCACCTTTATTTCTAAATGAAATATCGGCACCATAAATTGTGATAGGGACATTGTTTAAATGGTGTAATTAACGGGACAGATGGGCAAATAAAATACATGGGTTTTAATTACGGTAGCGTATATTAATTTCAAACTATAATGGCCAAAAACTGAGAAATAATGAATTTTTTTTCATTTCTTTCTTAATCTTCCTGTTAAAATGGATTTAGAAAAAAATAATTCTTAGCAAAATGTACTACCCAAAGAAAGCCTAATTAGTGGCGGAAAAAACAAGATATAGATCAATTCATTGTGATAAGTAGCAATAAAGTTATAGGCGAATGAATGGGAGGTGAACGTTGCTCGGATGCATGAGATTTTCGGCACTGCGGCGCTAAACCGGTTAAGAGGCATTGGCCCTGAAACTGCAGTAAGATTGCCATGCACGGGCTGAACATGGCAATTTTACTGGTGCAAACACAGGGGGAGCACTGCCAGTTAACCTATTAGCATCACATGCATTACCAGGATAATAAATGTGTTGCTATAGTAATGTGCAACATAACACACGTTACCATAGCAACACACCTTTATCCCAGTAATGCACGTAGTGCTAATAGGTTATCAGTCGGTGCTCCCCTGGTGTTGGTATCAGTAAAATTGCTGTGCGCTACCTGTGCGCTGTAATCCTGCAGGTGGTAAATCAGGGCCACTATGCCAAAACTAATAGCCCAGGTAATACATTGACTACCATACCAGAGTGAAATTATCCTTGATGATTAACCACTTGAGGACCCAGCCTTTACCCCCCCTTAAAGACCAGCGCTTATTACAGAGATCTGTGCTGGGTGGGCTCTACAGCCCCCAGCACAGATCAAACATTAGGCAGAGCGACCAGATCGCCCCCCTTTTTTCCTCACTAGGGGGATGATGTGCTGGGGGGGTTTGATCACTCCTGCCTGCGTGTGGCTGGCGGGGGGGGCACCTCAAAGCCCCCTCCACCGCAGGATTCCCCCTCTCCCTCTCCTCCCTCCCTTCCCCGGAGATCGGAGGCTGCACAGGAACGGATCTGTCCTGTGCAGCCTCTAACAGGCTCCTGCCTGTCATGTGACAGCGATCCCCGGCCGCTGATTGGCCGGGGATCGCTGATCTGGTACAACGCTGCTACTGTTAGCAGCATTGTACAAATGCAAACAAAGTGGATTATTTCCGCTTGTGTTTACATTTAGCCTGCGAGCCGCGATCGGCGGCCCGCAGGCTATTCACGGAGCCCCCCGCCGTGAATTGACAGGAAGCAGCCGCTCGCGCGAGCGGCTGTTTCCTGACTAATTAGCCTGCACCCAAAGAGGTGGGACAGAATGCCTAGGATAGATAAGGCAGCAAAGTCCAGGATATCCAAATCACAGAGTTGCAGTATGCTTTATTTACTTCATATACAGTGCAGGTGTATTTTTAACTTGGTTAGCAATACGTTTTACACAAAGTGGCTGCATTTTATCTTTTACATGAGGTACTATCTGAACAACACTTTGAATGCTGGGCAGGGTGGTGAACCAAAAATGTACTCATGGGCATGGTCAGGAAAATCAACAAATTCTCATGTGCAAATTAAGCATGTTTCTTTACTGATGCCATTTAAAGTGAACCAGAGACAAAGCACCCTCATGTATTTTACCATATATATCAGTGGGAACTCTAGAGAAAACACCTACCCTGCTCTCTGTCTTATCCTTCACTGCTCAGCCTGCTTGTTAGCAGCCCTGATAAAATCCAAGACTGAGCATTCAGTCTGGCTTTGCACAGGAATTATTATAGCTGAGTCATTATAGCAGAGCCAGAAGGGGGCAGGCTTGGGCTTGGAAAGACATCAGAGAAGACAGACTCATCTATAATGTTTCCTGAGCAAAACCAGACTGAATGCTCAGTCGGGGATTTTATCAGGGCTGATAAGAAGCAGATATTCACTGACAATTCACAGTCATCAGCAGGTAAAGCAGATATCATCAACAGGGCAATGGCTGCCCACCCCCAACGTGGAGAGACTCACCAAATTGTATGGCCAGCTTGGGCCCGACTTCCTTTAGGGGTATTGTTGATGATATCTGCTTTAACTGCTGATGACTGTGAATTGTCAGTGAATATCTGCTTACATTAGAGACTGATTTTTGAACGCTTACCCATTATACATTCAATCTCTGAAGCTAGTTACAAATAGCCAGGGAGTGCTCCACCTACTTGGACTAGTGTCTATTAGTCTCTTGGTGTATTTTTATGTGTTTATTAATCAATTGTTTTGTGGGCGCTTGTGTACATTTTACTGATGAGAAGCAGGCTGAGCAGTGAAGAATGAAACAGAGAGCAGGGTAGGTGTTTTCTCTAATGTTCACACTGATATATATATATATATATATATATATATATATATATATATATATATATATATATATATATATATGGTAGCACGGCTGCGTAATGGTTAGCTCTCTCGCCTTGCAGCGCTGGGTCCCTGGTTCTAATCCCAGCCAGGGCACTATCTGCAAAGAGTTTGTATGTTCTCTCCGTGTCTGCGTGGGTTTCCTCTGGGCACTCTGGTTTCCTCCCACATTCCAAAAACATACAGATAAGTTAATTGGCTGCCTCTAAAAAATTGGCCCTAGACTACAGTGCTTACACTACATAATATAGACATATGGCAATGGTAGGGATTAGATTGTGAGCTCCTTTGAGGGACAGTTAGTGACAAGATATATATATATATACTGTACAGCGCTGCGTAATATGTCGGCGCTATATAAATACTAAATAATAGTAATAATAAAATAATAATAATTATATATATATATATATATATATATATATATGGTAAAATACTTGAGGGTGCTTCGTCTCTGGTTCACTTTAAAGAGCCGATTGCCTGTATGGTGGCCAGATCTAATGAAGGTCCTCAAATCAGGGCAGTTGTGATGATTTCTTATATACAGACTAAGCATTTTTACTGCTATTTGATGTGGTGTAGGGCACAGACTATAAAGTTTGCAACGGTGTAGTATTTGTAGTTAAATTAACTACAAGTTAATTTATTTAACTTATATGCTGTATATGTAATGCAGAAAGCTGGTTTGAAAGAGTCAAATTCTGGAATGAAAATAGCTGGCAGGAATATTAACAATCTCAGATATGCCGATGATACCACTCTGATGGCTGAAACTGAGGAAGAATTGAACACAAATTAATTTGAAGATGAATTTCAAAATAAGAAAACGCCAAAGCTGTTCTACTGCTTAAAACTAAAAACTTATGTTATATGCTCAAATTATCAATCTACAAATGGATGGAAAAAAGTAGAAGTTGCAACACATTTCATTTTCCTGGTATAAAAGATTTCTGTAGATGATGACTGCAGTCATGAGATAGATACTAAGGGATAGAGATGCCACTTTACCAACAAAGACCAGGATAGTTAAAGCTATGGTCTTCCCAGTAGTAACATATGGCTGTAAAAGTTGGACTATAAATAAGGCCATGCATAGAAAAATTGATGCTTTTCAACTGTGGGTGTAGAGAAAGCTACTGAGAGTTCCCTGGACTTCTAGATCAGTCAATATTTAAAGAAATAAGGCCAAATTCAGTGTTGGACTGGGAGGTGAAAAAGCTGAGGAAATCAACCTGGTGGACAAGCAGCAGCAATCATGGGTTGCTGCTCGAGGTGAAGACTTGCTACAGGTTTCCATTGGGAGTGATCACACAGGGATTCTGTTGCTTGGACCACAGGTGGATTTCCTCAGTTTTTCCACCTCCCAGTCCGACACTGGCCAAATTGTTCACTAGAAGGGTTGATACTACTATTAAATAATTAAATAATATTTCACATAATGAGGCAGACAGATTGTTCGGAAATGTTTTGATGCTAGGAAAAATTGAGGGCAAAAGAAGAAAAGAAGACCGAGGCTAAGATGGATAGACAGTTTATGTGAAGCTATGAGCATGCCTATGCAACAGCTGAAAGAAGCAGTGAATGACAGACACGTCTGGCATGCAAAAGTGCATATGATCACAAAGAGTCAGAGCTGACTAAATGAGCGAGGAGGAATGTTTGTAGTGCTTGCACTTTGAGCAGCTGCTCCAAGGCACCTAATGTCCTGGGAATTTTTTCAGGAAAGAAGTATGGACTGGTCACTACTGACTATACAGCCTTCACTTACTTGGACTTTTGTTTCTTCACAGTGTGCTATTTGTTGTTTTTATGTTAATCACAGAAGAGTGTTACCTGTTAACCTGTTAAATCTAGTCTTGGAAGCTTTAGATCAAATACATCGGTTTTCTTTATATTTGCATTTTGCTTTGAATGAAATATTAAATTGTTCTGCAAGAGTTTTGTACAGTAAGATTTATGGATCTTAAATAAAAGTGTGATCTTAGTCATGAACTTGTGATGGTGCTCAGCTCGGTAGCACATTGACCAATTTTCTATGGTTGCCATAAAGCAAGGAAGTGCTTTATCTTTTCCTGTTTGGCATAGAATCGGGAATAATGAAAAACTGACAGTTTTTTTTTTTCACCAGTGCTGCTCTTTTCCTTGCTTTATGACACCATTTGATCATATATGAGTCTCTGGTTTCACAGGAATAGAACATGAAAGGAGATATAACTTGCAAGCTGAAATAGGTTCCAAACCTTATTCAGGCTTTAAAAAAAATGGGAAAATGGGTGGAGTTGGCCTTATAGTTTTGCATGATGAAAATAAATTACAAGTTGTATCACTGAAAAATCTGAAAAAGTCTACTTGGGTGTAAATTTATGAAATTTCCTGTCATAATGTAATCTCTCACAGATTTTACTACAATAAAGGTTTCTGGGAATTACAAGCAGGAAAATCTAAAATGCAAGACTTAAAGTGAACCTCCGGACTAAAAATCGACTCAGCAGCACTGAAAAGGCTTTGTGTTTCTTTAACAGTTTCACAGCATCAGAACTTTGTTTCTCTTATACAAGCCTCATTTTTAGCTGCACAGAAGAAAACTGCCCGGGCTTTTTTCCCCTGATGCTGTGCAAAGCATGATGGGATTTCTGATTTTGTTGTTCTCGTTCTGCTGTTTTGGTGCATTTTTTTTTTTACATTTTGAATTTGACATTTTAAGCCTAGCGTGTGCAGCTGGGAGGGGTAATCAGGATACAGGATAGTTGGAACTGTGTCTCCTGCTCCTTGTCACCTCCTTTCAACCAAAAAGATGGCTGCCCCCATGACAAATATGGCAGCCCCCATGAATCACAAACATTTGCCTGTTCTTTTAAAACAGGGTGGGTAAGAGATTATATTACCTATCTATTCTAATTAACATAACTAATGTTACTTGATGACAGTATGTTTGTTTAGGCTGAAGTTCCCCTTTAAGCAAACAGGCAGGAGGCCAGATTACTGACTGGAGCAGTTACATTAGCTAATCTAGTTCTCAAGGATGACAGACAAGAGCTATGTTTGACTGGCAAGACCAGCAGTGCCTGAGCCAACCATGCTAATCAAACGTTCCAGCATTACCTGGATCTTGGCATAAAAAATAATGTTCTAACCACCCACTATTGTTTTAATACTTGGTAATACATTCTGGTACTATGGGCCAAGATTAACTGTCAACTGTTATAGGCAACATAATTATTTTTCCAGTGTTTGTTTTCTGATACTAAAGAGGAACTCCAGTGAAAATAATGTAATAAAAAAGTGCTTCATTTTCACAATAATTATGTATACATGATGTATTCAGTGTTTGCCTATTGTAAAATATTTTAAATCCCTGATTTACATTCTGACATTTATTACATGGTGACATTTTTAATGTTGGCAGGTGATGTAGCTGCTGCATGCTTTGTTGGCAGTTGGCAGTTGTAAACAGCTGTTTCCCACAATGCAACAAGGTTCACAGACAGGAAACTGCCAGGAGTACCATGGTCCTCAGAGTTTCTTGTGGGAGAGGTTTCACCACAATATCAGTCATACAGAGCCCCCTGATGATCCATTTGTGAAAAGGAATAGATTTATCATGTAAAAGGGGGTATCAGCTACTGATTGGGATAAAGTTCAATTTTTGGTCGGAGTTTCTCTTTAAAATGCCACTGAACAAAGAGCAAATAACCGGCGAGTCAATTGCTGCGGACTTATAAATGAATGGAAAGTGTGTTACACCTGTGGCAGTGCTTTAGTGTTTCAGGCACCCATATGTGTGAGTAGCAGTACACTGTGTGAAGGGCTGCAGAATCCCTGAGGGAACAATTAGCAGAAGGCTTCTCCTCAGCTTCTCAGAGGAATGTCCCTTGCTTTTCTCTCTACTCACTGATCAGCTCAAATTTTCCTCTAGCCAAGCCCAGCTATTGTACAGCTTGTTGGTACTCAAAGATTACCCACAAAACATCTGACTGCGTGGAATAATTTGCCTATAGTAAGCGAGGACAGTCATGTCTGCATATACTATCTTTTCATGTTTTCCTGCTATCCAGCTACTCAATGACAGTTTTGAGTCTTATGTTCAGTATTACTTTAGGCTGGATTCACACTTAGATGCATTGCAATGATTTGCATCAGGTTTTGTTGCGTTGCATCCTATTGCAAAAAGCATGCTGTAACACAATGTGACGTAGCTCAACACAATTTAATACAGTGTATCTAAGTTTGAATCCAGCCTTAACGTAAACCTGAAAACCGTTATTGTACAATGAAATAGGGGTCAATATAGAGAGATAGAAGGTTATTTCTAAATAAATAAAAATAAAGAAAACAGGTAGTAACCTACTAATAGTTCTTCACCTTATTGTTAAACAATGTGACTGCCACTGCAATACAGCCAGTATAGCAATCTCTCAGTACCAGGGCTACTAGTGATGTGACTCTTTCTTCAAGCATTGCTCTTACAGTACATAGTTAGACGCACATTTACAATCCTGGATTTTTTTCATATAGGCTTTCTTTGGTTTGGTAACCAGTTTTTATACTCCTACTGTACATTCAAAAAAATAAATGTTCTGGTTATCCCCGACTTACAAACGACCCGCCGATACGAACAGCATGGATTCTGTGATTCTATGGGAACAAGTCAAAAAATGTTTTTTCAAATTGGACTTGTAGTTTTTGAGAAAGTCGATTTTAAAAAATTCAAAGAAAAAATGGCTTTTAAACTTACAGTATATAAGAAGACAAAGGGGGCAGAGGTGACACAGAGGGGGGAACAGGGAGGCACAAAGGAGGTACAGGGGATAGAGATGGCACAGTGTTCCGACTTAAAAACAGATTCAGGTTAAGAACTAACCTACAGTCCCTATTTCATTCATTAACCAGGGACTACCTTTACTACAAAAAGCAGAATTTTGAAAAAAGTACCTTAGTAATATTAATGATAATAACAACTACATTGTTAGTATTATTGTTGGTATTGTGACCATTACATCTATAATAATTTATTATTATTGTATTAAAATCAGAAATAAAAATGCCCCAAAATTCAACCCTCTTAAGCTGGATTTTTAAGACTTTTTAAGACTCAAATATAAGTCAGCCCAGGAAAGTTAATGGCTGAAAGTTGGAAGGTTACTGGCTGCACTTGGGAACTGCATAAAAGATTGGCGTCATTAACCTCTATTGGTCCCCAAGGGCAGCCATTAGCCCCTCCTGGTCCCAAGCTGCAGCCAGTAACCCTTTGGTAATTAGTGTAACCAGTATCTATTCTCCTCCCTACCTTGGTGATCAGTGTGGCCAGTATTTGTCACCTCCCCCCCTTTGCACTAAGTGTGTCCAGTATTTATCACCCTCCCACCCCCCATCTTAGTAATCCATGTGGCCAGTTTCCTCCCTGCCCTTAGTTTTCAGTGCAGCTACCTCCCCAGTAACCAATTGCTTCCAGTATTGCCCCCCCCCCCCCGCCCCCACTTAGTAACCAATTGCAGCAAGTATTGCCCCAACTTAGAAACCAATTGCAGCAAGTATTGCTGTAAGTAGTGCTTCAACCTCTTTGTAACCAGTTATAGCCAGTATTGCAATCCACTTTAGTAACCAGTTGCAGCCAGTATCGTATCTCCAAACCTCCCAGCAGTAGCAGAGCGGACAATATGCAACCTCCCCAGCAGTCAGAGGTGTATCTAAAGGGGTGGGCACCACAGCACCATGCCTGCACCCATGCTGTGAGAGGAGAGGGTGCACAGTAACTGCGAAGCATGCTAGTTGCGGAAGTGATGTAATTGGTCACTTCCTGCATGTGAAGTGTGTCGCATGATTTCTCCCTGATGCCGGTGAACATTCATAACAGGCACTTTGCTCGACTTTGGGGACACATGTTCCCATTCACTGATCACAGACCAGCAACGGGGGTGCACGATTGTGCGAGCAACAGGTAAACAGACAGATATGTTTATTTATACCCTGATCTGCAAGTGAAGTTTTCAGGGGTGTAAATATGTGTAGCAAAGATCAGAAAGTGGTTAAACTCTTATGGCATTAATTAATACAACCTGATATGGAGAGCTGTGTAATTGAGCTATAATTAAGGGCAGAATGGCCCGAAACATGTCAGCTTTGTACTTTTTTACTGCTTTTGAGGACATGTCCTAAATAAACTTGAGCACTTTTGGAGAGACATTGCTGCAGACCTTCTTTCCTTTTTGAGTTTACTTGCATCAGGCCTGGCAGCCTATGGTCCAGCACTGTCTCCAGCAAGTGCAGTGGAGAGTTGATTTCCCTCACTTTCATCCCTAATTAATACAATAATTATTTATATACATTGTGGTGATGTCAATTGGACCATATGTTCTTTTTTTGCAGTATTTGATTGCTTCTATAACTAAGAATATATGGTACTTTATTATAAAATTATTGTTTTTTTTATTATTTATGTCACTTTATTATTTTTCTATTTATAAATCAATCTTTTCATTAATAAAAGGTTAGATAAGGTCTCTTTTTTTATTTATTGTGCGATACAGACACAAACATCATTGCCAGTAGCCTGTTCTGTCCTCATACTGCATAACTGAGAAGAACAGACCTGAACCTCCATTTGTTCTGCACCCATGATTTTTGTTATCATATCATCAAACTGATCATGTTAATTGGAGATTGCTTACTCTTCTGACAGCTATAGAACTCGCTCACAGTGCAGAGCCATCTCCATAACAATAATGTGGCAGGGGTGGCAACATGTGGTCAGTAACTGTGTGCCATTGTAATACATCACTGTGGAAGACAACAGACATCAGTGCATTAAATTTGGACAGCACAAAATAGCACAGTGGTAAAGTGTGCCATATTTACAGTCTATTATTTTATTGTAGCTGTTGGTCACCTACTGTATTTGTCCCATATAATACATTTTAAAGTACTGATTTGTGGCCAGTTAAGCAACAGGGTGCATGGCTCGAACCCCACTGTTCTTCAATGTAGCCTATAGTATCCTCCAATATGAAGGTAGGCTACACAATCTATAGTGAAGATAATATAATGGCAATCATCATATTTTTATAAACGTGGTGAACTTACCCCACTACTATGTTTAAATTGTAATACTATAGTAGAAGTTATGGGAACCGGGCAAATACTTATGGGCAGCAGGGTGGCGTAGTGGTTAGCACTCTTGCCTTGCAGCACTGGGTACCTGGTTTGAATCCCAGTGAGGGCACTATCTTCACAGAGTTTGAATGTTTGAATGATCTCCCTGTGTCTGCGTGGGTTTCCACCAGGCACTCTGGTGTTCTCCCACATCTCAAAAATATCACAGGAGAAGATGAGAGAGATTGGCACAGCTGCATATAAACCCTTTATTGTGGCCGGGTAAACACAGTGGTTACAAGCAGTGGGGGAAAGAAGATGCCTGACAGCTGTTTCGCCGGGATTAACCCTGCTTCATCAGAGACAAAAAAATTTTTTCCAACTCTCTCTCATCTTTTGCTGTGATACGTGGATGTGGACTGGAGCACGCTGCAGGTAAGCCCAAGTTTGGTTTGATCAATCCCTGCTGCATTTGGAGCCAGTTTTCTCTGCTTCTACTGTTTTTGTGAACATCTCAAAAATATACAGATAAGTTAATTGGCCCCCATAATTGGCCATAGACCACTATATATGCACTACATGACACATACACAATACATACATAGACATATGCCTATGGTAGGGATTAGATTGTGAGCCCCTCTGAGGGATAGTTAGTGACAAGACAATATACTCTGTACACCACTATGAAAGATGTTGGTGCTGTATAAATAATTAATAATAAACACTTAAAAAGTCAAGATAATTTATGCTGATAGTTTGTTAATAAAGGTAGGCTGACGATCTCTGAAAAAGAGCCATTGCTGCAGAAATGACGCCATTCTTTTGGCACTCTGCAGGTTATCATCTTTAAAAATAGACCCCATACGGTTTTGGTTGTCAGAACTTGACACAGAAAAAGGGGCATCAATTACACTGCACACAACTAGTGAAAAAGTGTAGCAGTTGCCAAAAAGCAACCAATCACCAATGATGAGCGAAATTGCTGATATTCTTTTCACACTAATTTTTGCGAAAATAATGTAAAATTCTACTTTTGAGCCAAAATGCCATTGAAAATAATTTGTGTTTATTGCAATTTTGCAAATTTTCATAGTAAAATAAAAGGTTTTCGCAAATTGTTGCGAAAATTGTTTCCTTTGCAAAAATACAATGCACAATGTATTTTTGCAAATATTTTCTCTAAATCAAAAATAGCATTTTCGATGCGAAAATGACTCTGGTGAAAATTTGCGAGCAACACTGCCAATTACATTACAACTGTGCAGCTAAGCAAGGACTCTGGTTGCTCTGGGCAACAGACCCATTGTTCTTAAGTTTTCACTAAAACAACCTGAAGGGTTGTAGCACAGTCACAAAAGGTGATCATAAAATATGTCATAACCTCTTATACAACCTGCTGTAATATAGCACTGTTTGATATTTGTTTTATTGGATTAGTGCCACTGAAGATGCTGGTGCTATATAAATTATTATTAATAATAATAATAATAATAATAATAATAGTTCCTTTTAAGCTGCTGCATACCATCTGCACAAGTTAAAACCAATTTAAATCTGATTTGTTTTCAGTAACAAATAGATTTCCACTTCTTTAAAGCAAATGCATTAGGCTTCCAAGAAGGCAGGCAAAGTTCAAGACGGCTGCTTAACAATCAATTTGTCACCTTCAATGCAAAATACTAATGAATAGTGCTCACTTTGCATGTTTGAGGAGATCAAGGGCATTTGAACAAACATGCATGCTTGAATACTTCCTTTAATTAATATCGATATTGGCAATAATTGTGAACCATTTATCTTCATCACTTTTAAACATCACTTTCATTGCGCAGTAGGAGCAGCAATGTTAGAAGTTGGAAATGAATCAATAAGTCATGCACAGTCATAAAGCATTCTTTGTGAAAGGAATAAAGAGAGGAAGGAAAGCAGCAATGACTCCATATGGCAGTTATTATTGCTACCAATATCTCAGTGCAGAGAGTTTTTGATCCAGAGATATTGGCATGACTATCCGCTGCCCCTCACGGTGATCTTAACACTGTACAAAGCTTAAAGGACGGCTATACCCAGATTTCCCAAACACAAAAAAACACAATGCATGGCTAGTGCTGACTACTTTAGTACTAAATGCAATGCTTACTCATCACTGGCAGTTTTTGTTAGCACTGTTATGTGTGGTCTTCTCCCCCTTCAGATGCATGTATTTATGTGTAAAACTAGGATCGTGACACATATATCTGGTCCAATTCACTAATGCTGAACAGCATCCCCTTAGCATTTCTCTGTGGGGAGCTAGGACTGCCACAAAAGTAGCCCTGCTGGAAATTTGTGTGTGTCATTGTTGTTGAGGTCTAGTAAGACTCCTGTAACAACTGTACTAGGCTTTTAGCTGTCAAGTAATCTATGGTGCAGTCAAGAACCTTGGCAGTTCAGGCCACGTACATGTAATAAGGGCACTGCTGTAATTTGAGTGTTGGTGTTTGGGTGTTGGGGAAAGGGACTAACCTCCCCCTACTGAAACCCGACACCCCTGCCGCAATCTCTGCCTATATCAGTGCCACCTGAAAGCTAAAAACTCACTCTGCTGACATCTGTCCCACCAATTACCTCTATTTACTCGAAATTAACATTGCGGACTACCTAGCGCCCATTTTACAGGATGGCCGCCTGCACCAAAATGACCTGCTTTGGTCCAGGACACACTATTTCAGGACCTGTCATTACTGTGGGACATAGAACCCAAAAGAAACATCTAAGCAACCAAAGAAGTAGCAGATCAACATGGAGACAACCACTCACACACACAAGGCCCCCACCTCCATGTTAGAAGTCATGTAGATTGGTATTGGCCCAGGGGCAGAGCTTCTTAACATCTCAAACTACAAGCCTAATTAAGGGGTTTATAAGGACTGGGAGGAGAGGGTGTGTGTGTTAGTTTAATTTATTTATTTAGTTTATTTTTTAAATTGAAGAAACTTTGTGGCTGATTCATGAAGCAGCGCTGCTATAGCAGAGCGAGCTATATGACAGCACCGCAAGCTAAATACAGGGATGCATGCTGCGCGCGGTCATGCAGCGTAGCGTGATTTCCTTTAAATGCCGCCCGCTGCTGTGCAGTATTGCGACCGTGATACTTCACTAGCGCAGCTGCTACTATGTTAATTAACATAGTTATAAAGTAAGTATAATAGTAACTAAGTTCACGGTCACGATACTTCACAGCAGCAGCCAACATTTAAAGGAACATGCATTGCTATGTAAGCAATGCACGTAACTGAGGAAGACATGCTACGCTGCACGACTGCGCACAGCCCTGGATTTAGCGCTGCTTTATCTTTTTAGGCCGCACCTTTCACATCATGTGAATTCTGGCATCCGCAGTCCTCTGCACTTTCACATTGATGCTTAGACAGGAGGCAATCACATCTAGCAGCTGCAGCAGTGGACTAAGCTGAAGGATAATAGCTGCTTCCATGAGAGCCCAATCAAACAAGCTTGATGCTTTTAAATCCCAACTAAACTTAACATTTTGAAAGTAAAATGTAACAGTCAGCCATCCGGTTGATAGGTGAATATAAACAGAGAGCAGAAGAAAGTTGGTGTCAACATACCTTTTTCCTGAGTCAATTGTGATTGCACTATGACTAGTTTCCTGCCCTCTGTAGATTTACCTGGTGGGTAAGTAAATCAGGAGACAATGTGACTCCCAAAGTAGAAAGAACAATAGAGAACAGACTTAAAGTAAACCTGTAACATTAATGGTAGAGAAATTCACATACTTACCTCAGTAGAGGAAGGCTCTGGATTCTCATCAGCGCTACACCCACTGGAAGTTCGCGGCCACACTCTCTTGAGTGAGTGGGTGTGGCCACACTGCACAGGACTCCTCGTGCCTGTGCAGTAGCATGATGGAAAAGCTGAGCCCGATGAGCTCTGTGCTATTGCTCAGGTGCAAGATGTCCTGGGCAGTGTTGGCTGTGCCCATTCATAGACGAGAGCATGGCCATGCACACTCTTCGGTTTGGGGTGTGGGGGGGGGGGGGGGGGTTCCCAGGAGAAGATTAATGGAGGCAAGAGAGACAAGAGAAGCCTCTGAAATATACAGAGATTTCCCTCTACTGAGCTAAGCTCCCATTTGGGGAAATGGTTTCCCTTCAGGTACACTCTAAGCCAAGAACACGTGACTGAAGGTACTGGAAAAAGGGCAATGACCGAGGCAATGGCAAAAGTGGAGGATGGAAATAGTTAGCTCTTTTGTTTCTTTAGCTGCAAAGTTTACTGCCCATCTCACTTATACTAATGTACAAGATAAGTGTATCAGCTCACAGGAAGTGGAAATTGAAGACCCTGTTTTCTGAATAGGAAAGCCATTCAGCGTAGGGGCCAGCCCTGTATACATGAATGTACAGCTGCAGACAAGCAGGAAAATAAAGCTGACTTTTACATTTCAAAAACGAGGTGTCAAAAGTAAAATTTATTACTAACACTAAACAAAACGTGCACTTTCAGGATTGAACCACCTCAAAAAAGAATAGATTGCTGGGCTGTGTAAAGTAAAATTACTCATATGAATGGCATTACTTTCCATTTTTCTTAGCTTGATTGGGAAAGTACCCCTGCTGATTCTTCCATTCATGTGGTTTAATTCAGTAGCATGGATTCAGCGCTGTTCTACAAGTTAAGAAGCTATGGAAATGGCAAGCATTAGTGAAAGTGTCTAGCAAGACACCCAGGAGTCAGTGTCACAGAGACAGGAAATTGATTCTGCAAACAAGCTGCTGAACTCAGCCGCTAAAGCATCTCCCTGTCCAACTTGTCTATTTATACAACAAAACATATTGTTTTATTATACGTCAATCACTGATGATGTATTTTTGGTGAGCTGACTTGACATCTCTCTAGGAGACTTGTTCAAATAGGCTGTAGTGTAGTGAGCTAAACTCTCAGCAGATCGAAGCATAATTACTTCTGGTAAGCTGCTTAAACCCTTCGTTATTCTATGAATGAAATCTTAAAGGAAATGGACAAAACCCCTGTTTATTCCCTTTTTGTTGAGCTGATGTAATGTAAAGGAAGCAAATCATCTCTCAAAACAACAACTATTGCTGTAGCGGTAATATTTGTTTGGATCATAGCATGAAACATGCTTTCATTTCATTATTAGAAATTCTCTCTGTTCTATTGAATCAAAGAAGGAGGGAGAGAATCTGTACAATATTATTTAACATAATATTTAGACCAAAGTAAACCAATTAAACTTTAATCATGACATTTAGATACAAAGCTTTCCACTTTCAGGGATAGTTCATGGCAAATGGACTTCAGTATGTTTACAATAATGCAGAGCAAACATCATCACTAGGGATGAATGAAAATGATTTTGCAAAATGCAACATGGTCCTGCAGTGTGGGAGGGAGTGATGGCTGTCTACATAAGTGTTAACTTACCTATACCACTGCTTTTCTTCTAATGGATTCCAAGCCGCGTTCCATCTTCTGACACTTCTGCCTTCAGAGTGGAAGTACCAGTTTAGAAGGCGGAAGAGCAAAAAGATGGAAGGCAGCCTGGAATGCATTGTAAATGAGGCAGTGGCTTAGTTGAGCGTACACAGCCCACACCGTTCACACACTGTAGAACGATTTTGTATTTCATGAAATAATTTTGACTCATACCTAATTATCGCATGACCAACACTTGTGTCAATAATCAGTAAAACAATAGTGGCAAATAGAGCATGCAGAGTTTGATTTAGGACTTTTATCTTTACAAGTGCAAGCAGTTCTTCAGTGGAATCCATTTACTCCATTCCCACCAGTGTGTTTGTGTTTTGCTAAAACGCAAACGCACTGCTGTACACCTATTTTGCATTGATCTGCAAATGCACAGACTCCCATGGAAAAGTGCATAGAAACATTAATGCATACTTTTTCTGTGCTTTTCCTCTATGATATCTTAGTGTGAACAAGACCATTAATGTATGTCCAGATCTATTGACTTTATCATGTACTTACAGGTGCAGCAATATGCGTATACTGTAGGTTGCAGAATGATAAATAGAACCAGAAAGATTACTAAAGACAACACTACTTCTTTTTTTTTTAACCTAATAACAAAAGCAAATTAGTGAACCTAAACATTTACAAAAAACCCTGCACTGGCATAGTGCTTAATGATATAGCTCTGGCCCATAAATAAAACCCACAGTATAGGTAGCTAGCGCACCCACCCTCACCTCTGTATAGGTAGCCAGGGAGCCCCTACCCCTCCCACAGTATAGGTAGCCTGAGTTCTCCATTACCACCTCGTCCCCTTCTCTGCAGAAGTAACTCCCCTCTCTGTAATCCACACACTGCATATCTTCTCCTTGCCATCCATATCACTGATAACAGTGCCCCCTGTGGTGATGTAAGAGCAGGTCATTACAGGTGGTGATTTTGCCAATGCAAGGAACAGCTTGAAGGAGGAAGTAGATATGCAGCCTGAGGAACCCAGAGAAGTGAGTTACCGCCCTCCTGCACACTCTGCATCTGTCTACATTCCCCTCTCTGCTGCTGCACTTAAGGCAGGGCCCACCAGCTCCTAAAACAGGGCTGCCTCTAGCGATATATTATACAAAAAAAAAGTTTTCTTTCTTGTAATAATGAAAACTGTAGCTTTGAGCTCACTTGAACTGAAAGACAAAAGGAGGTGCTGCTTTCTGGTTTCAAGTTAATGGGGTCATGCAGGTTGCTCCATAGAACATCTTAAAGGAAAACTGTAGTGAGAGGTATATGGAGTCTGCCATATTGATTTCCTTTTAAGAAATACCAGTTGCCTGGCAGCTCTGCTGAGCTATTTGCCTGCAGAAGTGTGAATCATACCAGAAACAAGCATGCAGCTAATCTGGTCAAATCTGACAAAAATGTCAAACACCTGATCTGCTGCATGCGTGTTCAGGGTTTGTGGCTAATACTATTAGAGTATCAGCAGAACAGCCAGGCAACTGGTATTGCTTAAAAGGAAAAAAATATGGCTGCCACCATATACCTCTCACTACAGTTCTCCTTTAAAACTTTTGAGTCTCTGTGGAGTTCAACAGGGTGTGTATTTCACCTCCCATTGTCTGCCTGTTTGCATGGAGATATTACACTTTACACAGTAATTACAGCATCATAAAATGCATCACTTTTGCTCATCCCTCTTTGCCAACAGGTTGATTCAATATGGGGGATTTCACCCCAGCTTATCCAACTCTATTACACATTTATGGCAGATGAGTTACTAAAAATAAGGTGCAGTAAACTGGAGTGAACATTAGGGATGCTCATTCGGCATTTCCAATCGGAAATTGCATTTTCCCAGTGGCGTAGCAATAGGGGGTGCAGAGGTAGCGACTGCATCGGGGCCCTTGGGCTACAGGGGCCCTGAGGGGCCCACCACTTAAACACAGTATTAGCTTTTTATTAGGCCTGTGCTGATAATATTCACTTCTATAGTGGACTTGAATAGTAGTGATCACTAACACACTGCTTCCCATCCCCTTCTTGCACCTCTGACACTGTGGTTGTCCTTGATTGGTTTTGGTGTGTTGTATCAATTTTTATCTATAGCATGCTTGGGGGCCCCAATGCTAAACTTGCACTGGGGCCCACAGCTTCTTAGCTACGCCTCTGCATTTTCCCATCGGAATTTGGAAATCGGTAATAAAAGTGAGGTAGGTGGATTTTCGTTGAAATTTTCACGGGAATACCTGCCAATTTTAACATTAAGTCTCTCAAAAAAAATTGTTTTTTTGTTTCCTCTTGTTCCCACTCTTCTGCTTAACAAACCTTGAAAATGTCGTGTTTCTAGCTCCTGCGGGGGTTTTTGCTATTAACCGCTAAAGTTGGCGGCCATTAACTGTAATGTACAATGCAGAAAATCCGCATTACCGATATGTAGTATGCCGCCGACTTTAGAGATTAATAACAAAGCCCCCATAAGTGCTAGAAACACCAAATTTTCAGGGTATGTTAAGCAGAAGATTAGGAACAAGAGGAAACAAATCTTTCGAAAAGACCTTGTACTTTTTGAAAAAATCAATGTTAAATTCGGCAGAAATTTCAGTGAAAATCTGCATCGGAATATGGAAATCAGTAGCGGAAAGCGGTAATCGGCAATGGCGGAAAGTGAATTTTCTGCGGAAGCGGAAATTGGAAATTCCGATCATCCCCTGTGAACATATGAACATGTTAAGCATACAACCCAAAGCAAGGAACTAGAACAAACTTTAGAGGTTTCCTCTGCACGATCTGATCTTTATAGTAATCTTTATATCTCATTTAACATGTAGCCGACTGCATCATGCCGATGGGCATGGCCACAGTGGCAGCCCCAGGACCGCCTAATGCCGATCGGGGTGAAGTCCTGGGGCTTCGTTTTGCAGGAGATCGCGCACACGCAGCTCGCACATCTTTTGCTTGGTAGGCTCCGCTCCGCCTTCAGTCTCCTGGCGGTTTCACCCCTCGGAGACTGTTAGATGGCGAAACCGCCGTCTAAATACCATGTACAGCACTGCGATCTACAGCACCACTGTACTGGGGACAGCCGTGTGACACGGCTGTCCCCTCCTGAAGCCTATGACAGCCGATCACAGTGATTGGCTTATGGGGGGAGGGCGGTAGGATTTAGTTAAAAAAAAAAAAAAGAAGGAAATTTATTTAAAAATAAATTTAAAAAATTACAAAAAAAACAAACACTGGGGGAGCGATCAGACCCCACCAAGAGAGAGCTCTGTTGGTGGGGAGACAAGGGGGGGGGGGGAATCATTTGTGTTGTGCGGCCCTGCAGCTTGGCCTTAAAGAGAAGTTCCTCTTTTAAGCTGCAGTGGCCTAATTGACAAAAAATGGCCTGGTCTTTAGGGGGGGTAAAGCCTGTGGTCCTGAAGTGGTTAACATTATTGCCATTCTCCTCTAGTAAGTTACCCCCATAATGTAACTTTACATTGTTTGCAATCCAGATCCCCACACATCCATACAAGGTAAGAACACATCATTTGTTAGGCCCAGAATAGGCTCAAAACAGCTGACATTTTTTCATCTTGTGTTACTATGTAACCACATACGTTGATAAGTGTTATGATTGCACAATGAGCAGGTCTATGTGTATCACATTTTGGAACTTAAAGTAGGGAAACTTCAAACACTTGACAGCTTGAAAATATTTAAAAGAATATTTCTCATGATAAGGCAATATCAAGAACTGAGAAAGTGTGGTTGATATTGAATAGAGAGTTTCTAAGCTCATTAAGAGACATCATATTCTTTATATGAGCTCCCCATTTTCATAGCAGCTCTGTTATTGTGCTTCATTCAAGCCAAAAGAGCAAAGTGCATAGCAAAGTCATTTTTCAATGGCCTGAAGTAAGGCCATGCTCTACCAGGGAGTTGCAAAGGACCTTTTCAGCTCTCTAGCCATTTATCTGATTCACACTAAGCACAGGACTAAAAAATACTTTATCAGAAATAACAAAGATTCCACCCGACCCAATACAAAATCCTGATTAAAAGACCTTAGAACGCACTCTGCAAAAAAAAAAGTAGATTGGGCCTAAACTTTTCTGGTAACTAAGACTTGTATTAAAAAGATGTCCTGTTTAA
This sequence comes from Hyperolius riggenbachi, assembly GCF_040937935.1. Lineage (NCBI taxonomy): Eukaryota > Metazoa > Chordata > Amphibia > Anura > Hyperoliidae > Hyperolius > Hyperolius riggenbachi. Next base: position 213,019,143 of record NC_090649.1, on the reverse strand, counting down.
ACCATCCTATTTTTCACAGTACAGTGCCTTTTTTTTTGTTTGTTTATTTTCAGATCAGTATGGTAGCTGCAATGTTGTGCTTGTATTACATACTTATGCTTGTAGTACATATTTGTTTGTTATAAATCTCATTATTTAATTTGCTTGTGTATTTGCTTACTTTACTGATTATTACTAATCCTTAAATCCTTATCAAGCTTTGTTTTATCCAACTGTACAAGTACACAGAGCAATATTATTACCACAGCCCTACATAGATATATTAGCTTAAATTTAGCAACGTCAATATAACATGAATCATTTCATTTTACACTATTCATGCATACATAATTTAGTAAATGTTTGCCCATTGTATAATATGACCTCACTTTGATTTACACTCCCAAATGTATCAGAAACACATGCATCTTTACTGTTGTGAAGGTGTGTAATTGTGTTTTCTACCCCTCTGTGAAGTAAGCATGTACTTCACCCAAGCGCATACGTATAAAAACCGCGCCAGGAAAAAATGGTGTCGGAGACAGCCGCTTGTAGAATATCGGCAAAATTGCTGATATTCTACTAAATTACAATAGTAAAAAAACTATAACCTTTTCTGATGTTTTACTATGACCTAAGCTAACCCTACACTCACAAAGAGCCCTCCCTCTACAGACGTCTAATCCTAAGACCTCCCCCCCCCCATGATGCCTAACTGTAACCCTCCAGTAGTGCCTAACCTTAACCCCCCACCCCAATGCTTAACTTTAACCCCCAGTGCCTAACCTTAGTCCCTAAGGACCCCCTCCCCACACACACACATATACACACCTAACACTAAAGACCCCCACATCTTAACCCTTAAGCAGACATCTTTACCGCCATAAGCAGCCATGTTAAAAGTCACGATTAGCTACTATAAATGGTAAATAACAGCTATAAATGACTAAATTGCAGCTATAAGTGCCTATAAATGGTAAATAGCAGCTATAATCATTGGGCACTTCCGGGCCCCTAAATTACCATTTATAGGCACAAATTGCTACTTTTAACATTGCTGCCTATAGCTGTGCCGTTCTTCACAGGGCACCCTTTTTATTTGCTTTGACCTAAACTCCCAGAGTACTCTGGGGCAGAAGGTTGCACAACAACATAACCTAGGATAAACATTCATGGAAGGGCAAGATTGCATACTAATCTAAAGCAATATTTGGATAAAAGAAGCAGGTCTGATGCTGAATCCAGGATAATTAAAGTAAATTGGTTATTCTGAACAATTAATTACATTCTACTATATTTCTTCATTAAGTTAAACATTTGTTATTTAGGTTTTTGTAGTCCAATATTTAGCTTCCTATGTTTACATTTTTCAAGTTTAATTTGCTGAAGTTAAATGAATAATAAATATTGTGTCATAAGCAAAATTAAGCATAGTTTATATTTCAACCTATTTTGTGCACATTTATAACTTTTAATTTCTGGAACTGTAAAAAAGCATATTTTACCAGTATAATGATGTGTAATAAATGCAGATAAAGAGAAGGATTTAAAGTGCCCAAGCTTTCTAATTTAGGTAATAGAGGATTGTTAAGAATTTTTAAAGGGGGCTTAAAGAGACACTGAAGTCTCTTAAGAATCCTTTTTTTATCCCAAAATATTGTTTAATATATTAGCCCTAACTAAACCGCCGCATCCACACCGCTGTACACTATCTAAATCCCCCCAAACTTGCCCTCCCTCTCCCCTGCAAAATCCACGACTTTCTTGGTCGTGGATTTTGCTGCCCTCTACTCTTCCGTGTGAGGCAGAGCTATGAGCTGTAGCCCTGCCTCACACGCATATGTCAGCGGCGGATCTCCACCTCTCCCCAGCCCCTCTTAGTGAAGGAAGACTGAGAGGGGCGGGGGAGAGGCGGCGATCCAGGCTGACAGACGCGCTGAGAGGCAGAGCTGCGGCTCATAGCCCTGCCTCTCACAGAAGCGCTGCCCGGATTGCCCCCCGGGGAGTTACGGGGGATTTAGATAGCGTACAGCGGCGGGGATGCGGCGGTTTAGTTAGGGCTAATATATTAAACCATATTTTGGGAGAAAAAAAGGATTTTTAAGAGACTTAAGAGTCTCTTTAAATGTCATTTTAATAACCCAATTTTTGCAGTGAGGTTCGGAAATTCAACACTTATTGCAAAACAAAGTTTGCTTTAATGTTCACAAAAAGATAATTGATGTGAAACGTCTTAGATTCCACCCATCACTAACCTCTGCTAAAATTTTACACTGTAAAGTGATCCAAAGAAAAAAATACGAAAGAAAAACTGGAGGCCTCTAAGTTTTAAACAACAACAAATATGTATTAATAATCAAAGAACTGTATTCCCAAACAAGGGTTATGATTCAGTTTGGCAAACCTAAAGGCTGGTTTACACATGCTTTAAGCGCAGCATTGAAAGCATTGTTTAAAGGGGATCTACCGCCGCTCCATTCAAATGAATGGAAGTGGTTTTTAAAAGCCGCTTTTATCGGCTTTCGTGTAAATGCCATGGTTCATCCCAACATCATACTTGATTCCGGATGCTGCGTATTACTTCTACATGTAGTTAAAATGCTGACAAAAACCAGCAAAAGCCAACACCAGCCACTAGCCCTTAACCACTTGCCGACTACTCCACGTCAATTGGCGTGCGCAGTGCGACAGCCCCAGGACCACTCCACGCCCATTGGCGTGAACGGTCCTCTATGGGGCTAGCAGGAGATCGCGCACACGCTGCTTTTAATTCATTTTTGATAGATAAATAAATAGTGACACAGTGTAACATATCTGTGCAGTTGCTTATTTGAAGATATTTTCACCTAATTTAATATCCTGCTAAGGGACCAGAGGTTTTTTTGTCCTGCTATGTAAAACCTTGGAATTGAGGGAGGGTGTTCTTTCTTTTCCTCACGATTGTGTATATGTTACAAGCAAAGTACCACATGCAGGCATTCTGTAGAGTGATTTCACACACAGTATAGAATGCTTTCTTTCCTTTTAGAATATTACAGATACAGTATATTACAGAATATTACATATATACTGGATATAGCAGCAGGGTTAGGGAACCTATGGCTCAGAAGACAGATGAGGCTCTTTTGATGGCTACATTTGGCTCACATACAAATCAGTAGGGGTTGATTCACTAAGCTACACTGCTCAACCAGCACAGCTTAGTGTGGCAGTGCATGTTACATTTTCAAAGTAGGTACGCTACTGCTGTAGCATGCACTACTAACTTACCCGCGCTACCCCAAAACAAACAACGGCTGCTCCAATTGTCCCACTTTGGACCCTGTCAGGTCCAGTGACTTTGTAGGACGAGATCTCCACACTTTGATTGGCCCAATAGGCTGCCTGTCACTTGACAGGAAGCCTATTGGGCCAAAGTATGGGGATCTCGTCCTACAAAGTGAGTCAACCCCCAAGTCAGCTAGCTAATTGTACAAGCTGTTAGTTGGTATTTTTCCTCTCTGGCTCTCAAGGGAATTGCTGATGTTTCTGAAACCCAAGAGAAGCTGAAGAAGTGTCTAACAATGCCACTATCTGGTGGATCAACTATATACACACACATATACAACTGTATACACACACATATACAACTGTATACACACACATTTACAACAGGGACCTGAGCCCTACTGTCCCACCTTGAAACATATTGTATGGCTCTCACCAAATTACATTTTAAAATATGTGGAGTTTATGGTTCTCTCAGCCAAAAAGGTTCCTGACTCCTGTTCTATAGCATGCCTAACACCTGTCTACAAAACAAACGGCCTGATAATAATTAGTGATGATAATGAGGAACTGTTTAGGCAAATAATTTTGAAAACAGCACATGAAAATGCTTTTTATTTATAAGAACATATTTTATATTACACAGTATAGTGCAGTGTTATATTTTTATAACAAAAAAAACATTAAAAAACAGCAAGAAGAAGAGTGAAAGTGTCATTGGGCTACTTGTCGTGATGGGGGACGTCTAGAACATCATTTTAAATAGTAATTTACTTTGGTCTGTTATTCAATAATTATTGACCATGCTGCGCCATCATGTTTAGATGCAACTCCATCGGGGGGCTGCCTGTCCACCACCCATGCTAAGCGGTAGCAAAGCACCTGGCCAGTTTGCGGGACCAGTTGACACTTCATCTGCCTGTGGAAAAGAGGCTTTACTGTCTATCAGCTATTCATTTGTTGCATTTGTTGATTCCTTTTTGTCATGTGGTTGCAAACAAAGGGCTCGATTCAGTAAACCGTGCTAAGTGTTAGCACGCCTGTGAAAAGCCCTATATCATGCCTAAAGTTAGTTTAGGCATGATAAATTCACATCTAAAGACTTTAGGTGTGATAACTAGGGTGCTAACTGGGTTAGCACCCTTTACTAAATTCACATCGCGCGCACAGTCCTGCACGCAAAACTTTGCGCGCGCACCGCAAAAACAGCGCGCCCGATGCGCCTATAAGGTCGCATTGGGTGAGACCTTAATGTCGCACCATGTGACGTTAAAGTCGCACGCAATGCGACCTTATAGGCGCATCAACACACCGTTTTCGTAGCACCGCGATGTGACATTTCGCGCACACCGCGCTGTGGGCACGCAAAGTTTTCAGTGTGGGACTTTGCGCGCGATGTAAATTTAGTAAATGGTGCTGACCCAGTTAGCACCCTAGTTATCACGCCCAAAGTCTTTAGGCGTGCTAACTGGGTTAGCACTGTTTACTGAATCAAGCCCAAAGGGCTTAATTCACAAAGCGGTGCTAACTGTTAGCACGCTTGTGAAAAGCCCCTTAGCACACCTAAACATACTTTGCGCGCGCTAATTAGCCCTTGCGCGCTAAGTTGGGCTTGATTCACAAAACGGTGCTAACCTAGTTAGCACGCCTAAAGACTTTGGGCATGCTAACTAGGGTACTAAGTAGTTAGCACGCACCACGCTAATTAGCGCTTGCGTGATAAGTTTTGCATTTGCGCGATAAATTTAGCGCTGCCCGGTGCGCGCAAAACGTTGCACCGTGTGCGTCAAAAACCGTGCACCCAAAACGGCGCACCCAAAACGGTGCATTGGATGCTCCCTAAATGTCGCACCCATGCGACATTTAGGGTGCATCCAATGCGCCATTTTGGGCGAATTGGGTGCGCCATTTTGACGCACCCGGTGCAACGTTTCGCCTGCACTGGGCAATGCTAAACTTAGCGCGCGAATGCAAAACTTATCACGCAAGCGCTAATTAGCGTGGTGCGTGCTAACTACCTAGTACCCTAGTTAGCATGCCCAAAGTCTTTAGGCGTGCTAACTAGGCTAGCACCGCTTTGTGAATCAAGCCCAAAGTGATGGATATTATCAAGGTCACTGGCAATCCAGGAATGCAAATGGTAATACAATAATCAATAAATAAAAATAATAAGTGGTTTGCCTTTATTTGCTTTCATGTATTTTAAATTTTAGCATTTTTTGCTATAGTGGTACTTTAAATACCTAAAATATTGCTGAATTCTTGGTTGCATGGACAAAAAGCCTGCAGCAGAAAGGTAAATGTGGCAGTAAACTGAAGGGGCAATTAATGAAGGATAAAGAAGCAGCACAGGTTCCACACTGGTGTACACCTGGGAAGCTAAGGAAAGATATAAAGATGTGACAGATGCTGAGATGTTTTACAAGTTAGAGCTGTTCTGAATTATATCTTTGGAATATATAAACATGCCTGTCTATAAATATATCAATTATTATATTACAGGTTGGCACTGTGGCAGGCAATACAATATAATAAAATACTTACAAGCTGAAATAGTGTTTCCAGACAAATACTGCAGATTATATTCATAGACTGGCAGATGCAGTCATGAGAAGAGCTGAGTGTGCTTTGAAAATGCTCATTTGTTGGATTATCATCAACCGTCTTGGTATTTTGATGCTTGTTAATAAGTATGCACTGTTCACTTCCTGCAGTGTCTACTATAGTTATATCTACCGCCTCCTTCTCTTTTATCTGTGGCCTTAAGTTTCCTTTGCTAATGCAAGTTTTCAGGGAACTGCAGTAGCACGTATGGCCCATACTCACGGGCTACAATTGTCGCCGCAACCCACGTGGCATGTGCGTGTTGCGGCGATAGGTCGCCCGTGAGTATGGCGCGCGCCCCGAACCGTCGTTCATTGCTGCTATCGCCAGGTGATCGGCGCAATCAAATGCCCGGCGACAGTTGCCGCCGCAACTTCGCCGCAACTGTCGCTAGTCCGCATGTGTATGCGGACTAGTGACAGCAACCAATAGGCAGGACACGTAGTTTCCGGCGGGGGGGAGGAACATCCGCGACAGCTTCCGTCGCACCGGTAGTCCCTCTTCTTCAGTGTGTATGCGGAGCGACCCGGCGACGAGCTGTCGCCGAACTGTCGCGCACACGCTCCCGTGTGCTAGCGACGAGCTACAAATGTAGCTCATGAGTATGGGCCATAAGAACTGCTCATTTCAAAGTTAATAGCAGTGTCTACAGAATAATAAAGTGTGAAACAGTATTCAGTGACAGTTAAAATGGTTGTTAATTTTAAGTCAAGTGTTTAGAACTCCTGATCATGCACGCAACACTTACCATCTGACTTATGAAGTATTAATACTTAAAACTAATGAAAAACATAGACATTCTTCTTTTCAGCCTGTATGCTGTTTTTGCTATCATAGAGAACTCTAAGGCTGGTTTCACAGTGGGACGTTACAGGCGCACGTTAGAGCAGCCTGTAACGCACCCCACCGCACAGCAATGAAAAATCAATGGGCCGTTCACAGTGCCCACGTTGCGTTACACAGTAACGTTGCGCCATTACACAACGTACTGCATGCAGTACTTTGTAAGCGGCAGAGCCGCGTTAGACTGCTTGGACATGCGCAGTAATGTTGGGGAGGAGCGGAGAGCGGCCAAGCACATGGCTAATTAATATTCACTGCACTCAGTGACGTGCAGTGTTTACTCCCTGGAGCGGCCGCTCTGTGCGGCGATTGGCCGGGCGGGACCACGTGATGCCACATGCATCCAAGAGTGCGCATCACGGCATCACGGACACCAGAGTGAGCTGCACAACGCGGCTCACTTTGACGTCCACCTTAGAGAGCACCAGGCGTTGCGTTAGGGGCACGTTATGCGACCATAACGTCCCCTAAAACGCAACGTCCTGGTGTGAAACCAGCCTAAACGTATTATTTTAAAGTACACACAACCACATTTTGCAGTGCTCACAGCTGTCCCTCTTTTCTGGCATCTGCTAAGAACTGAGTGCAAGCAAGTACTAGAGACTCCTCCTCTGCATCCATATAAGCTATTGAAAACCACACTGCATAGACTCAGTTGCAGTTGAGTGTGCGTGGTTTAGTTTGACTGCATATGGAGACAGAAAGGAGAAAAAAAGCACACACTGTGATACTAGTAGGTGAGGGCTTTAGGCCCTATAAGAAAGGTCTCACCTGGTTGTCGAGGCTGGAGAAACCTATATAGGTTTGCCAGCTGTCACGCTTGTGTCCCTCTTATGCCGGGGACCTGGCTTGCACGGATATCCTCACGGCTTCGGATGGTGATCCAGTCGGGATTCCACTGTGGTTATTTGTAACACGCTTTTTATGCTTGCTAAAGCAGGGGTGCTCCCCTGGGAAATACGTCGCAATAAAGTTTTAAACACAGCCATTGCATATCATTGCGGCTAACACTGCTTTGTTTTGCTAGCTGTTTTTATCTCCTACCACACTCATAGATGGGGAATCAGGCTTGTACCGGCCGAGCGCAGAAAAATGTTTACACGCCCACTGCAGTGTGTTCCAAATAACCGCCGTGGAATCCCGACTGGATCACCATCCAAGACCATGAGGATATCCGTGCAAGCCAGGTCCCCGGCATAAGAGGGACACAAGCGTGACAGCTGGCGAACCTATATAGGTTTCTACAGCCATGACAACCAGGTGAGACCTTTCCTATAGGGCCTAGAGCCCTCACCTACTAGTATCACAGTGTGAGCTTTTTTTCTCCTTTTTGTCTCCATATTCAGCACTTTTATATACAGGTAGCAGCACCTGTGTTACAAGGGGACCCACAGATCGCTCTCTGATGGTAAACTTTACTATCAGAATCCACAGATCTAGTGTGACTGCATGGCAGGGTAGCCATCCAATGCGCTTTACTCTTTCTTCTTCTATTTTTTGATAAATACCTTATAAATAACTTATTGTTATTTAGCTTTAATCAATTTTTCTTATTCTATTTTTGATGTGTTTTGTCTATTAACTGGCACATATAATCTACCTTAGTAGTTTAAACATCAGTAATGTTGTTGTGTTCAGGGAGCCAACTAGGCCGACTATGTAGTGCGTTGCACTACTACTGTTTGTTACGTTAGGTTTCTTCTATTTGCAGACACGCATGGTAGATTATAACTGAGAGGCTTTAATCATGCTTATCACACCAGCCTGTGTCCTTTACACATACACAGGGAGGAACCAACAAGTTGTACAAAGCTGAATCCTTAATAACAGTAGTGAGACATCTAGTGGCTAAACTGCAATACTACATATTGCTACATCCTTTCTCTTTTAACTGAAAAAAGTAAACACAACACAGTATATGTATATGTAGAAAATTCAACCAAAACTCTAGCTATACTGATCTGTCTACAGAGTTTGTACATTAAACATAATCGTTCATATGAGCTGGTTTTCTAGTTGTTCTGCCTGCTCGTGTTACATAAGGTGCCTGTCCATGTTCTTGTGCTGATACAGGCAGACCAATGTCTACTGCAGTCTCTCTGCCAACTGCAGTCTCTCTCTGCTCTTCTCCTTGTGTTGCTCTTGTTGCTTCTATATCTGCAGATGTAGATGGATATTTGTAATTGTCCCAATCTGGCTCACTTAGCCTCATCCTGAATCTTTCCTCAGTCTTTCTTAAATGCCTCCGATTTCTTCTCAGTTTTCTTCCTTCCTCTGTTATCACTTCATAGGACCGAGATCCTAATTTCCGCACAACTTTTGCCTTATGCCACTGTTTTTGATACTTGTTCATTGGCTGAACGCGTACTGTATCATTTCTCTGGAGCTCAGGTAGATCTTTGGCTGACTTATCATAGTACAATGCCTGTCGACTTTGATTGCTCTGCAGTTTTTCTTTGCAGTTCTCCACAAGTTTTGGTCTCAACAGACGACTCATGGTTGGTAATAGAGTCCTAGTGCGTCTGCTCATAAGTCTCTGTGTTGGACTAGTCTCCAGGCCTTGACTGGGTGTATTTCTATAATCCAGCAAACTCAAATAAACATCTGTACCAGCCTGTTCTGCTTTCTGCATCAGTCTTTTGGCTGTCTTTACTGCTGACTCTGCTTTGCCATTGCTTTGAGGATATCCAGGTGATGAAGTTTGGTGATGAAAATCCCATACCCTGCTGAATTGTTTAAAGTCATCCGAGGTAAACTGAGGTCCATTATCAGAGAATACAATCTCCGGAATGCCATACCTTGCAAAATGCGCTTTCAGTTTCTTGATCATAGTCTTTGCCCTTGTGTCTTGTAAGTAGTCCACTTCCCAGAAGTTGGAGAAATAGTCCACAGTTACCAAGTACTCTTTGTTATGCCAGCTAAATAAATCTAAGCCTACTTTGGACCATGGCCTATCTGGAATTGCATGTGGTTGCAAAGTTTCTTTTTGCTGCTTGTCAGACCATGATGCACATATGTCACATTTTGCAATCCATTGTTTTATTTGATCATTCATTCCTGGCCAGTAAACACATTCCCGTGCTCTGCGTAGACATCCTTCTACACCTGTGTGAGTGGAGTGCAATCTCTCTAGTATGCTCCTTCTCATTGATTCTGGTATAACTGCTCTTTCACCTTTAAATATGACACCATCCTGCACTGACAGTTCATCTCTTACATGGAAAAAAGGCAATACTTCAACTGGTGCATGTTGTTTATATTTAGGCCAGCCTTCTAATATGACATTTTTCAAAATCTGCAGTTTCTTGTCTTTTTCTGTATTGCTCTGTATTTCTTCTAGCCGGTCTTTTGATACAGCTAAGTACTCACACATGTTAATATTCTCAATGTCTTTTCCACCTTCTGCTCCAGTGGGTAAGTAGGCTCTACTCAGCGTATCTGCAATAAGTAAATCTTTTCCTGGGCAGTAGCTGATGTCAAAATCATATTTCTGTAGTTGAAGAAGCATGCGCTGCAGTCGTTTTGGTGCATTTAATAGCGGCTTCTTTGTAATACTCTCCAGAGGCTTATGATCTGAATGCACTTGTACCTGTCGTCCATAGGTATATTGGTGAAATCTTTCCATCCCAAATAGCACTGCCAGTAGTACTTTCTCAATCTGTGCATAAGCCTGTTCTGTAGGTGTGAGAGCTCTGCTTGCAAAAGCAATAGGCTGTTTTCTCTGCATTAATGTGGCTCCAATGCCTGTTTCTGAAGCATCACATTGCAATACCACGGCTTCCTCTGGGTTAAAGTATTTAAGGGTGGCTGTGTCTGCAATCGCTTTCTTCACCTCTTGAAATGCAGTCTCCTGTATGTCTGTCCATTCCCAGAGTACATCTTTATGGGTTAACTGTCTCAACGGCTCACACATGTCTGAGAGATGCTTACAGAATTTAGAAAGGTAATTGACCATACCCAGGAACCGCAGTACTCCTCGTACATCTGTAGGTGTCGGCATTTCTTGTACAGCCTTCACTTTTTCAGGATCTACTTTCAAACCATTTGAGGTTAGCAGATGTCCAATGTATGGAACTTCAGTCATTTTCATTCTGAATTTTTCCAAATTTAGTTTAATTTGCTTCTCTCTACACCTGTTCAAGAATTGTATCATCTTCTGATCATGATCTTTCATTGCTGATTCCTTGTCATCGCCTTCCCCAACTATCAGTATATCATCTGCTATTGTTTTTATTCCTGGGAGTCCTTCTAAGGCTTGATTTAACTTTTGTTGAAAGACTTCTGGAGCCGGACTGGCTCCCATGGGCAATCTCAGCCACCGATAACGCCCAAATGGAGTAGAAAATGTTGTCAAGTAACTTGATTGCTCATCTAACTTCACATGCCAGAATCCATTTTTAACATCACATACTGAAAAAATCCTAGCTTTTGACAAATCAGGCAAAATGTCTTCTATTATAGGCATGGGGTAATGGTTTCTCTTCAGTGCTCTATTCAGAGGTTTAGGGTCTATGCATATTCTTAGTTTGCCTGAGGGTTTCTTCACAATCACTAAACTGCTTATCCAGTCTGTACTTTCATGTACTGGTGCGATTATATGTCTGGACTGTAGATCTTTTAGCTCATCCTTTAGTGGCTGCATTAAAGATACAGGTACTCTTCTGGTTGGTAATCTAGAGGGCTGTATTGACGAGTCTATTTCAAACTTGTATGTGCCTTCCAGGCAACCGTCACCTTCAAAGAGATCTGCATAATGTGTCCGTACAAACTGTAAATCCAGATTACCACTTGTCTTTTGCTCCAACATGCTGGTTTGCTGGGAGACATCCAGAGACATAATGTTGTGAGACTGTACTTTTATCAAGTCCATAGCCTGAACCGCTTTTACTCCCAACAGGGGACTGTGATCGCCATTGTTTACCACAATAAATTCAAGCCTATAACTTTTCCTATTACACGGGTTTCTTATTTTCAGTCTGCATGTGCCCATGGGTTTCAGGGTGGTTTTATTATACATCATCAATACTTGATCTGTAGGCTGAATTGTTACTTGTGTGTTAATTAGAGTATAAGGAATAACATTGCAGCTTGCTCCACAATCCAGCTGAAATCTGACAGGTCTCTCATCCAGCAAGAAAGTTGCAAAAAGTTGTTTTGCATCCTTATATTCCTGTTGCTTTACCATATTAACACTCTCTGCTGCTGGCTGTAGTTGTATCCACCACAAGTCTTCAGCACTGTCGGAGTCTGTGTTCTGTGTCACTGTGTTTACTGGTCTCTGGTTTAGTCTTCTCTGTCTGCACTGAGTGGCAAAATGATTCTTTTTCCCACAGGATTTGCACAACTGTCCATATGCTGGGCACTTCTTCTTATCTCTCTCATGTCTTCTTCCACAATATTTACACTGTATGGTGCTTTCTGGAAACTTCTGCCTCCTGTGTGTGACTGATACAGCATGCACACCAACATCAGCTGAACTTTCAATCATCTTTAGGCTGTCTTTTGTGAGCTGGGAGGCTCTGCATATCTGAGTACATTTCTCTAGGTCTAGGTTTTCCTCTCTCAGTAATCTCTCTCTCAGGTGAGAGTCCTGGATTCCACATACTATCCTGTCTCTGATTAGAGAGTCTTTGAGATCACCGAACTCACAGCTTGCTGCTAGTATTTTCAGTTCTGTAACATAGCTGTCTATGGTTTCACCAGTCTCCTGATTTCTTGAAAAAAATTTAAATCTTTCCACAGTTTCATTCTTCTTAGGGTCACATTGTTTATCAAACATCTGAATAATGTCTTTCACAGTCATATCCTCTATGTCATTTCTTCTGACTAAAGTCTGTGATATTACTCTGCCCTTCTCTCCTATTAAGTAGTGGAATAGTTTTATTTTGCGCTTTTCATCACTGGCTGCTACTGTGAGATCCACATACAATGTGAACTCTTCTTTCCATCGCTTCCATGCTTGGGCCAGATTAGATGAACTCACATCTAGTTTCCCAGGGGGTTTCAATCCACTCTCCATGTTGTCTTTAACTGTACAGGGATACTTTACTCACTGTTGCTGACTCTTCCTTGCAGGGTTGCTGCCTCTTCTTGTGAGTTCAGTTTGGTGCTCTGTTACTCTGAAGTCCTGTACACCGCTGCCACCATGTTTGTTACGTTAGGTTTCTTCTATTTGCAGACACGCATGGTAGATTATAACTGAGAGGCTTTAATCATGCTTATCACACCAGCCTGTGTCCTTTACACATACACAGGGAGGAACCAACAAGTTGTACAAAGCTGAATCCTTAATAACAGTAGTGAGACATCTAGTGGCTAAACTGCAATACTACATATTGCTACAACTACTGCAACCTGCGTTACCGTACTAACACATTATTTGGGTAAAGTACACGCCACAACAAGTAATGTAACTTACTTTACCATAACAACATGGGCATTAGGTAACACAGGTCACGCTATATGCCATCAGGGTAAGTAGTAGTAAAATTGCTGTGTGCTATGTCCGCATGGCTACTTTACCGATGGCTAGTGAATATGGCCCATTGAAACTTATGTCTCTATCATTCTGGTATCTTTAACACCACCTGTCTGGTGTCCAACCTTAACCCCACCTCGTCTGATGCCTACATTCACCTCAGCCCATGCCTGTTGTGTAACCCTAATGTGGTGTTTAACCTTAAAGGGAACCTGAACCGAGTCAAAATATTTACAACAAACACATGATGTACCTGCAGATGAAGATTACATATTTATCTAGCCATCAGTTCCTCTCAGAATCTCACCATTTTCTTCTAACAACAATCACTTCCACTTCTAAAAAAATGTCAGAAATTCAGTGGTGGGCCGAAATTTCACAAACGCAAAATTTTGCATTGAAATTTGCAATTACGCATCATAATCATAATGCAAAATTTCAGAGAAAATCATAGTTAATGTTGTATGTAATAGTAGTATTTAAAAATGTCACGTAATTTTTCACATAATTTTTGTGAAATTTTGTGCTGAATTTAGAGGTTAAGCCACCATACATGCTATTGCTACCAAAATTGCTACATATGTTAAGAATAGTGAGTATAAGTCAAGAAAATAATTTTTCAAAAAGACCTTGTAGTTTTTGACAAACTTGATTTTAAAAATGCAAAGAAAAATGGTTTAAACTGTCATTTTTCTAAGTTTAAAAAACATTTTTTACTTGCATTTTTACAATCCAGTTCCTCAAAAATGATAAGGTCTTTTTGCAAAATTCTTTTTTTGCCTTGTACCCTCGATTCTCCTTAACATATGCAGCAATTTTGGTGTCAATAGCATGTATGGGGGCAAATTTGCTAATCTTAATTACATATAAGCGTAATTGCGACAATGTATGCGAACTTTAGCGAAATCATAATTTGCTGATTATGATCATCACTTGAAATGAAATGTATCAGTTGCTGTCAGTTATATATCAGTTGCTGTCAGTTATAGATGAGAGGGCAACTGATGATTAAGGTAATGGCCATGTTTCTCTATGGCTCAGGTGGTCAATATTACAGTTTACCAATGTGCTGACCAGGAAGCGGTTATGGGGTAATGGTCATTTTCAAAATGGAGGATGGATAATTCCATTGATCACAGTGGACAAACAGGGTGCAGGAGAGGAGAAATGATTAGACAAGATGGGAGGCAAGTATAACATGTGTATGTTTGTTTTGACTTTTAATTTTCAGTTCAAGTTTTCATTAACATTGCAGAAATAAAGGAAGCTTATAGGGAGAACTAGACATATGCAGTCATTTACAAAATGATAAAAATATGATTTTACTTATTTTACTCTAGTACAATAAAAAAAAACCAAAAGCAATATGCCTTGTATACAGGAATATAAAAACAAGTATAAGTAGTAAAGCCACATATGTTAAAAGTAACTTAAATACAAAATAAGTACTGATGTCAGATATCCCTAACAACTCCTATTTCTGCTGTGTTTATCAGGGCTCACCGAAGTACCGACATAGGCACCCTAGGCCACCTAGGATATTACAGTCACAACTGAAATGGTGTACATGTTGTGTGTCAGTTTACATTTTCAGATAACTATAGACCTTCTTAGTTCAAACATAACTGTAAGGGCTCGTTTCCACTATAGCGAATCCGCATGCGGGCACTGCACGCGAATTCGCATAGGCAATGTAAGTGGATGGGGCCGTTTCCACTTGTGCGGCTGCGGGAGCGTTTTTTGGTGCGGCAGAAATCTGCACGGCAGAGCCGTCAGATTTCGCGTGCAGAAGGAATGTGCGCGAATCGCCGCTAATGTATCTAATAGGGAAATCGCATGCGGGGTGACCATGCGTTTTTTGCCGCGACATCGCATGCGATTTCGCATAGGTATTAATGTTAATTTACACAGGCAGTGACATGGTTAAATTCGCATATACCTTACCTATACGGAATCGCATGCGAAATCGCGGCAAAAACGCATGCAGAATCGCACCCGCATGCGATTTCGTCCGCGGTGGAATGCAGGCGATTCCGCACCGCACTAGTGGAAACGAGCCCTTAACCCAACACATGTGTGAGGTTGGATAAAAAGAGAATGCCAAGCTAAAAAAAAACAATTATCCATCTTAAGGTGGCCACACAATTAGATAAAAATGATCGTATCTCCCAAAAAAAAATCGAAAGCTTTTTTTTCATTCGACTGAAAAATCCGATCGGATTTCCCGTTTTCTTCGATTTTTATCGATTCGGAATGCCAGATATTTTTCTTCAATCTTTCTAAAGATTGTATGGTGTGTGTTAGATTGTCAATGTATTAATATACACACCCTAGCAATTTTGTCAGAGTTTCCAATAATTTTTATCATAATTGGGGAAAAATTGAACATAGGTGTGTGGTACATTGGTCATATTTTTGAAATGTTACAATCAGTCAAAAAAATTGATTGCAATTCTTAAATTGAACAGATATTTAAAACATTTTATGGTGTGTGGCCACCTTTAGTAAGGGTATATAATGGAAGCACATGCTCATCGGGAAAATGGAGTGGAGCGGTTACCCAAAATACAGTTTTGGAGCAAAAAATGTACAAAATGTTTTTGTACTTAATGTCGAGGCACCCTATTCCTATGATGTTAAATATGCCATGTGTAGACTCATCCTCATAGGAAACTGATCTATCAATAATTCTACAGTATAACAATGGGATATACTAGTAGCAAAAACATAGTTGTGAGATTCATTTTAGTTGGAACAGTCACAGCAACAGCTGTAAATATTCTACCATGACCAATGAGATTGAAAATGTTTTGCTATGCATGTCATAATCAAGACATACTAATTTGTATGCTTTTGGTAACTATGCAGAAACAACTTCAAACTCTGTACTCTCAGTTCAACATATGCCATCAGTATGCAAACCATCGTGGATGCTTAGATAGACACCAAAATAGGATATTTCCCAGTACATCATTTTATGGCTGTACAAATTCTATTCATACATTAAACAGGTGTTGTTTTCGATAGGGTCAATCACTTTTCATTTTGTGCTTGCGGCAGTCTGTTAATTCAGTCACAGCTGGTAGTTCTGAGTATCTACCAACTATTTTGACAGTTTCACGCCATAGCTACAGTTGGCATCTCTACTTAAATATACTGAGATATGTATATTTTATAGTTGTTGTTTGCACAAAGGATTGCATTGTAGCAATGCAGAACATGTTTGAACATAAACGTGATTCAATTTGTATGTATTTGTGGAAAACAGTTTCTATCAGTGAGACAAAGCAATTATGAACATTATTTTATGGTGAAAAAAACAAAACAAATAGCAGGCATTCCATACAAAATTGCTATTGCAAATAACTACATGTAGTAATGATTTAGTCCAATTAGATACTGGAAGCATCTTTCTACATTTCTGGTAAACAACACTCTTTTTAGCCATGTTGAGTCTATACAGAGTTCGCATTGTAATTGTGTTACATGATTTTGCAAAGTCAAAATAAATATACCTATCTGTTAAAAAAAGATAACAGTTTTTTTTAACATCACATAGCTATGCTTGTATTGGCAATGATGAACAACACTTAACTATAATGAATGAGAACAAGGCAAATGAATGTCTTAACAAAATGGCAGCTTTAAAGAGAACTAGTCACAAATTTGTTTTTTTAATAATTTGATCCCTCAATTTAAAACTGATTGAATGGTGCAGAAACTGCTTGTGTACTGTTATTTAAATATATTTTTTCCTGTATTCAACTCTTGTCAGGCTGCAATAACCTCAAAAAAGGCTATGTTTTCTGTTTAGTTCTTCTTACTTGAAAACTGAGGTGAATGAAAAAGTGTACCTAATGTCATGATCACTTCTGCAGCATGTACTGCTGGCTGCAGAGGTGCTGCAGCCAAGTAGTTGTGATTCCTTCACATGCATTTGCTAGCATAGCATTGCTTGTGATAGTCTGTCAGCTAGGGAATGGTGGTCAAGCCAGCCTGCTTGTGACTGATTACCATTCACCTGTGTGGAGATTTGCATCTCTGCTTTCATTGGATGACTTCAGTATAAAGGTTTGCTTCCTGCAGGCGTGCTCGGCCCATCATAGTTTCAGTCAGTCTAGGCTGATACTGGGTCTCTGAACACTGTGAAATATAGTTCCTTGTACAGTTACTTTCTAGTTTAGTTCTTGTGGAGTTATGTTATATATTTCCCACGGGGACATATATACGTACTCCTTCTAGTATAGCGTGTAAACAGGAACAGAGGCGCCAAAAGGGTAAAAACAATACTTAAAAAGTTTTAAAAATATGCTTTAGGAGGCAGTGGTGGACTTACCTCCTGCAAGTAGACACAACAAGCTGTGTATTCAGAACAAAATCAATTTATTGGTACACTCCGGGGGGTAGTTGCAACGCGTTTCGCAGGCATAACCCGCTTCATCAGGCAATAATAAAAGGAGTACACGACTGGGGACAAGAGGCATAATTGGTGCATGTTCTCGGACAATGTGTAGACATAATTAGACGTTTTAACAACAATGATAAGTGTACATGCCGTTCATAGTAAAAATAGCGAGCTGGTGACATATTATATAATATAATATTATATTGTTGCTATGGGGAAGTGAATTGGGGAGGTACATTTGAGCATGTGAATTACAGGGGGGAAAAAAAGCGCAGTAAGGGGGAGGTGAAAGAGTTTGAATGAGGGTATAAAGGGGGGAGGGGAAGGCCCATCTGAAAGAGGATTGTGTAGAAAACGGGGAAGAGCAGGGGGGGGGGGGAGTGGGGGGGCATAGTATTAGTGTTCAACAGGGTATTGGGTGGGTAGTGATGTGTGTGCAATGATGCACATGGAATAGAATCGTTCTGGGGTGTATGAGTGAGAAGAGACTAGACTAGGTGTGTGTCTTTAGGTAGAGGCGAAATGAACATACATAGTGCAAAGGATGTATACAGAGTGTTGGTCTAAAGAGAGCTTGAGCCTATTTCACTTATCAGCAGTAATGTCCGGGTAACACCTGGCGCCTTGTTGCCATGGTGTCCCGGAACTGCTGATTACATAGGCAGGAGTGGTGGTGAGCAGCCAATCAGAGTGCAGGGCTGGCGCCGAATTTCCCGCCTCGCGGGAGTATATAATTGGTGTACGTGTCCCGTGCGTCTGGGAAGCCGCATCTGGATGATGTAGGGTCAGGGCATAGGCGAGCGGCAATGACGTCGTACTGTGGGCAAAATTGCTGATGACAGCGAGGATCGTCACGCCCGCCGTCATGCGCTTGTGCTGCGCATGCGCCGGGTACCTGTGCGCCATTTTGGAGTAGGGTAGTTATGGCAGGGGTACGATCACACTAAGGGGAAGGGGAAAAAGGCGTTTAAAATCTAAAGATGGGTATCATAATAGTACTATTATGTCCCATATAATCTCGAAGGCCAGTGTGTAAGTGTATTATTAATATTGGACAAGTATCCTGGGGACGTAGTGTATTCTATATATGAGGGAGTGTTTAGGAGGGCTATGATGCCCTTTGGTGGGCAATTTAAAGCAAAGCAACTCCTTGTGTATCATATAAATAGATTCAAATGCAATAACACTGATAAAATGTATAAAACAGTATGCACAGTCAATATATATTGGGAAAACGATTGTCAATATTGTGAAAAGGTCTTATAAACACATTTCAACCGAACAATCCACATATACAGTAAAATGTTATACTTCAGGGAAAGGGGAGGTTGGTAAAGGGGGAAGGGAAGGATAAAAGTCATCAAGAAAAATGATTAACATAATAGACATCGAAGGTACAAATGAATAAAATAGAGTGATAAAATCATAGTAAAACATAAGGAGATAAATCATGGTATTGGCTAATGCCGCAAATTTACATAGACGATAACGGCTAACAAGAATGATAAAAGAGGCGACTGAATAAAATGATTTTTTGTTATTGTAAATTTGTTTAGTGTATTTTCTCGAGAATTTCATTGAGACCCTCTGGCATGAGGGTTCTCAACATTTGGATCCAGAACATTTCTCGCGCTCTAAGTTTATCGAAAGCATCTGGTAGTGACTGGTTGATGCATTCGATAAGTGTGATCTGGAATAGACTGGGGTCGCTATTGTGATGGGTGCCAAAGTGTCTAGACACACTGTGCAAGGGAAAATTCTTAAGTATGTTTCTTTTATGTTGTCCAATACAACTCCGTGCTGGCTGGGTGGTGCGGCCCACGTACTGGAGGTGACAAGGGCAGGAAATGATGTAAACGACGTACCTAGAAGTGCAGGTCATGTGGTTTTTGATTTGATATTGTGATTTTGTAGAGTTGGAGGAATATGAGGTAGTAGTCTGGATAAATGAACAGGCTTTGCATCGGGTGTTGTTACAGGGAAAGCAACCTGGTAAAAGATGTGTCTGTTGAGGTTCATGTGTTGTAGGTGTTTTGAACCGGCTGGGTGCTAGAAGATTGGGGGCTCTTCTAAAAGTGATGGCAGGTGTGGGTGTGATAGTGGGTCGAAGGTATGGGTCTTGTAACAGTATATCCTATCTCTTTTTCAGGATGGAACAAATCTGGGAATGTTGAGCATTGTATAGGGTAATGAACCGTGGGTGGTTGGTGGCAATCAGATCTGTGGGTGTAGGTGATGGGTTTGGGATAGTTTTTGCTTTGAATTTGGCATCTTTGATGAGTTTTTTAGGGTAATTACGGGCCTGAAATTTTTTTGTGAGGACTTCCAATTGGATTTCGTAGTCTTTAGCATCAGTGCAATTTCTATAGATTCTTTTGAATTGGCTATAGGGAGTGTTAATGGTCCAAGGATGATGATGAAAACTGTCAAAGTGTATATAATTGTTCGCATCAACCGGTTTAAAATAAGTTTTAGTTTTTATATGGCTAGATTCGGTGAATAATGTTAAGTATAGGAACTGGACAGTGGTAGGGTGATGATTTGATGTAAAATGCAAACCTGCTGCGTTTGCATTTAAATAGCTGATGAAGGAGGGAATGAGTTCGCTGTTGCCCTTCCAGATAAAGATGAGGTCGTCAATATAACGTCTGTAGAATATGATATGATCCTTCTAGTATAGAGTTGTAGTATTGTATTGCCTAGCTTAGTTGCTGCATTGCTTCAGATCTAGCTAGTCATCCTGATTTATGTTATATATTGGTTCATTGCCAATATATACATATTCTAGTCAGCGTTTGTTATTTTTGCTAGTCTTGCATCATATATTGGTTCATTGCCAATATATACGCATACTAGCGTGTTTGTTGTCTTCCATATTGCGTTCGCGGATTACTGTATCACATTGATAGCTGTAATTATAATTCTTCTGATACTCTTGTGTGATTTATCTGTGCTCTTGTACTCTGCCTTGTGGGTTGCGCCAATCTCCTGCGCAGGAGCGGCGAATCCTCCCAGTCCTGTCCTTGTGAAGTAAGCCATTGCTGCTGTCACGATTGGCTGCTTCATTCCAGTCCTATCCTTGCGAGGTAGCCATTGCTGTGGTTGCTGTTGGCTACCTCACTCCAGTCTGTCTTGTATTCGCCTGAATGTTTGCTATCGCAAAAGTAGCGCAACATCGCACTGCACTGCTATTGCGTATTATTGGAAACCCAGAGCTGCAGTTGCTCTGGGCAGACTGTGTAGCCTCTTCCATTATCCTGCTCTTAGCTTTATTGTGCTGGGTGGTCAGACAGTATTACACCTAACTTGGCTCCATAAAGCTATCATGACACGGATAGCTTCTTCAGTTTGCCACCGCACAGCTCTGTTTGCTTGTAAACCATCTTGGACTAGGCCCTCTGTGGATCGGGGCCTTTGACCAATATCCGTGAATCTCCGCGCATGTGCAGTTTTGGTGTTAATGTCGAGCTAATGCCTAGTTTGTATACACAGGACACTGTGGCTTCGCTCCAGGTGAAAACTAAAAAGAAAAAGTTAATTGCATATGGGCCCAGGAGACTTATGCTATGCCCTCTCCTTGTTGATTACATGTAAATGTGTCTGATCTCAGTTTTAATGTTAAGTACCAGTCATTAGATACATATGGCCAATTCTCACAGATGTCATCTTTGTTAACCTGCAAGATGCAAAATTCTGGCCACCACCTAAACTAAGGGGATGGTATAGATCTTTTTTTAATATGACAATAGTAATATGCTTGCATTGTTTGAAAATGGGCACAAGGCTCAGCAGATAAAAAGCATTAGAGCATAAACAGAAATTTAATGAGGCATGCCTATTTTAACTTTTCAGTTAACAGAGTTCAGTAAAACATTTCCTATTACTCTTTGAAATCAAAATATATGCCTGTGTCTGAATGCTCTTGCATCCCTAGAAAATATATCATAACAAAAAAAAACCTACTTGATAAGTTTACATTTTTGAACAGAAAGAAAAATGGTGATGACTACAACAAAAGACAGCTTATCATTACACTAAATGTTTTATAACATTCTCACCACAATACAGACAGTGTTTGATTTATCAAGCATATATACTGGTAATGTTTACTTATAAAATATACTTTTTTGCAAATTGTAAAAGATTTCAGGAAACAATCTGTGCATTTACAATCTTGAGAAAAGTGTGCAGTACAATAAAGCCGAGAACATTATATATTCCCTTTCAAATAAAATTGTTTGATTTTTATTCTGTTTCTACTATCTGTAAGACTATTCATGCAAACATGAATTACTATTTTATGTGCTGTTTCTCATGAGTTCGTTCAGTAAATTTGCCATGAGTAATTAACATTTATTCAATTTGGGTAAATGTATATGTAACCACAGCATGTATGTTTATTAGTAACATCATGTACACTATTTTTAGTAATAAAACTGCTTACAGACTACATTTTCATAACCTTTTCAGAAAACGCAAGACCTTTAGGCCCCGTTCAGACTGCAGAACGCAGACCGCAACGCATGCGGACCGCAACGCGTACGAACGCACGCCATCCGCGTTCGTATGCGTTGCGTGGCTGATCCCATCACTGAAAAGTGAATGGGACAGCCATGCGTTTTTACAAAAAATGCGTGCAGCATGCGTTTCCGGACCGCATAGGTCCGGAACGCATGCAGTGTGAACATCAGACATTGCACTCTATGCAATGTCTGATGTCGTGCGTGTCGGCCACCTGCACGCGTTTCCAAAACGCGGCTGGAAACGCGTGCAGTGTGAACGGGGCCTTACAGCTCAGTACTTTAATAAGTAAACATATTCTTTAAATCTATATTGTGTTTTCCAGTACTAAATCAAATATATCATAAGTACATTGGAATGTAATATTTAGTGATTGTTTTACTTAAAATGAAAGTGTGAATTAACTTATTCCTAAAGCCAGCTTGAACTGAAAATACACGGATGAGATAAGCAACTGTATCTATTAGTCCTAAATATGATTTTCTTGGAATGCCATAATCTTATTTTGTGTTTAACTGTCTGACGACTGCTCCACGCCGATTGGCGCGAGCAGCACAGCAGCCCCAGGACCACTCCGCGCCAATTGGCGTGAAGTGCAAGGGGCAGAGATTGCAGGGGATCACACACGCTAATGAGTGCGCATCACCGCTTGATTGACAGAGCTCCACTCCTTCATCAGCCTACCAGCAGCGATTGCCACTAGGAGACTGTTAGACGGGGAAACTGCTGTCTAATAACACTGTACAGAGCTGTGATCTAAGGCAGCGCTGTATTGGGGACAGCCGTGTAACATGGCTGTCCCCTGAGTGGCAGAAAAGTGATCTGCTGTCATAGGCTGGTGGGGGAGGGAGGGTGATCCACTGTCATGTTGATTGGCTGGTGGGGGGGAGAGTTAAAAAAATAAAAAATAAAATAGAGAAATTCATTAAAAAATAAACAAATAAATATGTTTTAAAAAATAAATAAACATTGGGGGAGCAATCACAGCCCACCAACAGAAAGCTCTGTTGCTGGGCAGAAAGAGGGGAGATCACTTGTGTGCTGAGTTGTGCAGCCTTGCAGCGCGGCCTTAAAGCTGCAGTGGCCTATTCAGCAAAAAATGGCCTGGTCACTAGCGGGGTTAAAACCGCGGTCCTCAAGAGGTTAAACGCTTAAAAAATTTAATAGGGTTAACGTTTATATTGTCTGGAGAAATATTGTCATTCAGAGCCCCGGAATCTTAAACCTTAGTGATGAAAAAGGAAAAAGAACACAGCCTTGTTCTTTGTAGACTTAAAACTGTACATACACCTGTTTATCATATCATGTCATGTGTCATTACAGTTACATGGTTTAAAATGGGGCCTTGATTAATATCATATTATGCTTTATTATTTATTTGACCTCTTTGTTAGATCTACTGTAGGTGTCTAAATCTTAGAATGTACAGTAAAGCTGTTGCACTCTGCTTTTACAGATAGTAAGACAGCTGCAATATGTGCTGATCTCTGTTTGGAAATTTTGTTTTAAAACAGCATCCACAGTTCTACAATTATAATTGAGTTTCTATTTTCCTTATAAATCTGATGCGGATATTGTCTACAAACAATGAGTGCAAGGGTGTGGACAACTGTGGACTGGATGTAACAATGTAAACAATGACAATGACAATTACTTTCATTTTAAAATAGAAATAAAATGGCTAGTGTGGGAAAAACTCAGTGTTTATCATTGCCTCATTTTACATGAATACATCTGTGAGTTCTGCAGTACATTGGATGACAGGATTAAAATCCAATAGTTTCCTAAAAAAATAGAAATCAGAAAACAGGAAAAAAAAAAAGGTTACGAGCTCTTATTCAACTTATTTTTTTCTAAGTTTTCACCACTTTTCATCTTGTGTTTAAAATAACTTTTTTGCACTCTGTAATTACAAAAGTACCAAAAACTGAGGTGAGAAAGTACAGTCAAAATTATTCTGAGTATTTTCTCGATTGCTGGTGGCTTAAAGGGCATTTTATTGATAAGGTGTGAAAATATCACCTAGGGGAGAAAAGTGAATTGAATCAGGGCCCAGCTGTTTCATACAACAAATGATTAATCATAGCTTTGATTTTGGACACATCTGTTGCCTGAAATGTGCTTGCAGTGTATTCCTGTTCTCTAGATTTTTAAAATTAAACTACTGAATATTATTATCGTCATTCAGTAATTCACAATTCCTCTGCCTGTGGTCATGGTGGTCTATGTGATCCTGCAATGCTGAATCAAGCTTTATGGGTTGAATGGTGTTTTCTGCTGTGCTTGGCTCATTATTAATCATTTTAAACACACTAAAGTATAATTATGCTAACAGTTTAAATGCTTGTGTTCTCTAAGTAAAAACAAAAATTAGGGATGGTCAGTTTGATACAAATATTTCTAAGTGAATGCAAATTTCATGGTAATTTTTTCACAAATGTAAGCAACTTCAAAATTATCAAACGTGGAAGCTGCATATTTTGATTCATTGGTTTTTAAGCTCCATAAACTCACATATAATTTACATTATGTTGGAGTTGTTTGAATCTGATTGGCCATTCCTATAAATAATAGTGTTTTTTAAGTATAACTCCACTTCTCTTATTTCCCTCCAGGACATGCTTTACTGTCTCTGTTGCTGTTTATCTCCCAGCTGGTAACATGAAACGGTAACTTAGTTAGCCAGCGTAGGATGAACCCAGACTTATAGAACAGTCAAGTCTCTGGAATCCCCTCAGATTTGTATACTGCCCACTCATATGAATTGCATACTCATATCTAGAAATGTGAAATGAAATGTTTAGCTACGACTTCCCCAGTTAATCATGGAAAGAAATGAGCACTTGGGTTTGTTCCATTGATCAGGCGCTGCCCTTTTGCCATTTTAGCAAGAAAGCCTTATTTGAATCATCTGGCTTATATAGTAGCCCAGTGGTTCGGATGTGTGTCTGGCTTCTAGGGACTAGGGATGATCAATGATATGCAAATATTTCCAAGTTTCTGCAAATTTATGTAAATTTGTATGCAAATATATGCAGCTCACAATTGTTACAAAATATGTATGCATCTTGAAATTGGAACAATCAATTTAAACCTGGGTGGGACTTGATTAGTCCATTTTCAAGCTGCATATATTTGCATAAAAAATACATATTTGCATAAACATGGAAACATTTACATATCATTGATCATCCCTACTTGGGACTTAGAGCGAGGTTTTACACATTCAGCAGTGATGCATCATGGGAGATCCTACCTGCTCTTACATAGCTGAATAATTGTAATTATTCAAGAAGGCAAATGTATATGTGGCTTGTAAAGAAAATTATAGCTGGCAAAGAACTTAACTGGAAAGGTATTTCTTAATAACATTAATCTCTACAGTGACTTGAGTATAAATGATATGCTACATTAATTTTCCCAGAAAAATCACACATTTACGTCTGGTTAAAATATAGTATGGTTTAGATGACACTTACTTTTGACACTATTATTGATTAGTATCACTGAGCATTTCTGGAATGATTTGGGATGTTCAACTTTCTAGATTATGTTATCTTAAAAACATTTTTTCCACATGAACACTCAGCATTTGTGACTTACAGTCACAAAGTTCATACTGACCTTCGGACTTCTTCCTCCAAGATAGTTTTCTATCCATTTCAGTATGTATGCCTCAAAGCCATATTTGTTAATACTCCTGTGTGGTGTCAATTGCCTTTTGGAAGTCCAGATATAGTCCACTGCCTCCCTCCCATCTGCTTTCTATGTTGCGCTGTCGAAGAATTAAATTATAGTTGTTAGATTTTTTTTTCTAGGAACTTTCCCCGTTTTCTCTGACTGGATTAATGTGTAAGATAAAGCAACACTGTAGTTTACACAACAAATCATACTCTTAACACAAAAGATGCATTTGACTTCATCTAAACTACATATTCTTCAAAACTTGCCCACAATGGCACATCTTCAAACAAGAAGTCCTTTCAACGAGCAAAATGAATTAGTGTTTTGCTAAAAGTATCTAGACACCATTATAATTATTATTCTATAGGTGTAATGTCTTCTCAATGTCATTTTATTGTTTTTGGGTAGTATGAAAGGGGATAGAACCTCTCTCAGGCTTTAATGGTGTGAATAATTATTCTCAGTGGCGTAGCTAAGGAGCTTTGGGCCCCGATGCAAGTTTTACATGGGGCCCCCCAAGCACTCTATACATAGCAATTGATATGGCGCACCAAAACCTGCTAAGGACAACCACAGTGTCAGAGTTGCAAGAAGGGGATGGGGAACAGTTTGTTAAGGATTATTACTATTCAAAGCATCTATAGACGTGATTATTACCAGCACAGGACCAACAGAGAGCTAATACTGTGATAGAGAGTGGACCCTTCGGGGCCCCTCTGGCCCAAGGGCCCCGATGTGGTTGCTACCTCTGCACCCCCTATTGCTACACCCCTGATTATTCTCACTTTACCTCACTTCTTATTCCCAGGATCCCTGTGGCTTTAAGGAGCCAGCAAAAGAGGGAAGCAAAGAAAACTTGGTGAAAGTTCTAATGCTTCCCACTCTGTTGCTGTTTGTTACTTCTTCTCAGGTTAGCAGGGCCAGTTCAAGCTACAAGGGGGCCTTGGGGCAAAAATCATTTGGGAGACCCCCGTGATGTCCCTCTTGCAACCAAATGATCCCCAGGGCCCATGAGCCATCTGCCAGGCCTGATCCAATCCCCCCCCCCCATCACTAAATATCATTAGGTGTCCATAATATATCCCCTAAAAAGGATTTTTGGGGTTGCCATTATTCAGCTCCTCCTTTTCCTATACGAGGTGTACTCACAGCATCTCCATTATCATGGGTCACCATAGCTGGAGGGGAGGAGGGGCACCTCAGGGGGATCCCACAGGCTCTGGGGCCCGAAGCAATTGCCCCCTTTGCCTCTATGGTAGCGCTGGCCCTGCAGGTTAGGCAGAAAGGAATTTCTTTTATTGTTGGGCAGAGAAAAATAGCTCTGACCATTTTGCACTTTTCAAAATTGAAATATAATCTCAGGACCTCAATACAACATAACCACTCCAGGTTTTTATGTTGACTTACAAGCAGGATGGTCAAGGCTCTTAGCCAAGTATAAGTCATGCACCTGAAGGGTATGTTTTACTCAGAAATTTAAGCCATTTTCAACTATACAAAAAGCAGGCAATAGCCAATCTAGCAACTTATCAGCTAATATGCCACATGATACCATATGTTATTGTGACCTAGTAATAATGGCATTTAGAGTAGTAAGTCTTTTTATCACTACAAATTCAGCTGTCTATTGATGTAACTCTTTATTTAAAGGGCTGTGTCTCTCGTTATAAACAGGGTTAAATGATATAAGTATGAAACCGTTTGTCATACAGTATCAGCAATGTTTTATGTACACAAGAGTAAAATTAAATGAATAGTGATAAGTGAAAATGAAGCTTTATTTCAATTATTTATTGTCATCTCAGCAATATGAAGCACATTTTTACAAGTCACAAAGTCCTACAGTCAGCACAGGTAGCCAATATTTTTTACTGTACTATAATCACAAAACTTGTTGTGATGTGTGAATTCTTCACTGTGGCAGCTTTGGGGTTTTTTTGTTTTTTTTTTACTACATTCTGGAAATGATTGTATTCCTAGTCAGAATATTGAAAGAATTTTAAAATTGTACGTATTAATATTTCCCTCATATTCATGATTTTTCTCAAGTTCTTTGTGGTAATGGAACATTATGTGTACTTTGTCACGGCTTTGTATTGGCCGTTCTCTATAACCTGAGATTGGAATCATATGGTGAGAGGTACTGATTGGAGAGGCAATACAATATATATATATATATATATATATATATATATATATATATATATATATATATATATATATATATATATATAATTTTGGAGAGACAATACAATAAAGAGAAAATAACCTCAAAAAAAGTTGTAAGGTCCACTGATGATACAATCTTGATTGTACAAGCTTACCACTTTTATGTAACATGATAGAAACCCTAAAGTATCCATGCAAAGTATAATCACTCAGTTTACTCTTCTGCTAAACACATTTAGTAAGACTGCATTCAAGATTATATCATTAGTGGGCACCTTAACTGTATCCTACCAGACCAGTGTACTGGATCATAAATGTTTGGGCCTATTTCCATTACACTCCGATTCTGGATGCAGAAACTGATTTCAATGAATGCCTGTGGGCCTGTTTCCACTAGACGTGATTTTTCTGATGCAGATTTCCCATAGGCATTCATCGGAGTCAGTTTTTCTGCATCCAGAATCTGTGTGTAGTGGAAATGTATTTTACATATGTTCAAGATCATTTGTGAATTTCCAATACGCTGATACCAAAGCAATGTAAGAGGACTGATTTAAGTGCAGGAAGTTAATAGATCTTATTTATTTCATACTGATGTAGTAGGTTTCATTTAAGCAAATAAGCATTGTCATATTGTAATTTCTTGATCTCTATGTTTCAGTTATTGCATGTCTTATGAAAAAAAACACTCCTGGTATTTTGTAATACTATTTGATGCTACTGTTTTAATTGTCATACCAAATAAAATTTGAATTTGAAAAAAAAAATGAAACATTCTGGAGTTATGCAAAAACACTCGATGAAAAAGGAAAACAACAGAAAACTGTGGACAGATATGGCAAAACTTCAACAAGCAAAATTTTTAAACAAATCCTGCTTGGCATGTTTATTTCACAAAGTATAATGTAACAGGACAAAAAGCTGATATTGCTTGAAAAGTTTATAGCTTCACTGCCAAAAATTAGCTTTGTCACACAGGAGGAACTGTGCTTTAATGCCTCTTTCACAGTGCAACGTTAACGTCGCACGTTAGAAAATGTTTTAACGTGGACTAACGCACAGCAATATTAAGTCTGTGCAACATTCACAGTGCACACGTTGCATTGTGTGTAACGTGTAGCAATATTTAGAGAGTGCTGCATGCTGTCTGTTTAGCAATAAATCTGCTGCGTTGTGTGTGTTGCACTTGCTCAGTAATTTTTTTTTTTATGTAACGCATGTGCCGTTTTCGTTCCATCACTGTGTGATGAAAACGGCGCACCAAACGCAGGGTTAAAGAATGTACTATAACGTCCAAGTTATAGTCTTTCAATGCGCTGCATTAGGGGCACGTTATGCAACCTTAACATTGCATCAAATGCACCATCCCACTGTGAAAGAGGCCTAAAGGACATCCAAAGTGACATGTGACATAATGAGATAGAGATGTGTATGTACAGTGCCAACCATACAAATAACTATGCTCCGTTCCTTTTTTTCTTTTTTTGCCTGAAAGAATTAAACATGAGGTATGCAAGTAACAGTTTTTGTTCAGGTCTGGAGTAAGCCAGACTATAGGGTAACCCTATCTGATGAGGAATTATAGCCATACAACATGTTCCTGGCAGTAAATGGCTTCTGAGAGCAGGAAAAAGATAAAAAGGGTCAATAGTTCAGAGAATGTAGCTCTGGCATACTTCAATGAATGTATCATTGAGCAGAGACAATGAAACAGTAATAACTTAAGCACTTGAGGACCACAGGCTTACAACCCCCCTAGTGACCAGGCTATTTTTTTTTTTTACAATTCAGCACACTGCAGCTTTAATAGTTTATAACACAGCCATAAGCATAGCACCTAAATGAATCTTGCCTCCTTTTTCTGCCCACCAACTGAGCTTTCCTATTAATTTATTAATTTTATTGATAATTTGTTTTTTATAAAAACGGCTTTTTTAAAATTATCCCTCCCCCTTCCATCCCTCCCCCCCCCCCCCGACCCCAAGATCCAATAACTGCAATCACCTCCCATAGGCTTCAGACTATAAGATGAATCAAGTTGTGAGCCACTCTAGGGGACAGCCAAGTGATAGGGCTGACCCTAGTACAGCTCTGCACTAGATCGCAGCACTGTACAAATCAAAATAGCCTTTTTTGTCCCCTAACAGCCTGCCAGCTCCAATTGCAGCTGGCAGGCTGTTTATGGAGTGGAGCTCTGTTACTCAGCGGGGATATGCGATCCCCACCAATCTCCACCTGCAGGACCTTTTGCCAATCGGCATTAGGCGGTCCTGTAGCTGCCACCCTCCCACCTCCATTGGTGGTCAGGAGAGGGTTAAAAAGTAGATTTAAATTTAAAATAAAACCGTGGGATGTCTTAAAAAGTAATTTTCAGGAGAAGGAGGACAGATACAATTCTTTGTCTCATCAGTTTATTTTCACCACGGTTGTCCTTTAAATTAAACTAGAGATGGTGTTATACCAAGATTACCAGCCCCATAGGCACGTCTGAGTCCCTCTCTGTCCTGCCACAGTCCTCCGTTCAGCGGCAATCAGCGGACCTCCCACGCATGCGCAGAAAACCCTGGCTGACGTCACTGAGCCTGTTACCAGGACTGATTGCTGCTGAACTGAGGACGGTTTCACACCGTGTAACAATTAAAGGATAGCTGTTGCGAAAAATAACCCTTTTTTTAAATACTGTATATTAGAACATTACCACTAGTATTTGGAGCACTTTAGTTCTTTTCACAGCTCTCTCTCTGCATAAAATCATCCCATTAGTTCTGAAATCTACAAATGCACATGCTGATAGACTGAACCATTTCCTACACATCAACTCTTCAAAGCATGTAAGAAAAAGACTAAGCTGATTGGAGGATATGTAATAGGTAGGCAGAAGTGTAATATAACCAGCAGTCATGAAGATGTGTAAACACCACTTCTGAATGGCTGCTTGTTATGCTACAACATATCTAGCTATCTGCAGCATCTTTTGTTTCCTGGGCTCTGGCTGCCATCCATGCTGGTACTCTAATAAAGGATTACGGCCCAAGTTCACAAACGCCTGACCCAGTACCTCAATACCAACTGCTAGACCCACTGCAATCTGGATCTCGGCCTGCCCACTCAACCAAAACGTCTCTCACCAAAGTGGTCAATGACCTTGCCTTAGCTAAAGCTGAAGGTAAATACTCCATTCTCCTCCTCCTTGACCTTTCAGCAGCTTTTGACACAGTAGATCATCCCCTACTCCTCCAGTCCCTCCAGTCCTTGGGCATTCACAATCTCGCCCTGACCTGGCTTTCATCCTACCTCTCCAAACGCTCCTTCATGACCTCCTTCAATGAGTACTCGTCCACCCCCAACCACCTCTCGGTGGGAGTCCCCCAAGGCTCGGTCCTTGGCCCCCTACTGTTCTCCCTATACACATCCTCCATTGGCAAGGTTATCTCCTCCATGGGTTTTAACTATCATCTGTATGCAGATGACACCCAGATCTACCTCCACACTCCTGACATATCCACCACTACCATGGAGAAGGTCTCCTCCTGCCTATCAGCCATCTCCTCCTGGATGTCCGCTAGGTTCCTAAACTAAATCTAGACAAAACGGAATTTATGATCTTTCCAACTCGGCCATCTATGAACCTCCCAGATGTGCATGTCACTGTTAACCACACTACCATTCGCCCTACCTCTCAAGCCCGCTGTCTGGGTGTCACCCTGGACTCAGCACTCTCCTTCACTCCCCACACCCAAAACCTCACACAGTCCTGCAACTTCCATGCCCTCATAATTTCCCGCCTTGACTACTGCAATGCCCTTCTGTCTGGTCTCCCTATGACCCGAATATCCCCACTGCAGTCCATCATGAATGCGGCAGCCAGAATTATCCTCTGCGCCCATCGCTCCACTATGGCGGATCCCCTCCTTGAATCCCTCCACTGGCTTCCTATCCAGTCCAGAATCAGATTCAAGATACTGTGACTGACCTACAAATTTGTCCACAAAACCTTTTCAAACCTACATTTCTGATCTTACTCAGAGGTACAAACCTAGCCACTCACTCCGCTCTTCCAATGAACTTCACCTGATCGCCCCCCGCATCAACCAGTCCCATGCACGCCTCCAGGACTTCTCAAAAGCTGCTCCAACACTATGGAACTCCCTACCTCCACCCATTAGGGCAGCCCCCTCCTTCAACATCTTCAAGAAGGCCCTCAAAACTCACCTTTTCACTCTGGCCTACTACCCCTCACAAGTGCTCTAAACCCACAGCTGAACTCTGGTCCCCTACCTTTCGTGTCCCTACCTCTCCCTCTAGATTGTAAGCCTTTGGGCAGGGTCCTCCTCCTTTTGTGTCCTACCTGATCATGCACCTCCATTACTGTGAACCCATGCTATGCATTTGAGTGAACCTAACTTGCCTAATCTCCATGTTCCCATCCAGTGACTGACTAAGCATTACCTTGTTCTTATACTGTGCTGCATGATCTGGTTTTTCTTGTATTCCTGTATTGTCATATTGCTGTATGTCACCCCTAAATATTGTCTGTAGCCTAAACTAATGAACAAGAGAAAAGCAACCTCTCTCTCTCTCTCTCTCTCTCTCTCTCTCTCTCTCTCTCTCTATATATATATATATATATATATATATATACGATAATAATGAGCACTAATTGGACCAGGATACCAGAGAAGTATAATATATCTTTCCTGAAGCCAAAATTTAAAAATGAAAAACATCTAAAACAAAGCAAGCCGTATCCATGCCTATATAAGGCCCCCAATAATAACAATAATACAGGTAGCCTCGCAAGCAGTAAAGGGTACAGCAAATATATACTCAGTAAAATACAATAATTTCCAGGTAGTGCACCATTCTCAAAACATCGTGTGAAAAGAGGGTCGGTTCAGTATTACAGTATAATACAATTTAGATAAAATTGCTGTACCCTTTACTGCTTGCGAGGCTACCTGTATTATTGTTATTATTGGGGGCCTTATATAGGCATGGATACGGCTTGCTTTGTTTTAGATGTTTTTCATTTTTTAATTTTGGCTTCAATAAAGATATATTATACATCTCTGGTATCCTGGTCCAATTAGTGCTCATTATTATCATATATATATATATATATATATATATATATATATATATACATATATATATATATATATATATAGGGGTTGCTTTTCTCTTGTTGTTCATATGTCGTATGTTGCGACCCTTTCTCCCCAATAATATATGTGACAAGCAATATTAATTGCTTAATGATGCATGCTCGCCTTTTTCTCTTGTTTTAAACATGTAGCCTAAACTAATGTCCAGCGCTGCGTAATATGTTGGCGCTTTATAAATACAATAAATAATAATAAATAATAATAATAAAGTTAACTTTTTCCTGAGTTGTCCCCAAGAAGATAGTTTCAAACCTTATCAATAAAATACCCTTAAGCTCCCATATAAAGATACATTACTCAAAATAAGTTTGATAATACTTTTTGTTTCACCTACTTTTTACTATTTTTTCAATTACTAAGTGCTGAAAAGTATTTTTTTTTATATAAGATAAAAAAAAATTCTCATGTCTGAGGCGTCAATACCATAAACAAGCACGCACACACACGCGCGCGCACGCAGACACATGCAGGAAACATTTCATTCAGTGGGATGCTCACATGTCCACTTCCAAATTTCAGCTGAAGTTGCAATCAAAATATAATAGGCATTATATTTTTTACGATAAAAACTCGGTCCGATGATTTTGTTTCCCAGGCTTTATTACACTAAAACTATACTGAAATGAACAAGAAAGTCATTCTAGTCATTTTTCTTTTTTTCAATTCCATGAAAAGAGAAAATCAGAGTAATAAAAAAAAAACCCTACATACAAAACAACTACATTTTCTCAGATTGTAGTTGTGTGTTGATGCTTTAAGAGACAGTGGCCCATATGCAATTAACTTTTTCTCCTGAGTTTTCTCCTAGGTTATAACTTCACAACATGTCAATACAATGCCTTTTAAAGGGAACCTGAAACGAGAAGTGTCTCAGGTTCCATACTTACCTGAGCCTCCCTAAGACCCCTTGAGGCCGCTCATCCCTTGCCGTCTCGCCGCGCTGGTCCTGTCACTTGCAATTCAGCCCTGAAAGCCAGGCCAAGTCTCGCTTCATCGCTCATGTACAACCTGGCTAAGCGCACTCCCCCATTGCGCTCCCATTCCTGGAAGAACTCTGTGTCTGTGCAGTGTTACTGCACAAGCGCAGAGCACTCCCAGGCACGGGAGCTAGAAAGGGAGCATGCCAGGCTGTGCATGCACGATGAAGTGTGACTCAGTTAGGCTTTCAGGGCTGAATTGCAAGTGACAGGAGAACGCCGGGGAGATGGCGAGGAACGAGCGGCCTAAATGATTCTCGTCTCAGGTACACTTTAAACCACAAGCAAGGAATTATTCAAAATAATTTTGACAGTACCGTATTTCTGAATCTATTTGTGATAAATATGGTTTCAGTGGGGATGGGTATTTTGCAACCTATTTATTAAAGAGCTTACCAGATAGTACCATAAGGTCCTCTTCCTCCTCCTGAGCACATAAGATGGGATGAGTCTCTTGTCTTTCAATTAGTATGAAGATGCTTTGAAAGGAGTGAAGTGTGGTGCACCCCCCTATTTGTAAGGCATCCCCCAATAATTCCATAGCCAATAATCATGGAACCCTGTAATCAAATTACAGTGGGGCACCTGACCTAGGTATACTTTAATGATAACAGGCAAATGAAGAAAAGTAGAAAGCTGGCACTGCTGCAGGTGTTCAATTTATTGCTATAACATCATAAAGTGCAGATGTGCATTTGTACAACATCAAAACAATTTGCAATTGGTGAAGCACATACCCTGTGAGAAGAGGCGTGGGTGGTGGTGGGTGCTGGGCACTGGATGCCTGACGGCCGTTTCGCGCTACACAGCGCTTCTACGGAGGCTACAACCATGCGGGCAATGGCTTCTGGTTATATATCGCCCAGAGCCGGCGTGTGGCGTCACTTCCGGTGGTAGCGCCGCCCATACTTCCGCAACGAGTGCGTGTACGTATTGATGCGTATACGTCATTGTGCGACACACACGTATACAATTACGCATGGCGCCAGTGTTGTACGCATGTCCAATGGATACATGCGTACTGCATTATTATGCATGGTGCATGCGTAAAAATGGTATCATCAGAGAGGAAAAAAGCTCCCTCTAATGGCCAAAATGAGTACGGTACAGCTCAGTTACATCCACACCTTAGGCTTTAAGGGTAGAGGGGGAGAGAAAGGGGAAGGAGGAAAAAAGGACACAAATACAAAGAGAAGCACGAGGAGAAGAAAAAGAAAGGAAAAACATGTTATTCAGTAAGACGATCAGGAGGTCCTGAATAGGTGGAAATTAGTGAATTACCCTTAGTGTTGATGTGAACTGAATTGTGCCTATATAAAAAAACTTTGTTCACTTATTCAAACATGTACATTTATAATTGACTTCATTAAAGTGCATTTATTGAATAGGGGAAGAAAAAATGGGGGGCAAAAACTGGAAGGGACAATAAAATTGCCCACTCCCCTAGGTGGATGTCCGCCATAGGGATGAGCTAACATGGACGAGGTAGGAGAATGGGTGAATCAATGGTTTTGTACCACGCTCCACAACAGTGACAACAAAAAGAACCATCGAAAAATCATTAAATCGATGGCACGCATATAGCTAAAGCAGGCAAAGGAGGGAGGGGAGAAAAAGGGAGGGAGAGGCCCAGGGTATGTGCTTGCTGCTGTAGTGCCAACCTCCTGCTTTCTTTTGCTTATACATTAATGATACCTTCCCTTACCCTGTGGATATGAGTTCACATGTCAGCATACAGTTACATGCAACATACAATGCATAAACAACATGAAGTAATAGGGTGCAGGAACAAAAATACAGTGAGCATATTAGGAACCACCTGAACCCCCACTGATCCTGGGTCCAAAAGCAATCCTTATGGCCATTGTTGCACCTTTGCCCCAACATTAAGCAATATGCAGTGTTTTATTTATTTATTTTATAACTTCCAAAATAAATCTTTTTATCTCCAGGTCCCACTTTTTATTCAGTGATTATTGTGGTTAAAAAATGTAATCACTGACTATTGCAATGCATGGCTGACACTCATTTTATTCATAAATTATACAAAACACATGTCCAGCAGGCAATGCAATGCTTGGTGAACTGTGTCACACATCCCACAACCTCAGATCAAAAGGATCCAATAACTTGACCACCCCGAGTCCAACTAAAATGTTTGGATCCAGAGCTTTCTGTCATGTTGCCCCTACCCTGTGGAATGCCTTGGCAAACTTAAAGTGGACTCAAACCAAACATTTTTTTAATTCAAAATATTTAGTTGCACCCCTCTGACACATACAAAGATAAATAAACACTCCTTTAAGCCTATGAGCATTTCAGTGCATGCTTTTCACCCTTCTCTTTTCATAACTAGGGTTATACAGGTGGCAGCCATTACTTCTGAGCTTAGTAGGAGGTTTTAGATCATGGGTGTGTTTGTCATCAGCTACCCTCGCTCACAGGGGCATCGTCTATGTGAAATCTCACACAAGCTGACATCACCTCCCCTGTGATATCATCAGTAGCAGCATGTGTTTTGTTTTTTTTTGTTTTTTTTATCTCCTCCACCAGTTTGCCAGAAAAATCCCGGCAATATGAAAGGAAGGGAGGGGTTCCTCCAATAAATGTAAAATATTTTATATTTGTCATCATGCAGCTGAAAAGAGGGTGCTATTTATTATTATAATTTAGAAAATAGATTTTATTTCTGAAATCTTGTATATTTAATTTGGGTCCACTTTAATGAAGACAGCTCTAACCCTGGACATGTTTGAATCAAAACAGAAAAGCCACCTGTTTAGTCTGGCATTTATAATCACATAACTTTTTCCCCTGTACACATAACTATATACTGTTCTGAGACAAGCTTATGAATTTTGTGTCCTCTGGGGGAAAAGCGCTTTACAAATGTTTCCTTGTTGTTGTTGTTGTTGTTATTGGAAATGCAAAGCTTGGTGATCAATAGGGTGATAAATGCATAATTTTTCCCTATTCATTTCCAAGGAGCTGAGTTCAGCCCCAGATATGCAGGAGACTGAGATAGATTGCATTTTCTGCATATTGCAGCTCCTTGCTTGGTGGGCAGGATGCATTGCATTCCTACACTGCAATCATAGCTGTATAAATCTGAGGGTTCACTTATTCCAATGCCTTTGCTCTTCAAATCATTTACATCGTGCTTCTCAGCCAACAGACATTAATAGTTGCAGATTTCCACAGAGAATACTATTGATCAAAAACCACAAAACAGTGTTCAAATCAAATTAAGAACACAACCCAGCAATATCAAGCTCTGCGAAGCAAGAAAGTTTACGTTTGACTTATGACACCAGACTGAAGGCAAAGATAAGCTAATCAATAACTGTGTCTGTGCAGTCATTTTGTTACACAAGTATCTCTGTACAGCTATTGTTTACACTGTACACTGTCATGTCCACCCACTTGGACTTTTACATTTTATAGAGAGATGCCCAGAAGATGAGAAATAGACTCCTGGAAAGGCCACATCCCACAGGAGTAGATAAGGCATGGAAGGGGGAGCTTCTTTTGCACATGGAGAACCAGGCTGGAAGAAACATCTGCAAGTAGGAAGAATGGAAGGTTTCACATGGAAGAGGGAATGTACAATGAGGTGGCTGTGTATAGAAGAAAGGAGCTTCAAGCACATGAAAGATGGGGGTGGCGCATGTGAAGTTTGCACATAGAAAGAAGGGAATGCACATAGACAAGATAAATAACATCTATATTGTGCTATTCTCCTGGAAGACTCAAAGCGGTTGAGCTGCATCCACTAGGCATACTCAGTAGGCTGTAGCAGTGTTAGGGAGTGTAGCCCAAGGACTCCTTACTGAACAAGTGCTGGCTTACTGAACAGGAAGAGCCCAGATTTGAACCCAGGTTGCCTGTGTCAGAGACAGAGCCCTAAAGAGACACTGAAGTCTCTTAAAAATCCATTTTTTATTACAAAATCCTATTTAACATATTAGCCCTACCTAAACTGCCACATTCCCGCTACTGTAATGTAGCTAAATCCCCCCCCAAATCCCTGGGGGGCAATCCGGGCAGCGCTTCAGTGAGAGGCAGAGCTATGAGCCGCAGCTCTGCCTCTCAGTGCGTCTGTCAGACCGGATCGCCGCCTCTCCCCTGCCCCTCTCAGTCTTCCTTAACTGAGAGGGGCGGGGGAGAGGTGGAGATACGCGCTGACAGATGCTTGTAGAGGCAGAGCTGCAGCTCATAGCTCTGCCTCACACGGAAGCGCACAGGACAGCAAAATCCACGACCAAGAGAGTCGTGGATTTTGCGGGGGAGAGGGAGGAGGGAGTTAGGGGGGATTTAGATAGATTACAGCTGCGGGGATGTGGCGGTTTAGGTAGGGCTAATATGTTAAAGAGGATTTTGTAATAAAAAAAGGATTTTTAAGAGACTTCAGTGTCTCTTCAACTTATTCGCAAATTTATATAACCATGACTTAGATAGGTCTAAATAGGTTCAATGATAATATTATTAATAAATAGGTGGTGTTTCTCAAACTCTAAAAGATGCTAATCTTAATAAGGCTAGGAATGTTTTAGGGGAAGGAAAATGTTTTTATTAATCTAACATCAGGGAAAGACAAGTAATGAGTCAGGTCATCCACATATCAATTAAAACATTGAACATTTTATTAATACAAACGTATTTAAAATTGTATATACAGTACAGACATTAGCACATATAGCCTATTACAGCTTCGCAAAGAATGCACATAGAATGACAGGTGGGCTACTGCAACTGAGGGACTGAAAATGGAAGCAGAAGTTGCAGCTGAACATGTGAAGTCCGCTGCACACAGAAGAGGGAGGCTATACAAAGGCTTGAGGGGCCTAGATGGCAAAAAGTATAAATCTAGGCATGACTATAAGGAGGATCCATCTTTTGGGCTGCACGGGCCCTCCCACGTGGTCCCGCCAGCCGCTGGGGGAGCTCAGATCCCTCCTGAGGTCCCATCCTTTGCTCTCGGAGCATCGCCACATGGGGAAGAGACGGCCCTGCTCCATCTACAGGACTACAGCAGTTCTACAGGATGCTGCCCCCTGAAGCTGCTCCGTCCAATGCAGGCAAGTCCTGGCCGCACACAAGCAGCTCTCCATCGTCGCTGCTGGATCAGTACCAGCCTCTGTCCAACCTCTGGCACGGTAAGCCACTGATCCCCACCGGTCCCAGTCTCAAATAGCCCAGCATGGTCCCCAGGTGCTCTCCTCCACCACTGCAGGAGCCACAGCACCACAGACACTGAATGCCCGGGTTCCTCCATCATGCCAGGTCTCCTGCGCCCACAGCCCTTTGTCGCTCTCTAGGCCTCCAGCCCAAGGCCATGGACCAGGCTGCAGCCACCAGAGCCTCTACACCAAAGGCACATAAGGGGTACCAGAGGCCATATGCTCCATCATCAAGCTAGGTGCCCGCAGCCCCTCTGTTGGACCTTATACTGCCAGACTGACCGACCGCACTGACTAAGCCACAGTAATGGCTAATGCTCGGCCACTGGGACATGCAACTAGGCCACCAGCCAGCTACGGCACTGCCGCAACCCGCAGGGACTTTTTCTTTTCTTTTTTCTCTCCCTCTTTCTTCTCTACTATCTCTCTACACTACTTTTTCTATAGGCATTCTGGGGGGGCATCCGAATAGCTGCAGAGCTGTTGAGAGCGCTGCAAAGAAGGTAGCGACTCCACTCACATAGCACTTGGATGTCCCCTCTGGACCGTCCACTATGTAACTATGTAACTAATTATTATGTCCCATGCACTGTGTACTCACTACTAAATGTAATGTACATTACTGCTTGTGTTTTGCTGTACCATCACCGACCCTGTATGTGCCAGAAATAATTCGGGGTACAACCCGTTGTACTTGGCGAAATAAATGATTCTGATTCTGATGTATGGGTACAAATGTTTTTTTTGTTTTTTTTTAAACCTTACAGATTTTTTTTTCTTAGATTGTGAAATGATCATTTCAAAAATATTTTGATTAGAAAAGTTTAGTTCTACTTCAACATAATTTGCATCATGTCTGACACTTATAAACAAAACAGCATTTGCCCTCTGACTTATCTTGTACATGCCCAAAACTTATGACAGATATCGGTTGAAAAGGGCGCCTGAGCTGCCTGTATGAAAAGGGCGCCGCCATAGACATCAATGTTAATTCTGGAAATATGGGCTACAAGGTGTAGAAAAGGGCACCCGCGTTTTGATATAGGCTACAAGCGGGCTCCCCTTTGTAGCCCATATTTTTTCGGCTACAAGGTTTTCGGCTACAGTAGGGCGCCCCTTTGTA
The DNA here is from genome assembly GCF_040937935.1 of Hyperolius riggenbachi. NCBI lineage: Eukaryota > Metazoa > Chordata > Amphibia > Anura > Hyperoliidae > Hyperolius > Hyperolius riggenbachi. The sequence goes on along the minus strand of NC_090649.1, from coordinate 212,978,748 downwards.
GCCTATATTTTTTCCGGCTACAAGATTTTCGGCTACAGTAGGGTGCCCCTTTGTAGCCCATATTATTGCCTTTTTTTGTAGCCGAAGTTTTTATATGGGCTACAAGCACTGTAAGCCGAATTATTTCATTCCCCCACTATCCATGGCGGCCTGGAGGGGAAATAGTAATTAACACATCCCGGAGTTTTTTTTGTAGCCGAAGTTTTTATATGGGCTACACCAGGCGCCTTTTTTTGTAGCCAAAGTTTTTATATGGGCTACACCAGGCGTCTTTTTTGTAGCCGAAGTTTATATGTGCTACACCAGGCGCCTTTTTTGTAGCCGAAGTTGGTATATATGGACTCCACCAGGCGCCCTTTTTTTTACCGGCGCCCTTTTCATATAAACCCCTTATGACAACATACTGGACAAGAGGGGATGCAGACCGACAACTGGTCCCACGAAGCTAAAATCACACTTTCTTGTAGAATGCCAAATTGCAGCCTCAGAGAGGGAGACTGCATATCAGAGAATCCCTGTCATTGTTATTAGTAGTATTTAGTATTTGTATAGCACCAACATATTCCGCAGCACTGTACAAAGTATATTGTCTTGTCACTTAACTGTCCCTCAGAGGGGCTCACAATCGAATCCCTACCATAGTCATATGTCTATGTGTGTAACGTGTAGTGCAAGTATCGTAAGCTAGGGCCAATCTGTATGTTTTTGGGTTGTAAGAGTACCCACAGAAAATCCACACAGACACGGGGGGAACATACGAACTCCATGCAGATAGTGCCCTGATTCAAACAGGGAATTCAGCACTGCAAGGCGAGAGTGCTAACCACTACGCCACCATGCTGCCTGAAACTGTAGTCTGCAAGCTCTGGGACAGTTTACTAAGTCTAAATGCAAAGCATAACATGAAAATGGAAAAAAAAATGTTTTCCAGCTAGCCATTACTTCCTGCATATCATTTAAAGCTTACCGATTGATGTTATTTACTTTAAAATCAGCTTGGAATGGCTCTTTAACAAGACAGGAGAGAGAAATCTATTGTACTGGAAACGCTCCTATAGTTTTGCTTTCTCTAATAGTTTTAGGATATGCAGATGTTACAGGAGAAGAGGCTGGCATCAATTAAGAGTAACCAGACTGGAATACAATGGAAAACACTAATTTGTAGAGAGCCACTGGCAAGCCTTATGTTATAAATGTGCAGTGCATTGTTGTGTGTAAGTAATTTTCTAAGTGGCATCATGCCTGCTATGAATCTCAGTATGCCAGCACATGCGGCAGGCTGTAACCTAGTAGCTTGCTTCTAATCCAAAGAGTTATTTAGCTTTTATGGTTTTTAAATGATGCTAGAATTTCAGCCTAGCTCTTTATGGATTGGATTTAAAGGCCATTTAGTTATTTCCCCAAACACAATATGACAATATAAATTCATAAGTTCTCTTGATGCTGTTATCACCGTATATAAAATGGACTTCAGACACCTTCAAGAAACTAATAAAATCAACTAAAAAAATGAGGGATCTAAAGTTAGTAATGGATTTTTAAAAATCTAATAAGAACCATCTGTGCATCTCTAAAGGCCCGTACCCACTACACAATTTTGCCAACAACCGGCAATTTATTGATCGACAAGCGATCGTTTCCATGACCTCATTACTTGGGTACAAGCGTACAGTTATACGAACGATGTTTAGCGATGCTCAGTGCCAACGACCGTCGTGGTGGATTGGATCTTTCAGATCGCTTGTCTTCCTGTTCATGCCCATTGTGCGCTGTTGTGTTACGGTATATGTACCCACCGGCTGGAAGATGGATCGTGGAACACTAGTCATCAGGGGACATCACTAGATCCATCTTCCACTGTCAGGCAGTGAGTACTTAGCTTTAGATGGGGAGCACACTTATCCAAATTGCATGCATTTTGCCACATTGTATGAAACGCGAACTACCGATCATGTACTGAAAATCTATGGCAAACGCAATTCTGTAATAATATCACTGTTCCAAGTTTGTGTTTCCTCCACATTCGAAAACACCTTTTTATGTTTCTGTCCTTATACTGCATATAATTCCCATTCAATGAAGTCAAAGGGAGATGCAAATGTTTGTTTTTTCCAGCATGTGATTTTTTATAAATGATGTATTTCTTGATCCTGTTTATTTTGTTGGTGAAAAGGTTATTTTCTAGAGAGTTTTTATTTGGCAGAATGTTGGAAGGTACAAAATGCATACAAGCATTAAGGTATGCACTGTTTGGCAAAAAAAAAAAATCATGCAGTAATTCATATGTGGTAAAAAGTATGCATTACCACACTAAACCCATGTACTCCCTTCCTTAAAGGGAACCTAAACTGAGAAGAATGTGGATTTTTCCTTTTAAAATAATACCAGTTGCCTGACTCTCCTGCTGATCCTGTGTCTCTAATACTTTCAGCCACAGCCCCTGAACAGGCATGTAGATCAGGTGCTCTGACTTAAGTCAGACTGGATTATCTGCATGCTTGTTTTAGGTGTGTGATTCAGCCACTACTACAGCCATAGGTCAGCAGGGCTGCCAGGCAACTGGTATTGTTTAAAAGGAAACATCCATATCCCTCTCAGTTTAGGTTCCCTTTAAGAAGCTTCTTCAGGTGCACTTTTACGTATTTTATTATTTTGAAATTTGGGTTATTGAGATCTTTCCATCTAAAGTAATTTACAAAATGACTTAAAGAGAAACTCCAACCAAGAATTTAACTTTATCCGAATCAGTAGCTGATACCCCCTTTTACATGAGAAATATATTGCTTTTCACAAACAGACCATCAGGGGGCGCTGTATGACTAATTTTGTGCTGAAACCCCTCCCACAAGAAGCTCTGAGTACCGCGGTACTTTTGGCAGTTTGTTACACTGTAACAGGGCTCACAGACAGGAGCTGTCTCTAACAGCCAAAACAGCTAGCAACAGCTACATAACCTGCCCACAGTAAAAATGTCACCATGTAATAAATGTCAGAATGTAAATCAGGTAGAGGAAAGATTTTACAATGGCCAAACACTGACTAAATCATTTATACATAATTATTGTGAAAATGAAGCACTTTTTATTACATTATTTTCACTGGAGTTCCTCTTTAAAGTGGACCTGAACTCTTGCACAGGAAACAAGGCAAACATAACAGAAATGCAGCCTGTATGCATTTAAAGTGTTTAGCCTGTGGAATTCCCCCTCATTCGTGTCTAATCACTAGTTGTAATTTGATCCCCCCCTGTGTTACATGACTGCCTATGGCAGATAAGCCAATTTGAAAGTACAGGCTCTAAACAATATGTCTTCTTCCATGAGTCAGGAAGTAGAAACTGTGCCAATTTATTTTAGGATTTTGTAAGTAAGCGGGGAAGAGCCGCCGCCATTAGCCAGCGGTCGGCGGCTCTTCCCGCGTGCAGTGGCCGCTCGCACGGGGAGGCAGCCGCCTCCTCCCAGCGTGAGGCGGCTGTCCCCGTGGAGAGACAGGCTGAACGCGGAAAAGCCGCCGCGTTGGACGCGGCGGCTGGGGCTGGTGTCCCCGCTGCGGAGACACCGCAGAACGGGGCTACTGCAGCTGGGACTCATAGTCCCTCAGGCTTTAGAGTGACGCGCGCGCACGCACTCAGGAGGTAGATATGCCTGAATGGGTGAGTCAGCTGACCAGGCTGGTCAGCTGACTCTGGCTCCACTCCCCATTGGTCCTGTGTTTGGGGTGGAGCTGGAGAGCAGTATGGGTATATATACTGCTGGCTGTTCATTTCTTGGGTGTCTGGCGTTGCGTTCACATACGTGGGAGCACCCAGATCCGTTAGTCAGATCCGTTAGTGTGCCGGGACCAGCTGGAGCTGTAATCCTACACTAAGCTAGATTTGTTGATAGCTTAAAGTACTAGTTTGATTGTGAATATTTGTTATGACCTTTGCCTGCCTCGACTATCCTTCTGAACCTTGACCTTGTACCTCGTTATCTCTGATACTCCGTTGCTGAACCCAGCCTGTACCTTGACTCCGCCTCTGCCTCCTGATTTTGTACTCCGATATTTCTGATACCCCGTTGCCGAACCCTGCCTGTACTTTGACTCCGCCTCTGCCTCTAGATCTTGTACTTTATCTGTCTGTGTGTGTACGACCTGGCTTGTCCGACCTCGAGAACCGACCTCACCATTGGAGGAGGTTCTTCGTTCTGTTAGTAACCCTTCCGCCTGAGGGTGACTTTCAGAAGATACTTCCTGCTAGCAGTCTGACTCCTCCCGTCTTGGAGAGCTCAGGGTTGCGGAAGTAATCTGTACAGTACGTCTTACTGTACTGAGGCCTAGTCCTCTAAGTGTTACTGTTACACCTAACACTACACTCTACTCCGGTGAACAGAGGTTAGCCAGTATATTGGATTATCGGTGATACTGCAGATCACATATAATCTGGTATACGTCTGTATTCCCCGTGACGCTGCAGGTCACCGGTAATCAGACCTCTCTGTGCTTCACCGAGCGTTACAGATTTGTATCAGCTGTAACAAAGACTTTTTTTTGTTTACAGGTTATTTTGCTGTTGTGTATCTTTCAGGGCCCATTCACACTAGACACTCAAATGCTAGCGCTTTTAAAAATCGCTAGTGTAATAAAACCCTATTGGCCCGTTCTTACTTGGGCAATTTGCGTTAATCGCCGCAAATCACCCAAAATCGTGAAATGCAAACGTGTCGCTTGCACCATCAGGCAATTTCCCGGCGATCGCGTTTCAGTGCTATAGAAGCGCTAAACGTGATCGCGGAAAAATTACTGCAGTGTTCCGTGTGAAAATTGCGGAGAAATCACTCCTGCAAAACGCCAGCAAAAATCGCTGGCGTTTTGAGTTTATAAGTGTGAATGGGCCCTTAGAGCACAGAGGAGTTCTGAGTTCAGGTCCACTTTAATAATAGTACCTTCTCAAATGCCAAGCTCCTAAACTACATTTTTATTATTATTATTATTATTATTATTATTATAATAAATTGTTGAAATATATTAGCTTTATGTAGCAGCATCTTACACACACAAAAACCATGTGGGGTCTTCGTGAATACCATAGCAAAACACTAAACAGCTTATTTACAAAACTTATCTTATGAATTATATTTCTTCATCTATATTTTTTTAACCTCATGTATAAAATACATTTTCATTACTTTCCAAAAAACAAAACAAAACTAAAAAATAAGTTGGTCCTTATTAATTTAACTTTGATATTACTTTTCACAAGGGCTCATATGCAATTAACTTTTTCTCCTGCGTTTTTCTCCTAGGAGATAATTTTTCAATTTTCTCTTTAAAACATCCTTCCAGGACTTTGCAATTGAAATTTAACCTTCCTGGCGGTAAGCCCGAGCTGAGCTTGGGCTATGCCGCCGGAAGGCACCGCTCAGGCCCCGCTGGGCCAATTAGCATAATTTTTTTTTCTACACGTAGCTAGCACTTTGCTAGCTGCGTGTGCAATCCGATCGCCGCCGCTACTTGCCGACCTTGTCTCGCTACATGAAAAAAATAAACGGCTTTGCTGCCCCCTAGCGAATAATTACAAACCGGCAGGAGGGTTAAAAAGCACTTTATTTACAAGGTGCAAAAATATCACCTAGAAGTAAACTCAGGAAAAGAAGTTAATTGCATATGGGCCTTTATGTTTTTTAGTACTTTTTTGATTGTTGTGTAGGGCTGGATAGGGTGATGTTTAAGGGCTCTGCCTCTGACACAGTAAGGCGGGGGCGGGGGGGAACGCAGGGTAAAGCTAAAGGTATGGGTTACCGCAGGGTAACGATAAAGCTATAAAAGTCTATGGATCATTTCATACCTGCCGTGGTGTGATGCAATGCACATCGCATCTGACGCAAAAGCAACAGTGCATTACCAGGCAACATCTGCGGTGACGCACGTTGACCAGAAGTCATGTTAGTCAATAGCGACGCACGTATCTGAACATTTTTCGCATTTGTATTGTGCAGTGCACATGTGTGGAAGTGTATTTTTTCAATACACTTCCGTGCAATTCTTATTTTGGCCACAGAAAGTCAGCGCTAGAGAGCCTCACGTATAGCCTGGTTTGCAGCCAGAAATAGGATTACTGTGCATTGCCGCAGTAATCTCCAAAGCTTATTTTTAGTTTCAAATAGTTTTATTGACAGTTTTATTGACAAAAAGTCGAAAGCCTATTTTTAACGTTGTGGTGCGATGTGATCGTCCGATCACCATGCACCTATAACCCTGGTTGCTGATATTAAACCAGCCTCAAGTTGTGACAGTAAAACTTTAAAGATCTGCAATGCAAAAAAATGTAAGGCTAGTGTACATATGAAAAAGCTTACAGACTTTTGGCAATCAGCAAGTGATTGTAAACAATGGACTGTCTAAAGGTTCTCAGATCCCTTCAGGAGGATAACTCTGCAAAGCTTTGTAAAACCATTATTTATCAGAAAGCAAATTGGTGCCCATTAAAAATTGCTATAGTTATACTTTCAAATAACAATTGTATTTTTAAAATCATCTTCATGTTACTGATTTTGCCTCATTGCAGACATACACTGCCTATATTCCCCTTCCAAGGTTTCTCATTTCATTGTCATACAACACTGTATCAAAGGGGAATTTATTTCTTATTTCTTATTACAATGATTAACACATGTCAAAGTGATTTAACCAGCCTGACCCCTGCAAATGGTTTACTTAGACATAAAGAAAAAACATGATAAATAACTGCCTAAGTATCCCAAGGCATGGAAATTTTGTGGTGTTCATCCCAATTAGCACTTTTCAGCCACCCTTTCACAGGGTTGCTCAGCGTGGTCCTTTGTCATCGCCTTGCATGCTGCGTTTCTTTGATGCTTTCTCCACTGGATGTCATTTGCCTAGAGAATCCAGTTCAAATGCCTAATCCGCACTGACAAGGCACTGACCCCACCATACATTTTCTCAGTTTATACAGATACCACACCAACCTCAATATTTGATCTGCACATAAAACTCTCCTATCCTCCATCCAGTTCATCTTATCACACTCTCAAATGCAAGTTTTTTTCCCGTGTTTCATCTCGTCCTGTCTTCAACACCACATTACATTACACTCCAAGCTTTGAAAGCTTTCAACACACCCTTAAAGAGACTCTGTAACAAAATGTTGAGCCTTATTTCTTCTATCCTATAAGTTCCTATGCCTGTTCTACTGTGGTCTGTCTTACTGCAGCATTTTCTAGTTGCACTGTCTCTGTAATAAATCTTATCTTCTTTCCTCTGTCGGCTCTGTCTGGGTCAGGCTGGAATGTGTGGAATGTGCAGCACTGCTTGTCTTTGGCAGAAGCTATACACACCCTCACCGAGCTCTGCATGAGTCACACAGTAAGCTGTTTGTAAACACTGCCTAAAACTGTTAATTACAAGCCAGGATTGCAGCATGGAGTGGCAGAAACAGCACAGAGGGGCCCAGGAGAACATAATGAAGAGAATGGTATGCTTTTTATTGTACGAATTTTAGAGTACAGATTCTCTTTAAGAACACTTATTCAGACTAGCATATATTTTGTCCTTATCACCTTTCTTTAAAAAAAATCCATACTTTTTTTTTCTTTATGGACAATTACTGTTTTTACCCCTTCACTTGGTACATTTTTGGATTAATTACAAATTCCAACTGAAATGCCTTTAAATTCCAACACATGGGCCCACATGCAATGAACTTTTTCTCACAAGTTTTCTCCTTGGATATATTTTCCAGCACTTTTCAACTGACAAAGTACCAAAAAGTAGGTGGAAAAATACTATCAAAATTATTTTGAGTATATTTTTTGCTTTCAGGTGGCTTAAATTGCATTTTATTGACAAGTTTAAGATTATCAAATATGAGGAAACTCAGGAGAAAAATGTAATTGCATATGGGCCATGGCATCTTTTCACTTTCTGTCAGTTCCATTACACAACTGAGTGATCACTAATGCCATGATATAAAAGTATATATAAACGACAACAAGTGTGATTTCCCTACATCTTTTTTTTTAATTGATGTACAAGAGAGGTTAAGGACAATGGCCTCAATTCACTAAGATCATGCTGGAGATAATAAGGCAAGAGAAAACTTACCTCCACACAGTGAGAGAGTTATTTTATCTCTTCATTCCTTAAGTTACCTCCTCTGTAGTTAATTTACCTCCTCTGTAGTTAATTTACCTCCTCTGTAGTTATTTTCACATGTAGTTAATTAACAGCCTGTCTTTAAGTGTGGAGTTATTTTAAGGATTGAAGAGTTAACTTAAAGACAGAAGAGTTAACTTTAGGTTTGCCTGAGGTAAAATGTTCCCTGAATACTACATGCCTTATCACCATGGTAACAACTCTAGAAACGTTATTAAAGACAGGAGATAAGCTTAGTGAATTGAGGCTTTTGTCTCATGCAGGAAGACTAATCCTTGTTATTTTCTGTAGATGGTCATATGTTACTTTAGGCAAGAGGCAGGAAAATAATTTTGAATGGGAACAGCCAACAAAGTGGTTTATGTTTTGCTTTAGCCACAAGAAAAAGCAGACATACATGTAAAAAATGAATCACTGTAGGGGAAAGTACTCCTAGTATGGAGTTTCAATGGCAGCAGTGGTTTGTTTGTTTTAAGATTGTAAGCAATATACTTAAAGCAAGTAGTATAGCACACACCTATATTCAAGGAAAGGGAAATGCTGGGTCTAGCATACAAAAAAGCACTGACCATTATATCCAAATAATATATACAATTTCAATATGAACTGTAAACACCGCATAACTTTAAAAAACTGAAAAAATAATGTTTTTACTTTTTTTGTGAAAGTTGCGAAATAATAAAAAAAAAAACTTATATTTTCTAGAAAGCTACAGAGCAAACTACAGACAAATACAGAAAGTCAGAACAAGCTAGAACAATACAATGACAAGGTTACACAGACAAAATAACACCAACAGCGTAGCTAGTCATAAAAGCCTGATGCTTCAGAATTCCCTCATCTATCTATATGTACATGGGATACGGAACATCCAAAATACACTATAAGCGATCAACTTATCCCTCATATCTGATTCAATAGCCAACTGGTAAAAGCAGCAGCCCAGGACTGGGGACTTCATGCATACCATGCAGTCCTAGATTTAAGCACAAGCATATATTTAATAAAAACACCTGTCAATTTGGGCCCCAGCCAGCTGTAGCAGATAGTAGAATATCTGTAATATTACATTACCAATACTGAATGTAGAAGCTTACGTTACCTCACCCTAACCACCCCCCCTCCCACCTACACCTAACATTAAACCCCCTATTTACACCTAACACTAACCTGCCTTAACTATGCCTAACACTATCCCTCGACCTACACCTAACACTAACCTGTGTAGCTGAATTCCACTCCGCAGCAAATCTGGTGTTTGGCTAAGTATTAACTGAACCCTGGTGCCAATTATCCAGTCCCGTCGCCATGCCTGCTGGGAGCTGGCGTAACTGATGTTTGGCTATATGGTAGCCAAACCTCAGCACCCAATTTACTCAGTCGTTGCCACCATAGCTGCAAATTAGATTATAGTCTATGGTGGTGCCTAATTTAACGATCAGGCTGTGCACCCAAATTAAGTGGTTCCAAGCCCAGACCAGATGTTTTAGCCCATCCCTCAGCCACCCTCTTAATCCTAGAAGGGGTATCTACCGTATTTTTCGGACTATAAGACACACTTTTTCTCTACCAAAAGTGGGGGGAAAAAGTTACTGCGTCTTATAGTCCGAATGTAACCCACCTTGGTACTTTTTTTCTAGTGGGTGGCATGGCAGCAGGAGCAGTGGTAGTCCGCAGTGGGTGACAGCAGCAGCAGAGCGATCCACAATGTCTAAGCAGCATAGGAGAAGCCACTGTTATAATCCACTTGTCCTTTGATCTCCCCAGGGTGCCCCCGCAGTGCGATCCACAATGACAAGCGGCATAGGGAAAGCCACTGTAATCATCCGCATGTAATCATTCTTTTAATCTTTTAATCCAGCCCAGCATCAGCCCAGTCATCATCTGGAATGCTTTGTTCTTTAATCTTCTGATCCAGTCCAGAGTCAGCCCAGTAAACCCCGCAGTAGCGCGATCCCAGCTGACAAAATATCGGAACATCTTCAGCCGCTATAGCGGCAATCCTCGGGGGCTTCCGTACTTGAATTGTTTTGTTGCGGAAGTAAACAATTCAAGTACGGAAACCCCCAGAGGATTGCCGCTATAGCGGCTGAAGATGTTCCGATACTTTGTCAGCTGGGATTGCGCTGCTGCGGGGTTTACTGGGCTGACTCTGGACTGGATCAGAAAGTTAAAGAACAAAGCATTGCTGATGAAGACTGGGCTGACGCTGGTCTGGATTAAAATATTAAAAAGAATGATTACATGCGGATGATTACAGCGGCTTTCCCTATGCCGCTTGTCATTGTGGATCGCGCTGCGGGGGCACCCTGGGGAGATCAAAGGACAAGTGGATTATAACAACGGCTTCTCCTATGCTGCTTAAAGACATTGTGGATCGCGCTGCTGGGCCTGCTGGGGACTCAGGAGATTAAAGTTACATTGGGACAGCATTGTGGATGATAAAAGCAGCTGCTCCTATGCTGCTTTGGAACACCGTCGATCACGTTTGTGCTGCTGATGGACCACATGGACACCCAGACCGGACCCAGCTGCCACCCAGGCTGGTAAGATTTCCTGTAATTGAATGGGTTAGTTAGTGTAGCTGGGGAGGGGGGAGGGTTGTGTAGTGCAGTGTAGCTGGGGGAGGGGACAGCAGGGGTTAGTGAAATGTAGTTTAGTATAAATTGTGATGGCAGCAGGGGTTAACGTAGCTTGGCAGTGGGAAGGAAAAGTCTATAACACACTCCTGGACCATGGATGCACCCAGGTTTAGTATATATTTTTTCCCCCTAGTTTTTGCCCTTTAAACCTAGGTGCGTCTTATGGTCCGGAGCGTCTTATAGTCCAAAAAATACGGTAACTAAAACTACTTCCACCAGCATACAAATGCTATCCATTATGGTACAATTTCCCTTAACAACTGAACAAACTTTTTTACAGTTTCCAGAAATGATAAGCCCAGTGGAACATCAGAAGTGGAAGCAAAGGCAGCACAATCTACCAGGTTGATGGTCCTTTGAAAGCCCATCTGATATTCTGACTAAAGATTGTTTGTCTCTTTCTTCCTCATTATATCCCTTGAAACATCACTATTATGTATTCATCTCTATGACTATATTTCATGATCATAGGTATGTCATGTAGGAGAAGTATCATTGTAGATGATAGGTGTTATTAAAAATCAGGATAAAAAATGATTCTGTTTCTGATGAGGTCTTAGTTTACATTCTTTTATTGGAACATAAAAAATGTACCGTAGATGAGCTTCTCTAAAAAATGCATTTAATTGTTTTGTACTCCCCTCCAAACAAGAAGCTGATGCGACTGAGGGAAACAAGCTTAACTGGAGACTCAGAACTTTCAGCTTTGCTGTGGAAGAACTTTTCCACTCTCCCCAGATCTTTAATAAGGTTGTCAGAGCCGATCAAGCAACTGGCAGTGCTCCGCAGACCTCCTGAGATGTATGGTACTTTTCATTCATCATCACAGGGCCAAATAATTGAAGCAATCCGCAAGCTCCAGGGTAACTCTGTCAACTGTCATGCATAATGGGCTATGATACTTGTCTGTAAGCAGGGACTGGGCTCGTTGCTGTTCTCACAGAGATTCATGTGAGGCAGAATGCAGTGTTATGTAATAGCTATGGAAGTACAAGGCTAAGAAAAGAGCATTTTCACACATTTCTCAATCTCCGCAGAAGCAGTGGGTGAGTTTTTTTTTCAATACTAACTTTGCATATTTCATGAGTTAATATATTCATATTTCAGAGAAGAAACTAAAACATTGTCTTCCTCTGCCACATAAAATGTCAACTAAATGACACTTCACAAGGGAAAAATACAGAGCAACATCATCCAGCCCAGTGTCCAAGCAGCAGCAAATATGAATTACAAATGTGTTCATCATTATCTACTTACTCCAAATCTATTCACTGTGAAAGTAGCATTTAAACCACTTAACACAGTTTTCAAACTCCTCCAACCCAGCCTCTAGTATTTGTTAATACAGGATCTGTAATACTGTCCGGTCTGACTGGCAGTCATGTGTGGTTCCAAGCTGCTTTCCTTTGACTTGATGGAGGAGTTATGTGCAACAAATTATTGATGATTATAAGTCTCCACCGAGGTTGGAAAGAGAGCCTAATCAATGCACATTGCTGTTACTATGTCTTTCCAAACACCTATAAAACTTAACTCAAAGCAAACCTGAAGTGAAAATATGGAAACAGGGAATTTGGGGGCCAGCTAGCAGTGAAAGTTTGGGTGTCCCCATGGGCGCCCATTTCAATATCGGCATACAGTGGCCCTCGTATGCCCATACCTGAATGGGCAACTATGTCGGAGCCCAAAAATGTGTGTTTTTTCCCCGGCGGATTGGAGACATTAAGGTTAGCCATGGAGGGCGTGATTAAGGTTAGCCTTTGGGGATTGGTGAACAGTATCGGACTGGGAGGTGAAAAAACTGAGGTAATCCACCTGCTGGCCAAGCAGCAGAAACCCTGTGTTATTACTCCCAATAGAAAGCTGTAGCAAGTCCTCACTTTGAGCAGCAACACCTAATTATTGCTGCTTGGTCAAAAAGTGAATTTCCTCAGCTTTACCACCACCCAGTCTGGCACTGGTGGTTAAGGTTAGTTGTGGGGGAGTGGTTAAGGTAAGCCATTGGGGAATGGTTATGGTTAGCTGTGGGGGGAAGGGATAAAGGGGTTCTGTGGAGTCCTGCAATAAACATAAACAGACACTTAACTTGGGCTTCTATCAGTTCCCTGTAGCTGTTATGTCCCACGCCATCATCCTCCGATCACTCGTTCCCCGCCACCGGCACTGGGCAATTATTTGTCTCCAGGAGCTTACTGCGCAGGCGTAGTACGAGGTTTTCTTGTACTGCGACTGCACAGTAAGCTCCAGGAGACGCTAGTGGGAGCACGGTCATGCAGACGCAGACACGAGACACGCGGAATTAGACCGGGAATGGCAGTGGGGTACGAGGATGGCGTGAGACATTACAGCTACAGGGGGCTGATAGAAGCCCCAGGTAAGTGTCTGTTTATGTTTATTACAGGACTCCGCAGAACCCCTTTAAGGTTAGCTGTGGGGGTGTGTGGTCAAGGTTACTGTGAGGGGTGGTTAAGGTTACCCGTGGGGGAGGTTTAAGGTTAGCATCAGTAGAGGGAGGGTTCAGCGTGAGGATAGGGTTATGTTTTGCTTTAGTAAAATATTGGTATTATATTTAACTACCTTTATTTGCACTTTGAGCAAAATATTGGTAAATTTACTGATATTCTACTATGATTTTTTTGATGTACACTGAAAGTACAGTCATGAGATAAATAATGTATAGTATGTGTAGTATTAATGGTAAACTGGACTTTCCTGGAGGGGATTTTTATTATACATTTTTGGTTGAAATTGTAAATCTTTCATTTGTGCTTCCAGAGAAAAATCTGGGTTTATTTGGTCAACAAGGAATGTGTTTGTCTCTACATAGGCTGTCGAAGGCGATGACATTAATACCATTAAAAAAAAAAATCTGTAAATTTGCAACTAAGATTTCATCATTTGCTATATAATAAATATTAGTACAGCATTACTATGTTAAAAGCTATGCACATTAGTGATTTTTCCGTTATTGAGCACTAATCTGCATATCTTAAAGAGAACCCGAGGTGGGTTTGAAGAATATTATCTGCATACAGAGGATGGATCTGCCTATACAGCCCAGCCTCTGTTGCTATCCAAACCCCCCTAAGGTCCCCCTGCACTCTGCAATCCCTCATAAATCACAGCCAAGCTGCTGACAAACAGCTTGTCAGAGCTGGCTGTGTTTATCTCTTTAGTGTCAGTCTGCTGCTCTCCCCGCCTCCTGCAGAACTCCAGTCCCCGCCTGCATCCCTTCCCTCCCTGCTGATTGGAGGGAAGGGACGGGGGCAGGGACCGGAGCTATGCAGGAGGCGGGGGAGCAGCTGAGACTGACACTACAGATGTAAACATAGCCTCACAGCAAGCCTGTGATTTATGAGGGATTGCAGAGTGCAGGGGGACCTTAGTGGGGTTTGGGATAGCAACAGAGGCTGGGCTGTATAGGCAGATCCAGCCTCTGTATGCAGATAACATTCTTTAAACACACCTCGGGTTCTCTTTAACAAAACCGTGATTTCACTGCAGTTTCTTTCCTATGCTGCTTCCTAACAATGAACAATCCAGCATAGACTGCATTAAGAAGTGCATTAAAATTCTCAGCTTCTTGGAAGTGTCTCCCTAAAAAGGACACATTGTAATTATGTTATTATAGCTGCTAGAAAATAAAGGGCAAGGCCATTAGACTTAAATCCCAACTCTGTTATGCATGTAATTTTGTGTTTAAATTTTATGTCATTGTAGTCTAATCTGTTTTCAAATGATGTTTGCCTTAGGATAGTATTTCACTTTAGCAAACATGTACAGCCTTTTTTATTATTTTGAATCAAAGGTCAGATATAGTTTTCAAAACATTAGAAAATTCATAAGAAAGCTCTATAGCAATACAATCATTAAGATTGTTCTGCTGATTTGTGCTATTGAATCTTACACTTAGGAGACATTCAGGTATATAGTATGGTTTCATACTGAGGCTATGTATAGCGTGTACCAAGAGCTGAAAAATATGATGCATTAGATCAATAAAGACACTTGAGGTTGAAAAAGTATATATCTACATGTATGACTTGTTATTGGGGCTTTATAAATAACCAATAATAATAATAGGTTCTGACTAATGGGGGTCCTCATCAACACCAAATCTAAATAAGTTCTGCCATTTGGCAGTGGAAGTGTTGGAAGGACAAATAATGAAACCAGATTACAGATAATGAAAATAATAACACTAATAAAGATTTAGAAAAATAGACTACTCTGTGACTGATGAAGATCTACACCATAGGTGTAAAACACAAGGCCCATGGGCCGAATGCAGCCCTACTTACTATTTTATGTGACCCTCAAGAGCTTTAACCACTTCAGGACCACAGTGCCAAACACCCCCAAAAGACCAGGCTATTTCTTTTAAAATAGGCCACTGCAGCTTTAAGGCGAAGCTGCAGGGCCGCACAACACATCACAATAGTGATCTAGTGATCTAGAGCTCTCTGTTGGTGGGGTCTGATTCCCGCCCCCCCGTGTTTATTTTTTGTTTTTATAAATATTTATTGTTTTATTTTTTAAATAAAAATGTGTATCTTTTTTCCTCCTGCTCCCTCCCTCCCCCCGCCAATCAGCTTGATCAGCTGTCATAGGCTTCAGTCTATGACAGCCGATCACTCCCCAGCCGATTGAGGGGACAGCCATGTTACACGGCTGTCCCCAGTACAGAGCTGCTGCAGATCGCAGAGCTGTACCAAGTAAATAGACGGCGAAAGTCTCCCGAGCGTTGATCGCCGCTCGGAGACTGAAGGCAGGGCGGAGCTCTACCCCTCAAGCAGTAGATGCGTGCGCAGCCGGTGCGCGATCTCCTGCAATAGCCGTCATCATCTTTAGCAGTAACAGAATGCGAACACATTGGTTTCCCCACCAAAGGAGCACACCAGTGACAGTTGAAGCATTGTCAGTTTGAGCTGGGATGCAGCAATAAACACATGCTCTATGCTTCCATACCTCCTCCTCCCAATCACGGGACAAGCATCAGTAGCCTGAGGCTAAGGTATGAAGAACAGAGCTTGTGGCTGTCAGGAAGCAGCAGTGGAGCAGGTAAATATTAGGCTCCTCCACTGAGCTAGAAGTGGAAGGAGCACCCCACCTTCGCTATAGTTAACTACTACATTTGAGACTGTTAAATAAATAATAAATCTTATTTAAAAATGTGGCCCCCAACTAAGTTTTAGATTTTGTCCCCTTATGTAAGGTAGTTTGACACCGCTGATCTTTACAATCTGAAATAAATAAAAGTAGGTTTGTTTGTTTGCTTGCCGTTTAAAATATGTTTAATTGAGTGTGGGTGTATTTTTACACCTAACACATTGCATTGCAAAGACCCTTAAAGAGAATCTGTAACGTCAAAACCCCTGGGGGGTACTCACCTTGGGTGGGGGAAGCCTCAGGATCCTAATGAGGCTTCCCACGCTGTCCTCCGTCCCTCAGGGGTCTCGCTGCAGCCCTCCGTACAGCGGTGACGTCAATATTTACCTTCCCGGCTCCTGCGCAGGCGCTCTGATGGCTGTCGGCTCTGAAGTAGGCGGAAATACCCGATCGCCGTCGGGTCTGCTCTACTGCACAGGCGCAAGTCTCCGGCGTCTGCGCAGTATAGCGGACCCGACTGAGATCGGGTATTTCCGTCTCTTTTGGAGCTGAAAGCAGCCACAGCGCCCCCGCTGGAGCCTGCAAAGTTAAATATTGAATTGACAGTCGGGTCTGTCGGCGGCTGTTCGGAGGGCTGCAGCGAGACCCCCGTGTGACAGAGGATGGCGTGGGAAGCCTCATTAGGATCCCGAGGTTTCCCCCACCCGAGGTGAGTACCCCCCAGGGGATATTTTTGATGTTACAGTGTCTCTTTAATATTGGTGGCTATGTGGTCCCTCTCTAGAAAGTAATGAATGGCATTTTACCCCACAAATGACTCTACTTCATCTTGGGGTGTATGCTCTAAACTGCTTTAAGCAGAATAACTTGCATAAAGTCTTACTACACAATGAGTACAGCAGAATGCAATACATCACATACAATGCATTACGCTTTACTCATCATACAAAAGACTTTACGCACATAATTCTGCTTCTCGCAGTTTAGCGCATACTCCCTTAGGACAATGGAGGTAAGAAAGATCGGGGTGGGAGAGGTGCTGTCACTTATTGTAGGCAAGAAAAAAATAAAGTTGAAATCTAGTTTGATATTGTAATATTTCTTTAATGTTACAGTGATTGTTCTGCCTTAGCTGAGGTTCAATACATTACATTGCCATATTGTTATGTCATGTCTCTCTACAGCATGTATTTTGTTCAGTTAATACTCTGTTCTACCACCCTGTGGTAGTTTTCTATAACACCCCATTTCTGTTATGTAAATGTTTCTACTACTACTACTACTTCTCTCTGTTGGTAGTTGCTTGAGCAGGGCATTCTGGGAATGAAATCCTTGGTAACTGTTTTGCAGAGGTTTGGGGAGAAAAACCTCCTTTTGACCTTTTTTGACCTTCACCAGTGTATGCATCTCCCAGCATTTCATCCGTAGTGTTGCTCTAATAAAAGTGGATATGATTATCAAGATACAGATATCTGGAATGGTTCTGCTATCTGATTAAATCGATCATATAGGCCAGAGGTGCCCACACTTTTTCCGCTTGTGAGCTACTTTAAAAAATTAGCAAGTCAAAATGATCTACTGATGTACAATTTATGGAGCACACTTGTATATGTTACGGCCAGAACCCGAAGTGGGGCCACTTCGCGTTCTGGCCAGCCACTTCGGGTTCTAGCCGGCCAATGTGCGAAGTGGCCGCAGCGCAGCGGCCAATGTTAGAAATGTAATGTTTACACTTATTTTACAGCCGTCTCGCTGCGGCCAAATGTATTAAAAGTTGCTTAATTTAATTAAATATAGCGGGCGGCAATGTGATAGATGAATTTAATTAAATTAAGCAACTTTTAATACATTTGGCCGCAGCGAGACGGCCGTAAAATAAGTGTAAACATTACATTTCTAACATTGGCCGCTGCGCTGCGGCCACTTCGCACATTGGCCGGCCAGAACCCGAAGTGGCTGGCCAGAACGCGAAGTGGCCACACTTCGGGTTCTGGCCGTAACATATATACTGAATGGAAAATGCAGTGGGGTCGGGATCTACTATAAGTCCTTTGCGATCTACCAGTAGATCGCAAACTACCTAATGGGTACCCATGATATAGGCAAATCTCCGCCGTCCATGAGGTGTCATAAGAAACCTCAGGTAGGAAGTTAACACATCAAGAACTGAAGTTGGAATAGTGATGTTTTAACAAGTCTTCCATATGCAAGCAAAATAGGTCAGTACCACATGCTTATTTACTAGTGATCATTACAACCATCATCTAGGGCATATAAGCCCATTACAATGACTGGGTTATGGCTAATAAATACATGAAATTACAACTTCAATGACACTTAAGCAAGTGTTAAGCAAACAGTGTGGTCAGGATTTTTACTTCTTACAGTGGATCATTGCAGCTTTGATAACTCTGGCCCATACGACAAATCGCCTTTTATTTATTCCTCAGGAGTGTTACACAGGCATGGGGCATGGCAAGGGGCTCGGAATCTCTTATTCACTCTGAAGCAGGTGAAGAAAGACATAGAATACCAATTGGGGTTATGGAGCATCATCAGGATTTTTGTAGTCAGTCAACAGTTCCGGAGTTTGACCAAAATGCATGACCATAATTCATCACTTCAGAATAGAAGATGAGGCAGCATTTTATTATTTTATACCCGCTAAGCTAAGTCTGTAACAAGACTTAGCTTAGCAGGTATAAAATAATGAAATGTGGCTTGATATTTTGGTAGGCAGCACACATTCAAAGGCTCGTTTAAGTCTGCAGGTCTGGATTCAAGCTTGGCTACAAGGACATGATCTTCATAATTGTCCCCAGTATCGTGAAATTAAGTAATATAGGCTGGAAGTAATGACCTATAACTACCTTCTGCAATACTCTGATTACAATGAAAATAGATGCAGCAGATTATGTGGAAAGAGCCCAAACCACATCAGATAAATCTCCTCTGCAAAGTCTTTGACAGTTTTACGTACGCATATAATGCTTCAGGCTGCCGGAACCTACACAGTGTGATAAACTAACACTGAATAGTCAGATTTGTAAGGGCACAAATGCATAACATATTCTGCTTCACCGCAGTTTGGCTATTCTTACATTTTACTGGCTAAAATATCATATTAACAGCATTATGTATGTAAATCTGTTGGAAAAGACATTTAACTAAAAGCAGTTGGTGCTGCCAAAAACTATAAGAAGTGTAGGGAGAATAACATTGGAGGAATGAGTAGATTAATGGCATACTTATACTAATGGTGTCTGTGTGCATCACTAAACTGCATAGGTCATAACAATCCTTTATGACCATATCAATTATAGGTATAATTACCGGTGTAACTTACATCAGTTCCATTATAAACAAAATATATGAACAAAAGTTCACCTGAGAAAGTCTTAACTAGTAACTAGCAGCAGAGATCAATTGAAAATATATGAATACAATAGTTTGTTGTGATTTCATACACTATTTTCACTCATGAATAGTAATGATTGAAGTATTAGCAACTTAATTGAGAGTGAACTGCCTCACAAGTGAATGGCTGCTTATATCTATCTGAAGGCTTACAGGTTTTCTCATTTCAGACAAAAGACTGGACCATCTTGCATCAATGACTTCTTAACGCAATATGTAGGATTTAACCTTGGCTTCTCAACAATGGTATTTTTAACTGCTTCCACACCGCCGCATTGTGTATCTTATGCCTTCTGGACTTCACTTAACCTTCCTGGCGGTTTTCTCAGGCCCTGCTGGGCCGATTTGCATAATTTTGCATAATTTTGCTCGATCGCCGCTATCCGCTCCGCCGCGCCGCCCCCCCCCCCCGACCCCATGCGCTGCCTGGCCAATCAGTGCCAGGCAGCGCTGAGGGGTGGATCGGGACTCCCAATGACGTCACGACATCAATGACGTCAGTGACGTCATCCCGCCCCGTCGCCGGGGAAGCCCTCCAGGAAATCTCGTTCTTTGAATGGGATTTCCTGATCGGAGATCGCCGCAGGCGATCGAAGCGGGCGGATGGATGCCGCTGCATAGCGGATATCATGTAAATAATGAAGATGCAGAGTCGGCACTACTGCTCCTAGTGCATTTATTTCCAATAGGTGATCATCAGATGACGTGCAGTGTAAATAAATAACACATACCGTGCATTGGAGGCTGAAAGTGGAGAGCTGGTGGTGGGCGCTAGGTGCAGGAATAGCCTGACGGCCGTTTCGCGCTATCCAAGCGCTTCTACGGAGGCTGTGTCACAGGGGCTGGCTGGCCGGGTAGAAGTATCCTCTGCTCAGGCGTTCGGCGCGCTTCCGCCTTCTGGTACCGCCCCTGTTCTTCCCCTTCAGCCAATCATATGCTGGAGCGCATCAGCGCTTCATGATCGGCTTCCGTGGGGAGGAAAGACTAGACTACAGGTGCCACAATGAACCATACTAAATTAGATGGATATCCGAGCTATTGCTCTATAAGGCACTTGTAGAAGGTTTGGCGCCATCATGTGGCCATAGACCATACTGCTCTAACTACAACATACAAAAAGAATAAATATATATGGTGAATTCATTATTCAGACTGGTTAAACCAGAATACAGTGCAAAATTGGGTAGAACTCCTAAAGTGTGCTAGTGCATACATAATTCGTGCAAAACTCTTAGTTATTAAAACATCTACAAATTAGGATGTATAGCAGTAAAGTGCCAAATAATGTGATAGCGGATATCATGATTTAAAAAAAGAAAAATTAAAAAAGAATGCTGCGCTGCCCCCTGGCGGATTTTAATAAACCGCCAGGAGGGTTAAAAAACAGGAGTGTAGATACACCTATTGTTTGTTTACAGAACCCACAATAAAATGTGTGGGTTTTATCTATTGTAGCAGGTTTTATTTAAAAACTATAATAGCTGAAAAGTAAGAAATTATTATTTTTTCCTATGTCTACTTTTCTTGTGGTGAAAAAAACAAAACAACCAATGTATAGATCATTTAGCTGCGATAAATAGGGATACATATATTGGCGAATGAATGAGAAGAGTGTGAAAATTGCTCTGGTTTTAAGGGGAAAAACCCTTAGTGGGGAAGTGGTTATTTTATGTCAATATACTCCTTATTGATCAACAGTGCTGTAAGCAAATAATGGTTAGTCAGGTGTGTTTTGCTTTCAGATGGTAACCAGTTTACCTCAGCTACCATTACATTTTGCAAATCAATGGACTTCACTGATGGTGATGGGATGGCGGAGAAGAGGATGGAGGGGGGGGGGGGGCAAAGGGGGGAGAAGGAAACAAAAAAAAAACTTGGGGGAATCTATACGATATTGCTACTATTGGTGTATGCATGACAGATATACCCCTGTGCCTGTTACCTAGCAAAGTGCATGTATTTTTGCAACTTTACCATATTGACATGCATTTGGAGTCAGTAAAGTACCAGTACTTGCACACATATGGACAAGTATGCATGATCTACATCAATTAATTATAAAATGTTTCAGCTCCAATAGTGGTGCCTCCAGGCAGAGATGGATTAAGATGCAACGGGACCCAAGGCAAGGCAGTAGCTTTGTCTCCACCTCATCACTCTCTTGGTAACCTGAGATAGAAGAAGGTCAGAGAAAGTGGCAGTAGGGCTCCCTGGCACCCACTAGGTCCTAGGCATCTGCCTATGTTGCCTTGTGAATGATCCTGCTCTGCCTCCCGGCATGTACCTACTATGCCTCATTGATAATCTAGCTCGACTCCAGAACAGTTTTGATGTATTAAAATGTAATTAAAAATTAATAAATGTGATTAATTAATTTAAACTGTATTACAATTCTTATAGTTGGTGTCTGCATGTGACTGAAAGTGTACATCTACTTATTAAGGTTTCACCAATCGCCAGTATGATGTGACTGAGGTGATGTTTGGCAACTAATAGCTTACATTTGTTCAAGAAAAAATATCCAGTCCAGGTTTATTGGATCACTTATGTTTTGCTCAGTTCTTCAATGTTCTTCAGCTATATTACATTAACCCTTAGAGTGAAGTCTCTGGTTCAGGACAATTAAATGACACCTAAATAAATGGCGAAACACAAATTTACATAATCAGATCTCATATGACTGTGCTATCGCTACGGCTTAAATAACAGCAATACGCTCTGCAATGCTTTACAGAGTACTCAGAACAAATTAAAACCGTATATTACTATCCTTGTCATGTGGCTTTAATAAACTACTAGTACAGTTTGTCCTACAGCTTCTCTTACAGTGGTTGGCTGAAATATATTCTAGCATCCTTATATTTCCGCGTATAGTTCCATCGGGGCATGAAGAGCCAATGTGCTTTTTGTAGTGTTTTGTTTTCTGCAACTGCAGCAGCATCTGAAAAATAAATGATACTAGCGAGCTCAATCCTCAAAATCCCAAAGCTTTGGTTTTCTGGGGATCAATACAAGAACAGCAGCAACAGCGATAGCGCGCTCAGTACCTATCGCCACAACTACTCATAAAATTGTTGCGACTGAAAATCAAGACTAAAATTCCAAACAATACATGACGGATCAGCTATATTGCATATACAGTCTAAAATCAAAATAAAAACCTAAAACAAAAGAGTAAAAGGAAGACAGCTAATTACAGCATGAATAAGCAGAGGACTCTTTAGATAAAACGTAATACTATTAACAGGAAAATGAGTAAAACCTTGCGTAGCACAGCGGCACATTGATGAGTTTGATTCTCGCCTAGAACACAACTGACATGGTGTATCTGCAAACTTCATATTTCCCTTTAAAAATAAAGCCTGCCTCAGGACAAAGTGTAAAAAGTTCAGTCACTTCAGTCTTCAAATTAAAGTGAAACTGAAGCAGAAAAAAAACAACTTATGATATAATGAATTGTATGTGTAGTACGGATAATTAATAGAACATTAATAGCAAAGAAAAGACTCTCATATTTTTATTTTGAGTTATATGGCTGTTTTTCTATGACATTGCATCATTCTCTAATATTTGCAGCTTACAAATTGCACTCTGTATTTTAAATGATGAAGCAGAGCAGAGCTATTTACTCTTTGAACTTCCTGGCAGAAAAACCTTAAATACACAAGAAACAGTGAGAGACATGGGCCCACATGCAATTCACTTTTTCACCTGAGTTTTCTCCTAGGTGATATTTTTAAACTTGTCAATACAATGCCTTTTAAACCACCAGTAAGCAAACAAATACTCAAAATAATTTTGATAGTATCTTTTCACCTAGTGTTTGGTACTTTTTCCATTGCAAAATGATAAAAAGTTATTATAAATCGAAGATGAAAAATTATCTCCTAGGAGAAAACTCAGGTGAAAAAGTGAATTGTCCATGGGCCTTGGTGAGATAAGTGCTTCAGAATATAAAATTGCTCTCTAAATTAGTCAGAGCTCAGAGAAGCTCTTTTGCATAGATAACAACTGAAGTTTCTTAACTCTTCCTGTACTGGAAACAATATGAGACTCATATCTGTTCTACTAATGTTCTGTTTCTTAGCTGTACTACACATACAAATCATTAGCTCGTAAGTTTATTTCACTTCAGATTCCCTTTAAGATACTCAGCTCTATACATTTTCCTGATGCTCCTAAACCAACAATCTTTTCTTCAAAGGGCAAAACCAAGATGTAGAATAACTAAAACTTTAACATGGTGCACCTCAAAACTAGACAACTGTTTTGCTGCTAATACAACAGAATGTTATCCCTTCTGCATTTTGTGGCATGTGTAGTCACCATCCTGGCCTGCTCAGAGATCTTGTGCCTTCCGTATCAACCCACAGGTCCTTCCAATTCTGGGCTTCACATCATATGCTGCCCACACAGTCCAGGAGTTAAAATCAATCTAATTATTTTTAATTCCCGGTGTATTAAAGTCATCATTGCAGCTCCAATATATAAAAAAAACTATAAACTATTAAATTAGTGCTGATAAAAAGACTGTAATCATGATTATATATTTCAGCTAAAATAGGAAGGGTGCACAGGAAATTAGATGCAGCCCCCAACAGAACCAGACGCGAAAAAATTGTTAGTTGAGTTAGCTCTTGTATGGCTTCCTCCAGTTCCCAATTCCTCTTTGATCCACTGAATTAGAATCAGTGATCAGCTGGATTTCTGTGACCACCTGGATGTAGTAGCAACATGGGTTAATTATTGACATTTTTGCCCTTATGTGTGTGAATTGTGATATGAATAGTGATGCAAATACAGAGATGGATGGAGAGGGGCAAATTGGAAAAACTCTATCTAAAAACAGCTCTGGGAAACAATATTCTAGCTTTAAATAACGGGGAAAGAACCTCTTTTGGGCCATTAATGCTGCCAGCATCTGATAAACATTTCCTTACCTCCTGTCTTTTTTGTGCCTCATGTCCTCCTACCACCAAGATTTGAATTGTAGCTATGGTTGTGCAAATGAAGGTAAATGAGGTTAATCTGTTCAATGCAGGCACAGAGCGCATCACTATTAAATAAATAAATAAATAACCCCTTCCACTTCATAAAATTAAATAATTTCAGTTCTAGATAAAGTATACTCATCCAAAACTTCTGTAGGTGTAGCATGTGAATATTCACTGACACAGGAAAATAATTTAGTTAAAGGAATACTATCGATGTATGCATTTATTTTTAAATGCTGTATGTTGTAGCACACATTAGGGCAAGTACTAGGAGCAATTTGATTCCTCACACAGCTGTTCCTCTCAGCTGTAAAATCCTCCGTCAGTTTTGGCTTCAGTGTTGGATACAAAATGTATCTAATACTGAGGGCTCCCAGAGGGCTAGACCATGTCTCTGCAAAGGGGAGATGCTATCAACATCTCAGTTTATAGTTTAATTATCACCTTGCTGAAAGAATCTTGTTGATATAGTGGTAAGGGGTTAAAGATTCTAGCAATGTGTGTTTATTATCTTTGCTTCTCTTTACTGATAAAGATACTAATAATGCTAATTGTAGACAGTGGTCTGCCCCTCTCAGCAGCTTGTAAAGTGGATGCAGCCTGGAGTGAATCGCCTCAAGCAGGCAGCCAGTCTGAGTGTAAACACAGACTTCTGGTATAGCTAGTTATATTCCAGCAATATTCCAGCTCATTTAGTTACCTGTTACCACCTCAGATCAGCCTATTTCTCCTCATGTCTGCTGCATGCTGTGAGTGACACAGTGAAATATATTTGTGAGCTGTGTGACAGAGTAACCAAGCAGCTCAGGGTGACCCAAACTACTATGAGCTGTGTGAGAAATATATTTTTAAGCAGGGATAGTGAGAGAGAGACATGGGTGAATAAATAAAGTGCCCTTAGCACTAGTGGTAATGTGTACACTAATATAGAGTATTAAAAAAAAAGTCGTTTCAATCGATAGTACTCCTTTAATCATAGTCAGTAAATTGTCATCATTCAAGCTGGTAGCTAGTTAATTAACTAGCAGCTAGAAGCGTTGGCTTGTGCCACATCCTGGGTAAGTGGAGGTTTGTATATTAGAATATTTTTTTTCCCTCTGCTTTGGAAGGATGCATAAGCTTAACAGCAACCACATATGAAAATCAGAATCCAGGTAGATTTTTATTTGACTTGGGGAAATTGCTGGGACTCAGTTGTAGCATGCAGACAATGCTGATAAGGCAGTAAGACTAGTATTCAGTACTTGATAACAGTCAAGACTTTGTCAAGTTCTTCATTGGCTGCCAACTAACCAGAGGATCCATTTTAAAGTATTAACCCTAACCTACAAAGCTTACCACAATTCTCTCTTCTTTGTACATCTCCTCGCTAAATTCCAGTTACCACCCCAACAGCAATATCAGATCTGCTCATAACCTTCTTCTGCCCTTCTCTAGAATCACCTGCTTGCTTTCACGTAGACAAGATTGCTCATGTGCCTCACCCCTCAACTGGAATCCCTTTCCAAAACACATCCTTCACTCTCCAATTTTTAAGCGCTCTCTCAAAACTCACATTTTCCGACAAGCATGCACTCAAAATTAGGCCATTCCCCTTCAACCTCTAGCCAAGTTGTACTCCTAACTAATTCCTAATAAAAACACACTGCTTCTAAGTGTACATGTTGTATGCTACATATTGTATACTACTCCAACTCTTGTTTCCTAACTATTCATTTTGTAAACTCACAAGGTCAGGACTCTTTCACCTTTTTGTGTCTTGTAATTTGCTATACATTTGGTTCATCATGTTACATTTGTAACAGTAATTACTATGCATACGAATTCTGTATTATTTACCAGTGTCTATATTTTGTGTGTATCATTGTCTGTATTATTATGCACCCCCCATGTTTGTTTCTTACTCTGTACATTGCCACAAAATATGTTGGCACTTTATAAATTACTACTACTACTACTACTACTACTACTACTACTACTACTACTACTACTACTACTACTACTACTACTACTACTACTACTACTACTACTACTACCAACAACAACAACAACAGATAAAGCCCTATGGAGTCTAATATACATCTTTTGTTATACACTTTCAAAGCGATGCCCATTTCTATCCTTTCAAAACTACCTTTAATATTCTCCATTAACTGCATTCGCTGCAAACAATTATATATATATATATTATACTGTAATACATTGCACTTTTATTTTTTAGAGTTTCACCCTAGTTTAGGTCATTTTGCCTATCTATAATTGTCACTTAAATAGTTGGGATGTTACTGAAGAAAAAACAATATTCATAAAGTTTCTAAGGGTTATGCCTAATTGCCTACACTTTGTTCTTTCTCCACTTACTTAGAGATACAGTAGTTTAATATCTAAAAATACAGGCAAAATACCAACAATAACATCAGGAAAGAATACTGATTGATGCTTTAACATTTGACATTGTTCTTATCAAAATGCAAATTGAAACAGTGTTTAGCTATAAGTGCTTAAGTAATGCACAAACCACCTGCAACAATCCATTTAGAATGCTAGTAGCTGTATATTTGCAAGCCAAGACACCTTTCCTATATGACACGCCAAAACGTCATTCCAAGTATAGACACTTGGCAGCATACGGCAGAGCCTGACTAGCATTTTCCAGTTATTAATTAGGTGCATTGCAGGAAATGCATTCATTTGAATATTTGAAGTTACACGTACTAAAGTCACAATGCTTTCTCTTCCTTTCTTCATGTTCTAACTTTTTAGCATACCATCTGGAGAGTCAGCTGGTATGTTGCATAATTACCCACCGTAATTATTTATCAAACATATATTGATGCAATAATAGAATATTTGCCAATTAGCAAAATAAAAATATCTAAGTCTAAGCAATGCTGTTTTAAAGTGTAACTGTCGGGCATAAAATAAAAAATCAATTCTTTATTTTTATCTATTAAACAAGTAACAAGGATGCTAATCAGGCAATCCAAAGTTAAAATCTCTATTACTTCTCTTGTTTATAAATGATCGTTCACCAGTTTACCTGACTCTTATTTGGTACGTTGCCGCACAAAGGAAGTTGTAGGGCATGCTGGGTTGTCCTTTTTGGCTTCTGTACATTAGTTAAGTCTGAGGGGAAATCAAGAAGCAAAAAAAGACAACCCAGCATGCCCTGCAACTTCCTTTGTGCGACAACATACCAAATAAGAGTCGGGTAAACTGGGGAATGATCATTTATAAACGAAAAGTAATAGAGATTTTAACTTTTGCATTGCCTGGTTAGCATCCTTATTACTTGTTTACCAGATAAAAATAAAGAATTGATTTTTTATTTTATGCCCAACAGTTACACTTTAAGCAAAATACAAGGCAGCACAAAAGGTGTTTCTTTAATCTGTACTGTCCAAATGAAACAATTATGGATAATGAATATAAATAAATAAGGTTTGCTGAGTTTAAATGCTTTGACTTACTCATGATATTTTAACTTAAGGGTCATCTTCACCTGAGCCAGAACGACCTGCTATGGGTGGTATAAAAAGGATAGAATCTCAGGTTTGATCTCCTCTTTGGATCCTGGTGTTACCACTTTACCCATTACTGGCTTGGCCACAGCTCAGCTTGTTTGTGCAAAGGCTACTTCTGGTCAAAAAAGTTTGAATGGCAATACATATATGTAATCTATGCACTGTGTATAGTTAGATGAACATAAAGTTTGCACTTGGTACATCATAGTGGATAGAACAAACTCACATTTATATCTGTAGTAGTACCTCCATCTTTCTCCTCACGCTGATGCCTTGCAAGTACTCTCTCAGTATTGTTTTCTCCCCTCCAGCCTGGTGCCCTCCCCTGCCCTTTTCATATCAGGATCAAATTACATCTATTTTCACACTGTGTAGCAGAGAGGAGAGACAGCAGAACAACTGCAGCCTGTCTTACCATGTCTGTTTGCTATAATTCTTATTTCAAATATCTTGCCTGTCTTCCTGGATTAGAATACATCCCTTCTTACAGTGGTTGTAGGCTGGGAGCAGGACATGGGGGGTGGAGTCATGACATCAACAACCCAACATCCTTTGCACCCCTGGCTATTAAAGAGGAAAAATAGCCAGGGCTCAATTTTAGACAGGGGTGGGGATTTCAAGACCATATGTGGAATATGGACCCTGGGGGTGAGATAATCACACTTTATTATGAGTGAATTAATAGATCTTGGCAACTTATTAGGTTTAGAGCAAACTCCCACTTATAATGTAGGTACTCCTTAAAGAGAACCCAAGGCAGATTTTCTCAATCTTAATAGGACACAGAGACATGTTCTCTGCACAATAACATGCCTCTGTGTCCTTCTTGTGCTTCTGCCAGTCCCCCCTGGGCTCTGCTGTTCCCCCTGAAAAATGCCGACAGGCTAGCGACAATCTGATTGTCACTAGCCTTCTGTTTACCTGCCAGCTTGTCAATCACTGCTCCTGTGCATTGTCTCCCCCGCCTCCTCCATTGCATGGCTCCCCCGCCTCTGCTAGCTTCCTCCAATCCAGAAGTACTTCCTGGGTTGCGGATTAGCTTCCGATTCGAGGAAGCTAGCAGAGGCGGGTGAGCCATGTAATGGAGGAGGCAGGGGAGGCAATGCACAGGAGAAGTGATTAACAAGCTGGCAGGTAAACAGAAGGCTAGTGACAATCAGATTGTCGCTAGCCTGTCGGCATTTCTCAGGGGGGACAGCAGAGCCCAGGGGGGACTGGCAGCAGCACCAGAAGGACACAGAGGCATGTCATTGTGCAGAGAACATGCCTCTGAGCATGACATAGTATTTTTTGTACTCTGTATTTTCATTATTCTTAGTAGTAAAGGACTTATTCATGTCTACGGCAACAGAAATGTAGCTGAAAAGAGGATAGATAAAACAATGCCTAAAAGAAAAATGGAGCCACTTGGTAGTTGTAATAGTAGCACCAATTCATCAGAGAATAAATTCATGCAAAACTAATATAATTACCGAATATGGGTTTAGTCTATAAAACTGGTCCTCTGTCACATGCAAGATTTAAATACATTTTAAGTAACCCTAATAATAAAATAATAATTGTTGGACAGGGAATAGTTTGCAGACTCTGTAGCAACCTATTTAGCTGCTTGTCCTATATATTAGTCAAGAATATACATTTTTCCTTGTTTAAAAAAAAATAATTTTAAGTGAACCAGAGGTGAGATTGATATGGAGGTTGCCATATTTATTCCCTTTTAAATCAATACCAGTTGCCTGGCAGTCCTATTGATCTTCTGACATCAGCAGTGTCTGAGTTGCAACCCTGAAACAAGCATGTGGCTAATCCAGTCAGACTTTAGTCAGAGCACCTGATCTCAGGGCCGGATTTGTACTTTTTACCGCCCTAGGCCAACTTTCACCAGCCGCCCCATGACCCACAGCACCCCACACACCACCCCCAGTATGACCTATATCCACCCCCTGCCCTGCACCAGGAAATTATTTTTTATTATGGAAATAATATTTTAAAGCTCTTGTACCTACTCTTAGGTATGTCTTTCCCTTCTAGTGATGCATCAGCCACATAAATGCACCTGATCTGTGCAGCTTTTCATTGGATTATGTAGTGAGAGCGGTATGTGGAGGCTGCATTATTTATTTCCTTGCAATATCAGTTGCCTGGCTGTCCTACTGATCCTCTGCATTTAATACATTTAGCCACAGACCCCGAACAAGCATCATCAGATCAGGTGTTTCTGACATTGTCAGGTCTGACAAGATTAGCTGCATGCTTGTATCTGGTCTGATTCAGACACTACTGCAGCCAAAGAGATCTGCAGGGCTGCCAGGCAACTGGTACTGTTTAACTTTAAAAGCAAATAAATATGACAGCTTCCATATATCTCTCACTTCAGTTGAACTTTAACATAGTCAGTCACTGTGACGTCAACCTGTTCTGGCCAGATCAGGTCCATTTATGTGACTGATGCGTCACTAGGAAGGAGGAGGTGGGGAGGAGTGGTAGTGTGCTTGGCACTCTTGTACAATCAGACTGAGGAATCAGCCAGGTAGCTATTGGTTTATATTGAGATACATATACCACTTTAAATTTAAAGCGGAACTGAAGATAATAAAAAAAAAGTTTCACTTACCTGGGCCTTTTGCAAGCCCCCAGCAGCCGTCCTGTCCTGCGCCAGTCCTCCACGCTCCTCTGTTCCCCTCCGCTGCTCCGTTTCGTTCCTAGACTTGTAAGTCGAGGGGCCATTGCGCCTGTGCAGCCCTGCCAAGAGTATCATTTTTTACACGTTCCTGTCTGCAATAGCGCTATTGCGCACTGGAATAGGAAGGAGGATATGCAAGGCCAGAGCCGCGCAGGCACAGTGGCCCGAGGGCGAAACCAAAAGTAGCTGGCGGCGGGAGAACGGAGGATCATAGAGGACCGGTGCATGACAGGACGGCTGCTGGTGGCTTGCAGAAGCCTCAGGTAAGTGAAACTGTTTCTTTTGCAACTATCTACTATCTTGAGCTCCACTTTAAGCTACGTACCCACAATACAATTTTTTGAACAATTTTTCTAGCCACTATTTTTTTGCGCAACAAGCGATCATTTCTGTGAGCTTGCATCGTAGGTGCGTGATCAGGGAAAACAACGCTTTGCGACGCACGGTGATAATGATCGTCAGATCTTGAATATATACCCGACAAGACAACTCCCATGCAAAGTGGAGCGATCGTTTGAACTCTCGTTCAAGCCCATCGCGTGACATTGTATGTTCCCACGGGAAGGAAGATAAACCGGAGAACGCTTGTTGGCCGAGTAGAATCGCTAATCGTTCTCCGATCTATCTAGCAGTGAGTACAGGGCTTGA
Organism: Hyperolius riggenbachi; assembly: GCF_040937935.1. NCBI lineage: Eukaryota > Metazoa > Chordata > Amphibia > Anura > Hyperoliidae > Hyperolius > Hyperolius riggenbachi. The sequence continues at coordinate 212,947,577 of NC_090649.1, read as the reverse complement.
GAACACCTTGTCTGCGTGTTATACTGCAGAGGTCAGACAGGACAACAGCTTAGACCAGAACTTCAGAAAACAGACAGACTCTACCCTGAGTCCCGGGAACTGCTCCCCCTCCTCCTTCCCTCGCATCCCCCCCAGCATTCCAGCACAAGCAGGCCGAAAATTCATTACACACATTCTTACCCACACAGAGGCAGTCAGGTTGTAGTGATGATCCATTTGCACAGTGAGTGTCCCTCTGAGCAGTGGCTGTATGATTAGCCTGGGGATGCATTTTAAGATAGCAGCGGCGCTGGGGCAGACATGTCTGTGATCATGTGACACACCGACAGCGAAAGGACACGTAGCTGGCAGGGAAGATCCTGGTGTGGTGGGGACACCGTACAACATCAACTGCTGCACAGAGGAGCAAAGTGTGCACAGCACTGGGGACATGGAGGAGCCTTGGAAGCCTGAGGACCAGACCAATCCCCATGCAGTCTCCATGGCACTGGCTGCCGATTCCCAGCTTGATCATGGGCGCAGGCTGACAGGCAAGTAAAAGCGCGCCCAGACGTTCAGAGCAGCATCCACACTTGCTGCTGCTGCCTCCAGTCTTGTTCCAGCCTCGCTGGTTTACTTGACCGTCATCTCCCCGCCCCCTGAAGTTTCACACGTGGAGGAAGAAGATCTGCTGTTAGATTACGAGTCAGTCAGGGCTGTGTTCCTCGGTCTCCAATTTCCCAGGTATCCTCTCCACTGACCTGCTCAGCTCCTCCCCTCAGTGTCAGAGTGAAGGAAAGGGGCGGGAGACAGTGCATTGCATGCATGAGAGAAGCGAGGAGAAAGAAATCCGTTCTGCCCAGAGAAGCAATTAAGAAACAGCTGATCTTCGAGAGCTGCAGCACCGCCCCAGCCTTAGCTCCGCCCTAGTCCCAGGCCTCGGTGGCCTGCCCACAAATCCGGCCCTGCCTGATCTGCATGCTTGTTCAGGGTTTACAGCTAAATGCATTAGAGACATAGGATCAGGGAGACAGCCAGGCAACTTCCATTGTTTAAAAGGAAATAATTCTGTCAGCTTCCATATCAAACTCTCCTCAGGTTCCCTTAAACCAGAAGATTAAATGTTGTTGGTGGTATGTTAATGAAGAATTATTTCATGATATAAATGTGTGTCATATAAAGAAATGCCACACAACACGTAGGATACTGTATAGACAAATGGCAAGACATATAGTGCCTGATCCAGTTCACATTTTCTCCTAGATCCTTTTTTGTCCTCTGTTTAAATTAACTTTCGCACTCTGCAATTGAAAAAGTACCAAAATGTAGGTAAAAAAGTACTGTCCTAATTATTTTGAGTATTTTTTTGTTTGCTGCTTGGCTTAAAAAGTATTTTATTCACAATGTAAAAATATCACCTAAGAGAAAGCTTAGGAGAAAAAGTGAATTGGGCCAGGCCTATAATGTGCTAATAGGATGAAAGAGGAAAGGCTGGCCTCTACAAACACAGGCTAAATGAATAAGGGGTAGAGGCAAAGGGTAAAGGGAAGTGGTAAAATGTACAAGTTAGTAGTGCATGCCTTGATGACTAGAAGGGGATGGGGGAAATCTGGATCGGTAACTAGGTAAAATGTCTTTGGTCAAATTATATACCTAGATATTTCATATGTAGAGAAAACCTGATGCCTTAACTAGAAGCCTTAACTTGTCTAGCTTAAACTTTATTAACTTAAAACAATGTTTAAATTACAAATTGCCACCAATATGGTTACATATATTCCCCTCTATCTCATGAGAAGGTAAGAACATTTTAAAATACGTGAAAAAATGTGAACTTGAAAGGAAAAATAAATCAATCATAACTCCTCATTCGAATCCCATTTGTCAGTGTTACAACAAGTGCAAAAATATGTCATAACAGAGATCTATCACTTTCGGTGTGAAAAGGAAATGCCCCCATTATCTGTTTTATATATATATATACATATATATATATATATATATATATATATTGTGATAGGGTGTCAGTTGCCTTGCAAGAGAAGGTTGTGGATGGAATATATGTGTCACCTCGTTTGAGGTATTGGGTTAGATAAAGCTCCAGGGAAAAAAAAAAAAAAAAAAAAAAAAAAAAAACTGCATGAGTAAAATAGGCTCTTTCAAGAGCCGGTTTAGGGTCCTGGAGTTGGCCAGGGGAGAGTGGGTGGGTTCCCTGGCCATCTGGCCCAGCCCGGGTTTTACACCTGTGCAGGGTGGAGCACAGGTGCTGTATAAAAGTCAGCCAGGCTGACCAGGAAGTAGCTCACTGGGTTCCTAAACTCTGGAGGGAACAGAGCTCTCACGCATGGAGGAAAAAACTAATCTTTGCATGTCTAAATGTAAGTTGCCATTTGCTGGACTGTCTTATTGAAACCCTGTTTATGTGTAGTCAGTTAGGGACTAAAAGTGAGACAGGTAGTTGCTCAGCCGAGCAAGGTTTTGTTTTGCTGTTTGTATTTTCTGGCAACTGTTTATTTTCAAAAATAAACCAGGCAGGAGCCTGACTTTTACAAAATTGGAAGCCTGCTGTCTCGTCTATGAACTTTCCCATCCCCGTTGCTAGGGGAAACCGCTACAATTGGTGGAGGATGCGGGCAAGCGAGACAGCAAGTACTGCAGCCAAGTCTTAAAGGGGAAAGGCTCCAATTTTCAAACTTAAGAGGAGGCTGAAAAATTTTGATCCTCAGACATGGAGGACGTTCTCAAACAACTGTTGATCGCTAACGCAGCACAGCAACAGGCTAATGCAGGCCAGAGAGAGACCAACGCCCAGTTGTTGCAGTCGGTCACAGCACAGCAACAGGCTAATGAAGCCCAGCAAGAGGCTAACCGACTGTTGGCCGCACAACTATCGGACGTGGCCACAGCTGTGGAAGAGGATCGTTAAACCCTTACAGAGGTGGTGCAGCAGTTGGCACAACGCACTAGGGAGGGGAACCCGGATTCTCGCAGTAACACGGGATCCATTCGAGCCAGCCACTTTCTTCAAAAGATGACACCACACGATGATGTGGAGGCCTTCCTCCATACCTTTGAACGGACTGCAGAGAGGGAGGCCTGGCCTACAGCTGAGTGGGCCGGACTGATGGCGCCTTTCCTAAGTGGGGACTCTCAGAAAGCATACTTTGACTTGGCCCCAGAGGATGCTAAAAGTTATGAGAAACTAAAAGCAGAGATACTTCGCCGACTGGGCGTCACTCCCGCTGTACGGGCCCAGCGTGTGCATAAGTGGACTTACCGCCCTGAAGTGTCACCACGATCACAGATGCATGACCTGGTTTATCTGGTGAAAAAGTGGTTACAGCCCGAGACCCTTACACCTGCCCAGATCGTGGAGAGGGTCACTATGGATCAGTTCCTCAGATCTCTGCCTCCTAAACTGCGTAAGTGGGTGAGCCATGCCGATCCCACGTCAGCCAACGACCTGGTCGAGATGATTGAGCGCTTCATTGCTGCGGAGGATTTCCTAGCCTGGTCTCCAGCAAAGGAGGCTACCCTGCAGAGGCGAGTCCCTCACCTAGCTGGTGGAAGGAGGGCTGCTCCCCGGGAACCCGGAGGTGACAGACAGTATGGTGAGAAACCCAAAGATGAAATTAAAGGCAGTACAAACTTTCCCTCGGGAGTACGCAACCTCATACAGTGTTGGAGATGCAATGAATGGGGTCATATTGCGGCTCGGTGTCCCTTACCTGCGGAGGCTATGGAGTGTGACTACGCTCGAAAGATGTCCCTCTTCGCCCGGCCGGTATGTACTGTTGATACTGACTTACACATGTCAGTTGTGAAAATTAATGGAAGATTTGTTCATGCGTTGCTAGATTCAGGCAGTTTAGTGACTCTAGTGCATGCTAAACTGGTGAACTCTGATCAGCTTAATGAACCCCGCATTGGGGTCATTTGCATACATGGTGACTCTAAAAGTTATCCCACTGCTTTTGTGACTTTTGAAACTGATTGTGGAACTGTTTGCCATGAGGTGGGTGTGTCCTCAGTGCTGTTGCATAGCGTAATTCTGGGAAGAGACTTTCCACATTTCTGGGAATTATGGAGGGGTAAAGAACCCCGAACTTCATCTCCTAACAAGGACTCAGAGAACTGTACCCCTGAAAATGAGGTACCCAGGGAGATTTTGAGTAATCTGGGTGTCAATGGCAATGAAGCTGATATTTCTCCCTTGACTGTGTTTGCAGGTGAACCCGAAGTTCCTCTGGAGCCTTCCATAGAGCCTGCGATGCGGGATTTGGAGGTCTCCAGAGATAACTTTGGGACAGCCCAGCTGAGGGATCCCACCCTGACTAGGGCCTGGGAAAATGTCATTATGATTGATGGTACACCTCAGGGGTCTGAGACGGAAAATGCATTTCCTCATTTTGTGGTGGTAAATGACCTATTGTACCGAATGAACCAGGTGAGAGAAAGCCTGGTCGAGCAGTTGGTAGTGCCCCAACCCTTTCGCAAAACGGTGTTAGACCTAGCTCATAAGCATGTCCTGGGGGGTCACCTCGGGGCCGAGAAGACTCAGCAACGGGTCTTACAGAGGTTCTATTGGCCAGGTATCTTTGCCGATGTAAAGAGATTTTGTGAATCTTGCCCAGACTGCCAATTGACGGCCCCGATGGCTCACTTCCGAGGCCCTCTGGTTCCCTTGCCTATTATTGATATACCTTTTGAGCGGATGGCAATGGATCTGGTTGGGCCCCTTGGTAAGTCAGCCAGGGGTCACCAATACATTCTTGTGATCTTAGATTACGCTACACGCTACCCTGAGGCAATACCGTTAAGAAACAGGGCCTCTAAGACCATTGCAAAAGAGTTAATGCATGTGTTCTCCCGCACTGGTATACCAAAGGAGATCCTCACAGATCAGGGAACCCCCTTTATGTCAAAAATCATGAAGGAGTTGTGCAGACTTCTGGGAATAAAGCAGCTCCGCACATCGGTCTACCATCCACAGACCGATGGGCTGGTGGAGCGATTTAACAAGACTCTAAAAGGGATGTTAAAGAAAGTTGTAGAAAAAGATGGTAGAGATTGGGACTGTCTTCTACCATATCTCATGTTTGCGGTTAGAGAAGTTCCCCAGTCCT